>NW_026652294.1:43060093-43331701 GCF_009828535.3 Hylobates moloch
TGCCATTCTCCCGCCTCAGCCTCTCCGAGTAGCTGGGACTACAGGCGCCCGCCACCACGCCCGGCTAATTTTTTGTATTTTTGGTAGAGACGGGGTTTCACCGTGGTCTCGATCTCCTGACCTCATGATCCACCCGCCTCGGCCTCCATCTTTTATCAGTTAGGATCAGTTAGCTTTTTTGTTGGAGTCAGTGCTTTTGATTACAAGTAATAGGAAATCCTGATAACTCTCTTTAAACTTCAGGGAAATTCATTATCTGTTATAATAAGTCAAAAGATGGGGTGGCTCAAAGCACAATATGACTAAGGGTCAAGTTTGCTCCTCTTGCTTCTGTCCTCCTTCATGTGTTACCTCTGTCCTCAGGGTAGTAACAACTAGAGCAGTTCCCGCTATCATGTCTAGATGTGGCTGCCTCGTGAAGAAGAGGTGCTCTCATGCTGTGGCAGCTCTGTAGGGAGTATGGAAACTTTTCCCACGTCTCTAATACCTTTTCTTGGCTCATTCACCAGAAGTGCCTCATGCCCTTAAACCAGCTACTATCAAGAAGCATAAGACTACCCTTATAAAACTTATACCAGCCAACAGCCAGGTTTTCGAAGTGTGGATGTTGATGAGAAGAGATACCTCAATAAAACACAGGTTCTGTTAGAAAGTATGGATGGGGCTGGGCTTGGTGGCTGACACCTGTAATCTCAGCTCTTTGGAGACCAAGGCAGCTGGATCACTTGAGGTCAGAAGTTTGAGACCAGCCTAGCCAACATGGTGAAACCCCATCTCTACCAAAAATACAAAAATTAGCCGGGTGTGGTGGCACATGCCTGTAATCCCAGCTACTCGGGAGGCTGAAGCAGAATACTCGATTGAACTTGGGAGGCGGAGGTTGCAGTGAGTGGGGATTGCACTCCAGCCTGGGTAAAAAAGAGTGAGACTCTGTCTCAAAAAAAAAAAAAAAAAAAAAAAAGAAATCATGGATGGTTAGGAATGGATGTTTGATAGGCCCACAGCTGTTTCAATCATGGTAAGAGATCTTTACTGAATTTTTTTGTGGATCACCTTCTGAGTTACATTTAGATGTTTTCTGCATCCTATATTTTAAAACCTTATTTTTTATTCATTGAGCCAGGATAGTGACAAGGACATGGATAAAACGACTGAGCTATGGATAGAGAATTAGTTGGCACATACTGTTAGTGACTTGACTCAATGAGAAAGAGATATGACATTCCTTATATTTTGACTGTTATGCAGTGAATCTGGACTAAGTAAATCAATGTGCAAGCCTCTTGAAAACAATTTAATGCCTAAATTTCTTGTGAAAATTTTTTTTGATATTCAGTTTTTAAGCACTGGCATTCAGAAAATTGTTTTCCTTTCTCATTTTCAATAGAAGAAAACCATTGTTTTTTCTGTGTTTTATAAATATGAAGATGTTAAGAGAAAAATCAATCCCCATCTATATCTTACAGATTAATAAGATGTTTGTGAAATGACTTTTGCCGTTACATTTACACAATTATAGTTATTAAAGCTACATGTTTAAAACATGAATAATTATTGTATGTGATAAATGAAGATGTTTTTACTTCTTATATATCTGAATTTAAGGACTTGACCACTTATGTTGTCTAAGGTTTTTCAATATTTTTGCTTAAAGTGAAGCCTTATGTAACTTAGGAAGAAGCTAATTGTATACTGAATAATATCTATGTCTTGCAGATATCAAACCTTCCAATATTCTTCTGGACAGAAGTGGAAATATTAAGCTCTGTGACTTCGGCATCAGTGGACAGCTTGTGGACTCTATTGCCAAGACAAGAGATGCTGGCTGTAGGCCATACATGGCAGTAAGTGTTAAGTCCAGGCCTTCTTGCTTGATAGTCATTGCACAGAGAGCCTGTGCTCTTTTGTGCTGACCATTAGTCATATGGTTTTACCATGAAACTGCTAGAATATTTCCCTTACCTTAAGGCCCAAGCTCAGGTCCTAGCATCTCCATGAAACTTTGCTAAATTATCCCAGTCAGCTCCTATCTTCATTGTCTTGCTTTATTTCTCTTACTTGGTATTTAGCAGTTGTGGTCTTCTCTGATTATTGTTTTTTCATTATATTCAACTCAACTCATTAAACAGATGTTAACTTCTCAGAAAGTTCCCACCATCCCTTAGTAAGACAAATGGGAAGCCTTGAGTTCATTAGCAGAATTCACTATGTATTAACAGAGTCTGAAGCTGTATGTTTTGAATATTGTTAGTCCCTTTTTTAGGGGTAGATGAAGCACACCAACAAATGCAAAGGTAGAGGCCTTCAGTATTTTGAAACCTGGAGCCTCTTTTCCTGCAAAGAGACAGATGTACACTATCCATCCATAGATATCACACTCATCTTACCCCAGTATATTTGTATACAGTGTTCCTACAGCCTGGATTTTGATCTGTATTTGAATGAAAATGTAGTGTCTGTATTTCAGACATTTCCCTAGGTGTTAATGGCTTTCTTCAATGTTGCCATGGTTCTTTGGGGACCAGCACACTACTAAATGTGACACATAAGGTTTTGTGGTTGTTTCTTGAGGACTTTCTGCCAGCAGCATTTCTTTCCATCTTTGTAGACTCTTTTAAACTAAAGATAAGCTTAGAATTGAATAAAATTGTTCTTTCTTGGTTTCCTCCTTGATATATGTTTTCAAACCTAGTCTATAAATAACAAAAAAGTAAGAGTCACAGGCTAGATATTATAGGTGTTCTAGATTGTTTATGAATGGGTAGGCTTAGTGCTACTACAAATTCAACTTACTGCATTTTTCAATCCTCTTTTGGTTTTGTTATATCTTCCCATATCACTTTTTCTTCAGATGAACATGTAAAAGGGGTGTGTGTGTGTGTGTGTAGACACCTAACCTGTGTGGTAAGACCTTTTAAACTTTTGGTTTTGTGGATGTTGACTGGCTGCGCAGATTTCTTGACTCGGTTTGGAAGATCATTTGTTTATCGTGATAACTAGGGGTAAATGGCACAATCGTTTCAAAGGCAAGAAATAAAAAAAATTAGACATGGACCATTTGGGAAATGTGATTTACGTATTTATTAAGGATACCCTGAGAATGAACTGAAATTGTTATCTACAGTTTTAGGGCTTGTCTCAATACTAACAGTGACTAAATGTTTTTGTTGTGTGACACTGACTAAGAATTATATTTGATTGAAGCAGGCTTTGAAAATGCAATTGCAGCCTAGATAAAGTAGAATATTTTGAATTCAGCTTTTAAAGAAAGACTCAGACTTTCTTTAAAACAGACTTTCTTCATTCTTGTGCAGAGATATGCTTTGCAGGCCCAGGAGGTGTAAGACTTCTGCTTTCCTGCTGACCTTCATCTGTGGAACACAAAGGCTGATAAACTCTCTGCCTCTAATCTTTACTGGACCAAATGAAATTCTTCTGTCCATTCTCATCTTTCAAAGCCTGTTATAGATAGACAAGAACTCAGTCAATGTTAATTTTAAAAGCCTTCAAGTGGTTTGACTTTTCTTCAAATATTGACAAAACCTATCGGAGGTATACCATTTTATTTGAGATTTATAATTGTCTTTAGTCTACAGGACTTAGGATTACTCATTAGATTGTGCAACATAAAAAAGTAAATAAAATGTAGAGTTTACACATAAATTTTCCCATAAATTGATTTCCTGTAAACATTTTCCCAACTCCATACCCTCATACAGGTACACAGTCTTATGTGGCTTAACCATGGGAATATGTTCTGAGAAGTGTGTTGTTAGGCAATTTTGTTGTGCAAAATCATAGAGTGTACTTACACAAACCTAGATGGTATAGCCTACTACACACATAGGCTATATGGTACAGCCTATTGCTTCTAGGCTACAAGCCTATACAGCATGTTACTGTACTAAATACTGTAGGTAATTATATCACAACAGTAACTATTTGTGTATCTAAATATAGAAAAGGTACGGTCAAAATATGGTATAAAGGAGGTAGAGGCGACAGGCCGGAGGAAAGATGGAAGACTACCAGGCTGCAGAGGAGACTGCTTTTGTTGTTGATGAAGTGAGCAAATTGTAAAAGAGGCTATAGAAAGCACAATTGGTGGTATCGCTTATCAACACAGCAAAGTGAACCAGTGGACAACAAATGCAGTAGAACAAACTTCAAGCCAACTCACCAAGCTGGGAAAACCACTTAAATACATTGTGACCTGTGTAATTATGCAAAAGAATGGAGCTGGATTACACATGGCAAGTTCCTGCTTCTGGGACAGCTCTGCTGCCAGGAGTTGCACTGTGCGATGGGAGAATAAAACCATGTACTGCATCGTCGGCACCTTTGGACTGTGTATTGGACCTCCTAGTCCAGCCTATGACCTTCCTCCGGTAGTTCATCTTCTAACACCAGCTATGAACTGAGTGAACTCTTTTCTCGTTGTTTTTAAGTCTGTTTTGTGGCACTCTCAAAATGTAGAGAAAAAAAACAAATGACCGCACTGTTATATGAACTGTGTGCTGAAGTCAGATGAGTATCCCCGTAGGTCGCCTGCAGCCTGCATTGCCACTTGTAACTCTGAATATTTCTTTTCAAAGGTGCTAAAATCTGAAATCTGCTAGTGTGAAACTTGCTATACTCTCTGAAATGCTTCAGATACACTAATTTTCCATACTTTATACTTTTGTTAGAATAAATTATTCAAATCTAAAAAAATATGGTATAAAAAATAAAGAATGGTTCACTGGTATAAGGCACTTATGAATGGAGCTTACAGGATTAGAAGTTGTTCTGGATGAGTCAGTGAGTGAGTGGTAAGTGAATTTGCAGGCCTAGGACGCTACTGTAGACTTTATAAACACTGTACACTTAGGCTACATGACATTTATGAAAATTTTTTTCTTCAGTAATAAATTAACCTGAGTGTACTGTAACTTTTTTACTTTATACACTTTTTAATTAAAAAAATTTTTTTTTACTTTTTTGTATTAACACTTAGCTTAAAACAAACACACTGTAGAGCCATACAAAAATATTTTCTTTCTTTATATCTTTATTCCGTAAGGCTATTCTGTTTACTTGTTTATTCTTTTTAAGCTTTTTTGTTAAAAACTAAGACATCATCCTAGGTCTATACATGGGCGGGATCAATCACTGTCTTCTACATCCACATCTTGCCCCACTGGAAGGTCCTCAGGGGCAGTAACACGCAGGGAGCTGTCATCTCCTATGATATCAATGCCTTCTTTGTAATACCTCCTGACAGACCTGCCAGAAGCTGTTGATAGTTAACTTTTTTTTTTTAATAAGTAGAGGGACATCAAGTATAGTGTATTGTACATAATTGTATATGCTATACTTTTAAATGACTGGCAATGCAGTAGGTTTGTTTAAAACAGCATCACCACGAGCGCGAGTAATGTGCCACTCTACATTATGAGGGCTGTAGTGTCATCAGGAGATAGGAATTTTTCAGCTCCATTATAACCTTATGGGACAACCTTTGTATATGTGGTCTGTCGTTGACCAAAATGTTGTCTTGCAGCACAAGACAATTTCTGTATGTGGGTATGGATGTGCCAAACCACCTGAAAGTTAGTTGCAGATATCATGCATTTTATTCTAAACACTTCAGTGCATATCTCCCAAGAAAAAGACCATTCTTCTACATAACCATGATATCATTACCACACCTAAAAAAAAACAAACAAGAATGTCATCTTTGAGCATCCCCATTCCAAAAATTCAAAACCCAAAATGCTCCCAAATATGAAACGTTGCCAGCACTTGTATGACCCAAGTGGAAAATTCACCTGACCTTACGCGATGGGTCACATTCAAAATGCAAGTGCACCACAAGTTAAAAAAAAAAAGACCCTTGTGGCCCCCTTTAGCTGCAATATATCTTTTCCACACATGCCCAGATTTTCCCCACATAAGCATGCCTACAAAGGGTAATAAAATGGCATGTATGCAGGCCAGATGTGCTAATGACAGGTTCCACACTATACCCCACATGGGGCCAAGACCTATCTGCATTACGCACTGTATTTTTTGGGTTTTTTTGCTCATTTTTTGCTCAGTAGCTTAAAGTTAATGTTGAAAATGTCAAAGAGGCCTGCAGATACCCCTAGAGAGACAGCAGTTTGTTAAAGGGGATAAAGGGCAAGTGTTTATGTTTATAGCACAGAAAGTCAAGCTGTTAGAGAAACTGGACAGTGGTGTAAATGTGAAATGTCTTACAGAAAAGTGTGGTGTTTGTATGAGCACCATATATGACCCGAAGAAACAGAAGGAGAAACTGCTGAAGTTCTGTGCTGAAAGTGATGAACAAAAGTTACTGAAAAATAGAAAAACACCGCATAATAGCTAAAAATGAAGATCTTGGTAATGTATTAAAAGAGTGGATCTGTCAGACTCACAGTAAACACATGCCACTGGATGGTATGCTCATCATGAAATGAACATCTATCATGAAGAATGGAAAATTGAAGGGAACTGTGAAGATTCAACAGACTGGTTATAGAAATTTAAGAAAAAACATAGCATTAACTTTTTAAAGATTTATGGTGATAAAGCATCTGCTGATCATGAAGCAGTGGAGAAATTCATTGATGAATTCACCAGAGTTATTAATGATGAAAATTCAACATCAGAACAGGTATAATGCTGATGAAACATCACTGTTTTGGCATGATTGCCCCAGAAAGACACTACAGCTGATGAGACAGCCACTGCAAGATTTAAGGATGCCAAGGGCAGAAAAACTGTGATGGGATGTGTTAATACAGTAGGCCCGTATAGGTATAAATCTATAGGAGGCAAAAGCTTGCATCCTTCCTGTTTTCAAGAAGTGAATGTCTTACCAGTCCATTATTATGCTAATCAAAAGGCCTGGATCACTCGGGATACCTTTTTCTGATTGGCTTCATAAACATTTTGTTCCAGTGCCTTACGCTTATTGCAGGGAAGCTGGACTGAAAGAAGAGTGAAAGATTTTGTTATCCATTGACAACTGTTCTGCTTATGCTGCAACCGAAATTCTCATAAAAAATAATGTTTATGCCATGTACTTTCACCCAAATGGGACTTCATTAATTCAGCCATGTGACCAGGATATCCTTAGATCAGTGAAGGGTAGATATAAAAACACTTTATTGAACATCATGCTAGCAGCAGTGAACAGCGGTGTGGGTGTGGAAGGTTTTCAGAAGGCGTTTAGCATGAAGGATGTCACACATGCTGTTGCCAGCACTTGGCCAACAGTGACTAAGACACAGTTGTGCCTGCTTGGCATAACCTCTGGCCTGTGACTATTCAGTGATGATGATGATGATGAACAAAGTAGTGACTTGGATGGATTCCATATGTTAAAGTGAGAAAAAAATGATATCTGACCTCCTTTTATATGCAAAAAATACATCTTTAGAGTCTGTCAGTAAACTGAAAGAAGAGGATATCAAAGTTTTTATTATCAAATAATGAAACTTCAGTTTTTCATTTATTGACCAATGATGAAATAGCTGAAATGGTTCTGAATCAAGGTAAATGTGATACTTAGTGATAATGAAGATGACTTTAACACCGAGGAAGAAATGCCCACAGACAAAGTGCACATTCTGCATATCGAAAGAAACTATCAACAGAGTAAACGGGCAATCTACAGAATGGGAGAAAATATTTACAAACTATGTGTCTCACAAAGTTCTAATATCCGGCATCTATAAGGAACTTAAATTTATAAGAAAGAAAACAACCTCATTAAAAAGTGGGTAAAGGACATGAACAGACACTTTTCAAAAGAAGACATGATGCATCCAACAAGCATATGAAAAACACAATGTCACTGATTATTAGAGAAATGCAAATCAAAACCACAATGAGCTACATCTCACACCAGTCAGAATGGCTGTTAAAAAAAGTCAAAACAACAGATGCTGGTGAGGTTATGGAGAAAAAGGAATACTTATATACTGTTGGTGGAAATGTAAATTAATTCAACCATTGTGGAAAGCAGTATGGTGATTCCTCAAAAAGCTAAAAACAATTGTCATTCAACCCAGCAGTTCCATTACTGGAATTGGGTATATACCAAAAGGAATAGAAGTCATTCTGTCATAAAGACACATACACACATATGTTCATTGCAGCACTATTCACAATAGCAAAGACATGTAATCAACCTAAATGCCCATCAGTGGAAGACTGGATAAAGAAAATGTGGTACATATACACTGTGGAATACTCTACAGCCATAAAAAAGAATGAGAGCATGTCCTTTGTGGGAACATGGATGGAGCTGTAGGCCATCCATTAATATCTAAGGATACTTAGCAATCCAATGCAGGAACAGAAAATCAAATACCACATGTTCTCACTCATAAGTGGGAGCTAAATGATGAGAACACATGGACACAAAGAGCAACAAAACAGACACTGGGGCCTACTTGAGTGTGGGAGGTGGGAGAGGATCAGAAAAAATAACTATCGGGTACTAGGCTTAGTAACTGGGTGACCAAATGGTCTGTACAACAAACCCCTGTGGCATGAGTTTACCTATATAACAAACCTGCATGTGTAATCCTGGGCCTAAAGTAAAAGTTTAAAAAAAATAAAAATTAGGCCAGGCACAGTGGCGCATGCCTGCAATCCCAGCACTTTGGGAGGCCAAGGTAGGCGTATCACTTGAAGCCAGGAATTCAAGACAAGCCTGGCCAACATGTGAAACCCCATCACTACTAAAAATACAAAAATTAGCCAGGCACAGTGGCACATGCCTGTAATCCCAGCTACTCAGGAGGCTGAGGCATGAGAATTGCTTGAACCTGGGAGGCAGAAATTGCAGCAAGCTGAGATTGTGCCTCTACACTCTAGCCTGGGCAACAGAGCAAGATTCTGTCTCAAAAAACATATATATAAATAAAAAGAAAAAAAACTAAAAAATAAAAATAAAAAAAATGGAAACAAGCTCCCTCATCCCCCCCCCAAAAAAAGAAAAAATACTCTTGATTAAAATGTGTAATGGACTTATTAAAGGGTTAGAGCAGTATGCATTCATAACACAACAAGAAATCATGTCTATTTATAAAGCTGAAGAGAGACTCCTGAGACAAAAACCGTTGTTAACGAGGCAGATGACTTGGGAGGAAACATTTTACAAAGCCATCTAGCAGAATGCCTCCTTATTACTAGAGGACCCACTTCTGGCCCCTCAAATGCTTCTGATGTTTCTTCTCACCTAAAAAAATAAAATACAGTGTAAAATAGTCTTTTAATCAAAACACAGCATCGTAGTTGGAGGTTGAAAGCCTGCAGCTGTTTGTTGTTGCTGCTGTGGAACAGCTGATGCAGGTATTCTGGTGATGCTACTGTGCTGCTTAGTTCCTCAGAACTCATTGTTTTTCACTGTATTGATACATCATATTTTTTACTGTTAAGTATTTGTGTGTGAACAAGTGTAAGACAATTATTGCCTATTAATAGCATGTAAATTCCGAGTACGGAATGATGGTGATGCCCAGCAACCACAGATTGTCTACCTGGGTGGCTGAGATAGTGACACTTTTGCTTTTTGGTGCTTCAGTGTACACAAACTTTGTTTCATGCACAAATTTATTTAAAATATAATATAAAATTACCTTCAGGCTATGTATATAGTTGTATATGAAACATAAATTTCACATTTAGACTTGGGTCCCATCCCCAAGATATATTATTATGTATATACAAATATTCCAAAATTTGAAAAAATCCAAAATCGAAACACTCAGGTTCCAAGCTTTTTGGATGAGGATTTTGGATGAAGAATACTCAATCTGTATTATCTAATACATAGTTCATACTCAGATTTCCCATATGTCAAAAAAACTCTTTTAACTGTCAATCCAGGGTCACATTAAGATTCCATACCAGCTACTCAGGTGGCTGAGGCAGGAGAATGGCGTGAACCCGGGAGGCGGAGCTTGCAGTGAGCCGAGATCGCTCCACTGCACTCCAGCCTGGGCGACAGAGCGAGACTTCGTCTCAAAAAAAAGAAAAAGGATTCCACATTGATTTTAGTTGTTACATTCTTTATTTTAATATATACTGGGCCTGATCATTCTTTTTGTTTTCTGTGATATTGGCGGTTTTGGAAGTGTTTTCAGAAAGTCTCGCGTTCTTATAATATCTGATTGTTCCCTCATGATTAGATTCAGACTACAACTATTTTTAGACATGCATACTTCATGTATGAGGAGTGCTTTTTATTGCATAACATTGCAAAGCACATAATGGTTACTATTTAATGTTTACAGACATTCCTTTTTTTAAAGCAGTTAAAACAGTTGCAGAATAGAAACTGGTATGTTTCTCTATTCATTTAGGTCTTCTTGCCATCTCTCAGAAATGTTTTGTAGTTTTCAGTGTGCAGCTTTTGAAGACCTTTTAAATTTATTTCTAAGAAATTCATGGTTTTTCGATACTGTGAAAGGAAAATAAAAACTTGGGACCCCAATTTACTATGCCAAAACAAAAAATTCAGATGAAAGCTGAGTGATGTAAATAAAAAACTGCCTTTCCTTTTGTTCTTAAGCAGATAGCTACAGATAAAGTGTTAAATATCTCCACAGGTAGCTATTCTGTTCACCTTATCTTATTTAAGTGCTAATTTACTGAGGATGAGAGGAATACATAATCGACTATTCCGTGCTTGCTCCTTTTCTCTTGCAACATATGGATTCAGTAATGTGATCACACCCTCCCTCGTCCCCCTGCTGCCTGCTTTTCTCCTTTAATTATTGAAGCCCTCAAAATCATATTTGGAGAAAGGCACAAACTTCCCTTTCAGGCATGTCCTTAACCTTGGCAAAATAAACTTCTAAATTGATCGAGACCTGTCTCAGATTTCTTTTTGTCTTAGAATACTGTTATTGGGAATGGAATTAAAAATATTTTCCAATATCTTGCTATTATTATATAGAAATACAGCTGCTTTGCATGTGTTAACATTGGACCCTGTGACCTTGCTAGTTTAGTTTTACTATTAGTTTCAGTAGGAATTTTCTGTGTCTGTGAATAAAGGTAACGCTTGTTTTCCCCCTTGCCTTTCTATACTGGCTGGGTCCTCCAGTAGAATGCTGAATAGTGATAGTAGGCGTATTTGCCTTATGCCCAATATTAATTAAAAAGAAAGTGTTCTATATTTCACCAGTAAGTATAATGTTAACTCTTGGTTATTTTAGAGGCCCTTTATGGAAATGAAGATGTTTTCTTCTCTTAGTGTGTTGTTATTTCTGTTGTTATTAGTGGGTTTTAAATTTTGTCAGATGCTAATTCTACATTTATTGAGATGACCACATTATTTTCTTTCTTTCTATAAATAATGGTACATTGCATTGATTTTCAAGTATTAAGCTAGTATTGTATTCTTGAGATAAACTCTACTTGGTTATGATACATTACCTCTTTGTATGTTGCTGTATTAGGTTTGCTCATATTTTGTTATTTTTGTGTCTTTGTGTACAAGGGCTATTAATTGTCTTGTAATGACTTTGTCAGGTTTTCAAAAATCGTTATGCTGGCCTCGTGAAATGAGTTGGGAAGCATACCGTCTCTCACTTTTTTGAAAAAAAAAATTTGCGTAAGACCAGTGTTATTTCTCGCATATTTGAAAAGAGTTCACCAGTGAGCCCTTCTGGGTGTGGACTTTTCTTTCTGGGCAGGTTTTTAATAACATTCATTAAGTAACATAGTTTAAAGGTTATTCACACTTTGATATTCTTTTTGGTAGGTTTTCATTTTCAGAAAATATTTCTATTTCATCTATTTCTGTAAGAACAGTAGTAATGCCCCCTCTCTCATTCTGATTTTAATAATTTCTTTTTCTGTGGGTCAGTCTAGCCAAAGGTGTGTCCATTTTATTGATCTTTTCAAAGTACTGTTGGTTTTCTTGACTTTTCTCTATTGGTTTTCTATTCCTGTTTTACTTGTCTTCACTTTACTTTTTCTTACATTCTTCCTCCTGCTTGCTTTGGGTTTCATTTGTTCTTTTTTTCCTAATTCTTTAAGCTATAAAGTAGGTTTGATTTGAGATGTCTTCTCTTCTAATGTATGCATTTTACATTATAAATTTTCTTCTGAGCACTACTTCTGCTATATCCCACAAATTTTGGTAAGTTGTAATTTCATTTTCATTTAGTTCAATTTTTTAACTATTTTTTGAGACTTTTTTGATCCATTTGTCATTTAGAGGTGTGTTGTTAAATCTCCAAATATTTGAGGACTTTGCAGATATCTTCCTGTTACTGATTTCCAATTTATTTATTTTGTGATCTGAGAACATGCTTTGCATGCTTTCCGTCTTTTAAAACAAGGTGTGTTTTATGCCCCAGAATGTGGTCAGGATTAATGAATGTTCCATGCTAGTTTGGGGGAAATGTTGATTTTGATGATGTTGGATGGAGTATTTTTTCTCTTGGTTGAATATATGGGATTTTAATGTGTACCTTATCAGGCAAATACATATATTTGCAACAACAACAGCAACAAAACCAAAGTAAATAGCTTACAGTGAATTTTATGCAGCACAGTACTCATGCTCAAAGCAATATACAGAGGTCTCTAGTTGATGCTCACAGGCAGAGAATGTAACACAGTCAACTATTATGCTTCTCTGGGCATTTCTTTCAACAGCAGTTACTCTCAGACTTAGCGAAGGATCCATTGTCAACTCTGTGCCACCAGGACCCTCTCTCTCTCTTCCCTTTTCCTGACACATCATTTAGATGGTCCCTAATTTCAAGGAAATGTAAAGATGTTCCTTTCACAGAATTTACTAAAAATGATTTCTGCAGTACATAGGATAATATATTACTGTCTTGGCAGTGCTTTAATTTGGCTACAAATGACTAACAGACAAATATCTTTACACATATGTGTAGTGATAAATTTAGCTTTATTATGAAGTATGGGTGGAATAATTGTGATAAATTTAGCTTTTCTTTTGCTTTTGTGTCTCAAATATATTGTAGTATGGCCTCATCCACCGAACAAAGTCTTTTAAAAATCGAAGACAGTCTTTTTTGTTTGTTTGTCACTCATTGCCACAAATTTGACCTAATTCTTTTTTTTAAATCTTTTTATTTTTTAATTTTTTTTTTTGAGACGAAGCCTCGCTCTGTCATCCAGGCTAGAGTGCAGTGGCGTGATCTCAGCTCACTGCAAGCTCCGCCTCCCGGGTTCACGCCATTCTCCTGCCTCAGCCTCCTGAGTAGCTGGGACTACAGGCGCCTGTCACCATGCCCAGCTACTTTTTTGTATTTTTAGTAGAGACGGGGTTTCACCATGTTAGCCAGGATGGTCTCGATCTCCTGACCTCACGATCCGCCTGCTTCGGCCTCCCAAAGTGCTGGGATTACAGGCGTGAGCCACCGCACCTGGTGACCTTGTAATTCTTTATGTTTTCCAGTTTTCTTCGTTTGTCTCCCTCTTCCCTCAGCTTCAGCTTTGTAAATGCTTTTGAGTCTTTGGGGGGAATAGTTAAATGGGAATTGTTTAGTGTTCTCTTTATGGAAGTAGCCATTAAGTTTTGTGTTGTTTGTTTTTATGATAATGATGACTTCCTATTACTTCCATTCTGACCCTAGACGTGGATTCCTCTAGGAATATACTGGCATTTTGGCTGTCTACCCAGCTGTCGCTTCTATTTGCCTATTCCTTGAGAGTAAGGCAATTAATAACTTACACTTGTCTTTATGTTCCAGCCTGAAAGAATAGACCCAAGTGCATCACGACAAGGATATGATGTCCGCTCTGATGTCTGGAGTTTGGGGATCACATTGGTATGTTTATGCTGATTCAACCTTGCCACAGTAGCATAACAATAAGAAATTTAGAAGTGAAAGAAAACTTAATCAGACTTCCCCCTTCGTTAAGAACTATAATCACAGACACTATGGTTTTAAGTCGCTGAAAATAAAAAAGTATGTATTTATTTACTTTAAAAATCAAATGAGACTTGATTATTTCCCTTGAAGTTATGTGAAGTGTCTAGAGCCCTTTAATGTTTTAACTGGATCTCTTGGCCACAGATAATAGGAGTCAACTATTATCTGCAACTGCACTAAGAATGGGAACAGGAGAAGCCAGCTTACCTGCAGTCAATTCATTGATGAAGGCACATAGGCTTCTCCCATCTCAGGCAAGGTGTAGTATGTCCAGTAATACTGTATATAGTGTGTATATTAAGTATACATATTTTTATGTGTGGAAAATAGTTTCTACTTGCAATATTCTATTCACTGAATAGAAAAATCACAAGTGAATGAGCTGAAAGTAATTCAGTTTTTGAGGGACAGTATATTAGTCCATTCTCACACTACTGTAAAGAATTACATGAGACTGGGTAATTTATGAAGAAGACAGGTTTAATTGCCTCACAGCTCCACAGGTCGTACAGGAGCAGGGGAGAGAGAGAGTGAAGGGGAAGGTGCCAGACACTTTTAAACAACCAGGTCTCATGAGAACTCTATCATGAGACAGCACTAGGGGGATGGTGCATTAGAAACCACTCTCATGATCCAGTCACCTCCCACCAGGCCGCTCCTTCAACACATAGGGATTATAATTCGACATGAAATTTGGGCGGGGACACAGAGCCAAACCATGTCAGACAAGAACTACCTAGGTGATAATTCTAATGAAAGTTCTACCTTAGAACAACACTGAGAAAGAAAAATAAGAAAGCTACTTAATTTGCAACCAGCAAGCGCAATTATATAAACTCTTCTTTCTTACCTATGGACTGTATTGAAATTTTGGTTTCATTTAAAATATCTATATTAGTTCAGGCTGCTCAAACCAAATGCTGACCCCCGGGTGATAATCTTATCAAGAACAGAAATTTCTCACAGTTTCGGAGGCTGGGAAGTCCAAGATCAAGGCACTGACAGATTTGGTGGCTAGTGAGGGCTTGCTTCCTGGTTCGTAAACAGCCGTCTTCTTGTTGTGGTCTCACATGGCAGAAGAGGCAAGAGAGCTGTCTGGGGTCTTTCTTACAAGGGCCCTAATTAGATTCATGAGGGTTCCACCCTTGTGACCCCATCACTTCCCAAAGATCCACCACCAAATACCATCACATTAGGGATTAGACTTCAACATATGAATTTGTTGGGGGGTGGGGACACACAAACATTTAGTCTCTAGCAGTATCTTTGCTCATTTCCTTTTTACCAAATTTTGTTTTGAAGTCTTAGGTTTATTTTCTTGTGCTTACTGTTCTACTAGGACTTGCTGGGTTTTTCTGATTTGGGATAGCTTCTTTAGCTGCTTCTACATTGAAGGTGAATTTTCTTATCCCTAGATGAGGCTGTCCTGTAGGTAGCCAGGCCAATCCTATTCTTTCGTTTTCTCCCATTTTCAGTTTTTGCTACCTGAGACTCTATATCCCAGAAATACACAGGTTCAGAGCAATAAGCCTTTTTTGTAGCTTATTAAATAACCTTCATTTGTTTATTGGTATTACATGTTTCTAGGATCTTCTCTGTGATCAGAAGCACATACCCTTGTTAGTTATTCTTGATGAATCATATTGCTAGGCCTAGGGAATTCTTCATATAGAGAGTTGAAGGCCAACAGCTCACCTCTGCAGAGGACTTTCATTTACTTTACTTTGTGACCAAATGTAGGAAATACCTTCTGGAATCTTTTCTCATTGTGAAGCCAACCAGCAAAAGAAGAGATTCTTCTTTAAACAGGAGAGAACATGGATCTGGGCATCTTTTAGGTTTGGCAACTGGTCCCAAAGACTGCAGCAAGACCTAGAGCTTCCAGCTGAGGCAACTATTTGCATACACAGGATATTTACAATTCAGAAATACTTATCTATGACTAAACAATTACGTTTTAAAAGCAAGTATGTACTTCTTTACCGAAAGAAAATTTTGTTTTGTGAAAGGTTTTAACAGAAAATTTTTTAGCAAGTTTCTTTTAGTACTTTTAGCTAAACCTTGTTGTTTAAAAGGTATTCTGTACTTAACAGTTGGTTCATAATTTATTTTTCATAGGGACAATCTTATAAAAATTATGAAATGTATGAAATTAATTTCTAAGATCCTAAGTCCTTTATTTTATGATATGCAGCCAACTTTTCCTTCTATTATTAAAACACAAGAAGGAATCTAATGAAGTTATTCCTAATTCTGTGAATAACCAGGAAGGTTTATGTCTTGAAAAGCATTTATAATTTTAACAAAAAGAAACTTCAGCTAATGGAATACATTTTTCTGTGTGTGTATGCATGCATGCCTGCTTACTTTTGTGCACACATGTGTGTAATTAGAAACAACTGAGCTGACAGAGGCATCCTTTAGGGAGGAAACGGAATCAGTGTTCTGAGAGTTCTCTCTCTCTTCCTGTATGCCGTCTTCCTCTGTAATATGTTTGGAGCCTCATCCTCATTTATCAGTCACCTGTTAGTGCATGTAAAATGGGATTCATTATGCCATGGTGCAGATTTAAATACGTTTCTTGGAAAAAGCATAATTTGTAGGTTTCTTTTCTTTTCTATCTTTTTTTTTTTTTTTTTGAGATGGAGTCTCTGTCTGTCCCCCAGGCTGGAGTGCAGTGGTGCGATTTTGGTTCACTGCAAACTCCGCCTCCCAGGTTCGTGCCATTCCCCTGCCTCAGCCTCCTGAATAGCTGGGACCACAGGCACCTGCCACCATGCCCGGCTAATTTTTTGTATTTTTAGTAGAGACGGGGTTTCACCATGTTAGCCAGGATGGTCTCCATCTCCTGACCTCTGATCCACCTGCCTCGGCCTCCCAAAGTGCTGGGATTACAGGCATGAGCCACCACGTCTGGCCTAATTTGTAGGTTTTCATTATTTTTCAGAACAGGAAGGGAGATAGATGAGAATACGATTCACTGGTTATTAGAGAATATATTTTTTTTGACCCTTGATAGGATTGGAACATACATAAGACTCTTCGGATCTCTTCTGGTGTGGCTTAGAGGTACTGTCCTGAGCCCTTTATTGGGGCTTCAGGGTGCAGGGTTTGACCCTGACTTGATTTCTTCACTACTTGTAAAATCTGGTTGTGGTTGAAATTGTAGTATCTACAGAATAGCTGTAGAGCAGGATTTGCACATTGTTTCCTCCAAGCTCAGATTAGGCTTTTGTTTGTTGGATGTTCTTTTGCCGTAAAAAGGAATCTAACCACTATTATGGACCAAGGCCTTCCTCTAAGATGGCTACAAATTGTGCATATTGTATACTAAAATAGTTCTAAAACCAGTCTTCCAGACTTTCTTATAAAGAAGTCAGAACCAGAGGCTGCCCTGGAGCATGCATTGTAGGGACATTTTCTAGGCTTAAGTTTTGTGTTCCCATGTATTCCAAGTCTTTGAATTTGGTTGATTCAGAATTCTCTATATTATCTTGATTTCTAAATATAACTTCTACTTAGCCTTTATGATTCTGAAGATTCCTCCACAAGCTAACCTGTGTTTAATTCAAGGCTTTACAAGAGTTTTGCTTGTAGTTTAGATTTTTTTGTGGCCGTTCCAGTGGGGAGTAGTAAATGATGCCTGGTGTATTTTTGCCCTTTCCTCTTTGTTCTCTTTAGTATGAGTTGGCCACAGGCCGGTTTCCTTATCCAAAGTGGAATAGTGTATTTGATCAACTAACACAAGTCGTGAAAGGAGATCCTCCGCAGCTGAGTAATTCTGAGGAAAGGGAATTCTCGCCGAGTTTCATCAACTTTGTCAACTTGTGGTGAGTACCTGATTTATGAATGTTCGAACACGCATGGCGAGAATAGTGAGATTTACTTGGTCTTAGCAGCATTGGTACTTTACATGGAGGAAGGGGACCCGTGGTCACATCACCCTACTTTTCAAGCTGGGACTCTGGATCACTGTGGCTGTATGGAAGATTACAGCTAGCTGGGAGAGGCATCATCTTCTTATTCTGCTACTCAGGTATTGGTGAAAAACAGCCATGAGTGGTGGAGAAGCTGCTGTCTCCAGACTTCCAGTACCTGGTACAAGAAATACCAGGTTAAACTTCTAGGTGAGACTGATCATCTTACTCTAATGTGGTTCTCACAGTGCATTTGCACCAAAATCACCTGGAAGCATTTACTGAATCAAGACCTTGCCAGATCAGACTTTCAGGGTTGGATCTCTTTTCTGACAGAACATAGAAAACAGTTGGTTATATGTAGTAGGGTCACATCCACATGCAAAGTGTAGTTGGTAGAACTATATATCCTTGCTCTCTGAAACCTTACTCCGAGGAGGATGTGAACCCCACACCTGTTGTTGTCTACCTTTTTAATAGTTTGTTGTGTGTTTGTGTATATGTAGCACCTAAGAATAAACATATGCAGATATGCAGTAGTACAATCATGCTTTATACTGTTTTAGTCTCTTTTAAATAAAATCTTTTTGTGTTATCATTTGAATATTTTTGACATTTATTTTGTTTATCCAACATGATTTAAATATAAGACATGCTATGAACAAAAAGCCTCAGAGCATTTTGTATATCTTCTGTTTATTCCTGAAAATACCTTTTGGTTTCTCATAATTTTTTTCTGCTAAGAATGCGGTTTCTCTCTACTCATTTTAGGTCTTATAGACTTATATCAGGGTCTAACATTGCCCTCCTTTGTATGAAAAATTAAAAAATATTTGTTTGACTATAGTTTTTAAGTCTCTTTCATCTTCTGTAACCAAATTCTACTTTTGTGTTGGTTTTTCAGAGGGGAGAGGAATACTTCAAGATTTTCTAGGTAGAAGAAGGACATAAGGATGACTGAAATTGGCTGCTTCCTCCTTTTAAAAAACAATCAATTCTGTATTAATTTGCACACAATATGGATAGTTTATATAATTGCATAAATGGGATCATTTTATGTATGTCATTTTTATGACATATTTGCTTAAAATAATCTGTGTAAGTCATAGAGTATAATATCTAAAATGATCACCTGTGAACCTTCCATCAGGGTTTCTTTTTAATTCCTTGATCTCTTTATTGGTTTTGTTCTGTATGTGTTGGTACTTGTACATGTTTATTTCTGTTTCCCTTGATGCCGTAATAGAGTGACAGTTTTAGACATTGGAGTCCCATTGTTTTCCCTGAGTAGGTTCATAGTTCCATGTCATTGCAAATCATTAAAGTCGACATTGAAGTGTACTTATGTTCATAATTTGCTCATATTAGCTCTTCACATTTGTCCATTCTTTCTGCCACTCTTTGTCTTGGACATTGCCTGTAATCTCTAACTTGGATCATTCAGATTTCTCATAATCCAATATTGATTTTCTTATAATCCAATATTGCCTTGTTCCAAATTATTCCCCTTTTTATTAGAGTTGTATTTTTTATGATGTATATCTGATCATGTTATTTCTCTGTCTAAAGTATGCATTCTTAACAGGGTAATATTGACCCTAAGGAGGCAAAAATTGATCTTGGAGAAATGAAAATCTTAGATTGTATAATGGTTTTTAGTCCTCCAAAGGGCCATAGAATATAAACAGATATGCACTGTATCTATCATTTAAATTTCATGATGGGGAGGATAAATAATGAAAAAAATACTGAGAAATATTATTCTAGAGACTTCCTCTTGTCCTTAAAATTAATTAATTTAGGCTTTCAGAACCCATAATGATCTGGACTAGGTTTATTGCTCTGTTCACATTTCTTTTTTTCTTTTTTCCCTTGTTTTTTGGAGATGGAGTCTCAGTTGCCCAGGCTGGAGTGTGATGATGCGGTCTCGGCTCACTGCAACCTCCACCTCCCGGGTTCAAACGATTCTTCTGCCTCAGCCTCCTGAGTACTGCTGGGATTGCAGGCACCTGCCACCACACCCAGCTAATTTTTTTTTTTTTTTTTTTAGTAGAGACAGTTTTCACCATGTTGGCCAGGCTGGTCTCGAACTTCTGACCTCGTGATCCACCTGCCTCGACTTCCCAGAGCACTGGGATCACAGGCATGAGCCACTGCGCCCGGCCCGCTCTGGCCACATTTCTCATGACTTCCCTCTCCTTGAATGGTTTCTGCCAAACTGAATTTCTTCAGTTACGTAAATTAAAAGCACATACGGGATAATATGGCAGAATGTTTTCATTACGTTTGGGTAAAGATTTCTGAAACAGAACGTAGAAAGCAGCCAAACCTAAGAGAAAGATAAAAAAATTGGATTTCATTAAAATTAAGAACTTCCATTGATTAAAAGACAGCACTGAATGACATGCCAAGCCACACAGTAGGAGGAGATATTTTTCATACCTATATTCGACAAAGGACTTTTACACAGAATATGTAAAGAATACTTAAAAATGTAAAACACTTATTAAAAATAACAACCAAAAATAGCAAAATGCTTGAAAGGCACTTAAAAGATGATATTCAAGAGGCCAGTAAACATACTCAATTTACTGCATTCATTCTGCATTATTAGTAATCAGGGGACATGCAGGTCAGAACTACAGTGAAATACCACTACAATTACCAGAATGACCACAGTTTAAAATACTGACAGTACCAAGCATTGATGAGGATCTGAAGCAACTGGAAGTCTCATACATAACTTGTAGGAGTATAAATTAGTACAGTTCCTTTGAAAAACGAGCAATATCCAGTATAGCTGATCTGATGTGGTTGATGTATACACCATGGTTCAGCAATTCAATTTCTAACTATATATCCAACAAAAGTGTGGACATAAATACACTAAAAGACACATGTAAGAATGTCCAGAAAAGCACATTTATAACCTACAATTAGAAACTGTCCACAGTAGAACAGATAATAAGTTGTAGCATTACGTATACAGCAGTATATAGCATCAGAGAAGATAGAACCATTGCTTCACTCAGCAACTTCAGTAAATCTCGTGAATGATGTTGAGTGAAAGAAGACAGAAAGCAGCATGTATGGTTCTATTTCTATATGAAAGTTAAAAGCAAACAATATAAGGTATTGGAAGTCAGAATATTGTCACTTTTATTTTAGTTCTGTACTTAGGAGTTGTGTTTTCTGTATGTCTGCTTCAATTAAAAGTTTTTCTAAGGAAAAAAAAAGGATAAGACTTAACGGTTCAAAAGGAAGACCTTGCCAACTGAGGTATCTGAGTCCTCGGCATTGGGAAATGGTCGACTCATGGGTTGATAAAAAGAATTTACAGACAACAGTATAGGTTTGAAAAAGGAAAGGTTATTAGAAAGAAAGAATTGCTGCAGAAGAGTGCAGAAGGGTGCTGAGCATGCCACAGTGGATTTTTCCTTAGGGATATTTACGGACCTTAAAGCTTGAGGGAAATTTGGACCATATTAACCACGTAGGTCACAATACATGGTTACATTTGTAGTAATTTTGGTTCCTTAATGTCAGCAAGTGTTGCACAGTGAATTTCGATGTGGCATTCTGGAGACGTATAGAAATTCTAGTTACTTACAAAATTTTGGGGGGGAA
The DNA here is from genome assembly GCF_009828535.3 of Hylobates moloch. NCBI lineage: Eukaryota > Metazoa > Chordata > Mammalia > Primates > Hylobatidae > Hylobates > Hylobates moloch. Next base: position 43,081,560 of record NW_026652294.1, read on the forward strand.
AAAATCTGGAACCAATGCCTGCTTTAGATAATAGGGAAGTCTGATTACTTCTTGGGTTTTGTTGTTGTTGTTGTTTTTAATATGGAACCTTGCTCTGTCGCCCAGGCTGGAGTGCAGTGGCGCGATCTCAGCTCACTGCAACCTCTGCCTCACAGGTTCAAGCGATTCTTCTGCCTCAGCCTCCTAAGTAGCTGGGACTACAGGCTTATGCCACCATGCCTGGCTAATTTATGTATGTTTAATAGAGATGGGGTTTCACCACATTGGCCAGGCTGGTGTTGAACTGCTGACCTCAAGTAATAACGCCCGCCTAGGCCTCCCAAAGTGCTGGGATTACAGGCATGAGCCACTGTGCCAGGCTGGGAAGTTTAATTACTTCTGATTTTCCCCAGATAAGGAATTTTGCTTCCAGATTGCCTGTTTGATAGTCATCGGGTGTTTTTGCTCTCTTCTAAATTGCTCAGATAAGGAGTTTTTGTCTTTAGGGTCTGTTCAGTGGTCACCAAGTGATTTTGCTCTCCTCAGATCTCAGCCCATATTTTAAACTGTTTCCCAATTTAACTATGTATTGAAATCACCAATGGAATTTTTTTTAAGGGGAAAAATTCTTTATTTGTCCTGGGGGAAAAGAAAATGTTATCCTTGAGGAATTTTTGTGAAACTCTGGCTGTGGATAAGACCGAATTCAGGGATGGATTGCCTAATCCAAAATTTATCGTGTGCAGAGGGGAATATAAAAAGTCACTAGGAGGATATAAGACCCATAAACAATTCTGTAGCTTGGGCAGCAGACTGGAAGAAGAGGCAGCTTGTGGGACAGCTAATTAGGAAGTAAAGCTCGATCCTGAAATGTCTTAAGGAAATGCCTTCTGTGCTAGGTCTCACAGGCAGCTGGGACAGTGTGGTAGTTAGTATCTACTCCTGCCTTTCTCTTAGCAGGCAAGACCTGTAAAGAAAAGCTCAAGCTTTGCTGAAATAACTTCTAACGGCAATGCCTGTGTTGTGTAGAGGGCAGGAACACAGTGCACGCTGTTAGAGCAAATGCAAAAAATAAATCCCTATAGTAGGTGATGGTGCTGCAGTGATGGCTCTCCACCTAGGAGATAATGCTGCAATGATGGCTCTCCACCGGTTTCTCAGAGTTACCTGAATCCATAGCTGAGATTAACTGTGATAAAGAAAAATCACTAACAGATGAAAACATTCAGTGATTCGGAGAATTGTACCTAAGAAATGTAAACAAGTATTTCCTTTAAAATGTCACAGAAAAAAAATCAAGGTAAAAAATTGTAAGGAGGGAATAATTTGAATTCCAGAAACGTTATCTTCAGATAGTAAACATGATTCCTGAACTGAATGGGGGAAAATGGTGGCACACAGCAGATTGAGTATTGCAGGTTAACCAGATCTGTAAGTAACACCCTTTAGTTAATCTTTAAGAATAAAGGGATAAAAAGATGAACATGAGGTAAATGGTAAGAGAGAAGAAAAATCCAAAATATTCTATTTAACTGATTGTAGACAAAGAATTAAAATTCCTTCTACTTGAAGAATAACTCAAGTTCTTAGATTAAAATACCAGACCAAATTAAACAAGAGTAGAGGGAAGCCACATCTAGGTGTATTCTGAGAAAAGATCAGACTTGACAAGTTTTCAATTAAAACACATGCACACAAATGTATACAAAACACCAAGTCAGCAATACCTGAAGAGCAGAGAAACAGCTATAACAGGATGATGGTGGTCACTTCACATTACTTTGGTGCGTTAGATATCTTGGACAACACTTGCACTGAAACTACTAAAATGCTGGATAAGCATTTTATTTTATTTTGAGATAGGGTCTCACTCACTCTGTCACCCAGACTGGAGTGCAGTGGCATGATCGCAGCTTACTGCAACCTCAACTTCCCAGGCTCAAGCGATCCTCCCATCTCAGCCCCCCAAGTAGCTGGGACTACAGGAATGTGCCACTACACCTGGCTAATTTCTGTTTGTTTTTTGTTTGTTTGTTTGTTTGTTTGAGACGGACTTTTGCTCTTGTTGCCCAGACTGGAGTGCAATGGCATGATCTCGGCTCACCGCAACCTCAACCTCCCGGTTTCAAGCGATTCTCCTGCCTCAGCCTCCAGAGTAGCTGGATTACAGGCGCCCACCACCACACCTGGCTAATTTTGTATTTTTAGTAGAGTTGGGGTTTCTCCATGTTAGTCAGGTTGGTCAGCTCTCGACCTCAGGTAATCCGCCCACCTCAGCCTCCCAAAGTGCTGGGATTACAGGCGTGAGCCACCGCGCCTGGCCCACCTGGCTAATTTCTTAAAAAAATTTTTTTGTAGAGACTGGATTTCACTGTATTACCCTGGTTGGTCTTAAACTCCCAGGCTTAAGTGATCCTCCTGCCTCGGCTTCCCGGAGTATTGGGATTACAGGCGTGAGCCACTGTACCTGGCCTGGATAAGTATTTAAAAGTGCCATTTATTTATTTAGGACAGAGTCTGGCTCTGTCGCACAGGCTGGAGTGCAGTGGCATGATCTTGGCTCACTGCAGCCTCCACCTCCCAGGTTCAAGTGATTCTCCTGTCTCAGCCTCCTGAGTAGCTGGTACTACAGGCACGCACCACCATGCCCAGCTAATTTTTGTATTTTTAGTACAGACAGGGTTTCACCACGTTGGCCAGGCTAGTCTCAAACTCCTGAGCTCAGGTGATCTGCCTGCCTCAGCCTTCCAAAGTTCTGGCATTACAGGGGTGAACCACCGTGCCCCACCTAAAGTCCCTCTTAAAATGTAAAAGAGTTGGTGCAAAACTGAGGAATCCATGGAGCTCTGAAGTTGACTGAAATTCAGGGAGGGAGATTATGGGAGAGAAGGAAAAGTCAAAGTAAATTAAAAAAGGATAACCCAAGCAAATGTAGATTTGCCATCTACATTCATATTGAATATGGTAAAAATACTTAGAGAATTTAATTTTAAGAAAAATTACTTTTCAAAGTCCCTGGTTGGAAAGATACCCTCCTCTTGCCCGCAGTTGATGGGCAGAAGCAAAAGCAAATCATTCAGCCCAGGACTAAATGATTCCAAAAAATAAAGTCAAGTGGAATATGTAATCCACAAAAAAATCTCAACACTCACAAAAGAAATGAGAATCAGAAACAATGGATAGTAGGAATAGATCTGCAAAGGCTTCAAATATTGGAATGAAAGGAAACTAAAAAAATATGTAAGTTTAAAGAAAAAGAGGCAGCTTAGAAATATAAGTAGGGAACACAAATAGAACCAAATAGAACTTCTAGAAATAAAAGGCATAAAATAAAACAATAGCTGGATTCAACAGATTAGATATCATTGAAGAGAGATTAATGAACTAGAAGATAGAGCTGAAGCTCTCCCAATAGAACTTTTTGAGATGATGGAAATGTCCGATAATCTGCTCTGTCTAGTGTGGTAGCTGCTGGCACTTGAAATGTGGCTAATGTAACTAAGGAAATACATTTTTTATTGGAATTAATTTTGCTAACGGCTACCTTATTAGATAGTCTAAGAGGAGCTAATGTAATTATTGATAACAGATTATTAATGTCAGCTGTAATTCAGAAACAGAAGACAATGTTAATAGTTTAAGATTTCCACCCAAATAGCATCATAAGTTTATACACTGACATAATTTTCTGCTCCAGTAGATGAAAAAAAAGCAAAGAAAACATCTGTGTGGGTGAAAAATACAACAGAAATACTTACAAAATGCTGTGTAGATCTGACGCCATGGACTTTCTGGATTCCAGGTCATTTTTCATTCTGGAGAATGAAAAAAATGATGTCAGTTACTTCCTGGGCCACAGCTTTAAGCAAGCTATGGTACTATACAAGGACAAGGCTTTAGATACTGGTTTTGCAACCAGAGGACTGGAACTGTAATTGTCCTAATACCAACATAGGAGTGGAACTTGAAAGGTCCATTACAGGACCCTGTTTGATACTGGTGGCCCTGTGAAATAGAGGCAACTGTAAAACTGCTCTATGTGTGTATCCCTGGCTCCCAGTTCAGTTCATAGTGATTAGTAGGGCACTCAGACATATGTTGAACGAATGAATGGATATGCATGGAGGGTAAGCATGTTATTTCAAAATGAGTCTGCAAATCAAAATTCCTGAATACTGAAGTGTAATGCTAAGAAAGCATTTAACAAAATGGAACAGAAACTTAAGTTGAAATAGATTTATGAAATTGTCTGAGATATGCTGTAAAAGAAAATCAGTATATTTAGGATGCTCAAGGAAATAAAGGTATAAATTCAATTAAAACTGAGGAAGAAATGAAGCAGTTGGAAATAGAAGTCTTGGAAATGGAAAAATCATAGCTGTTGATATAAAAGACACAACAGACTTGATGTTCTCTAGACTGGAGATAATTGAAGACAAAATTAGGGAAATAGAAAGTGGAGCTGAGAAGTTCCCCCAGCATGACACAGATTATATGAAAAACAGTAAAGAATCAGAACAGATTGCAGAGTAAGAGGTTCTAAGATGCATGTAATGGAAATAGAGAAGGCAACTCTGAAAGTGGAGAAGCAATGTTTACAGAGATCATAGGGGAAAGAAAACATTTGAGAACTGATTTAGTATAGGTGTTCAGATTGAAAGTGAAGTCTCTTTATCATGTAGGATAAACAAAGGTATAAGCTTAAAGATAAATTTAAATATAAATTTAAAAGTAAATTTTAATTGATATTCTGCAATTTTGCTTCAATGCATAAATGATAAAGGTATAAATTTACCTTTAAATTTATACCTTTGTTTATCATCATTTATGTATTGAAGCAAAATTACCAAGCAATATCAGGAAGAGAAAACAGATTAGCTGTTAAGGATTGATAATAAGACTGACAGCAGATTTGTTCCCAGCCACAATAGTTGCAGGAAAAAGTGGAGTCACAGCACCAGAGTGCTGAGGGAAAATAATTGTCAGCCTGGTCCTAAAGTTTTAGACTCAGGCACTCAAATATTCACAATAAGGAAGAAATACAGACATTTTTAGGAATGGGAAGACTGAGCACTTAAAATTCATAGACTGTTTTGATCCTTGAATGGTGTGGAGGTTAGGGATGCTGACCCCCTGTACAGTCAAAAATCTGCATATAACTTTTGATTACCCCAAAACTTGACTACTAACAAATGGCCTACTGTCGACCAGAAACCTTACTGATAACATAGTTGACATATGTTTTGTATATGTATTATGTTCTGTATTATTACAATGAAGTAAGCTAGAGAAAAGAAAATGTTATTAAGAAAATCATAAGGAAGAGAAAATATATTATTCATTAAGTGGAAGTGGATCATCATAAAGATCTTCATCCTTGTTTTCACATTGAATAGACTGAGGAAGAAGAGGAGTTGGTCTTGCTATCTCAGGTGGTAGAGGCAGAAGAAAAATCCACGTATAAGTGGATTTGTACAGTTCAAATCTGTGTTGCTCAACAGCCAACTGTGTTTGACCAAGAAGAAAAGTTAACCCAGAAGAAGGATGTCACAGGTTGGATACCTGGAAAGCAGGCTTTCGAGACAGAGATAAGAGTGTAGGAAGTTGACTAGGTAGTGATCTTGGGATCAGCACTACCAATGAGAAGGAAATGAGATTGGGCAGAAGAAGTTGAGTTGCAGTGCTGTGTCAGTGAAGGCCTCAGCCGACTGTGTTGACACGCCTTGGAATGAGGGTCTTGGATTTTTATTCACTTTTGTGGATCAGTCGTTAGAGTCAGACTGTCCCAGGAGGGCTAAGGTGGCTCTCTTTAGCTGTGGTAATCCTGAAGAGGCTGATAGTAAAGGGTCGTCTGCTGGCAGCATGCCCCACAGTGAAAGAATAAGTCCTTCCTTCTTAAAGAGGGAATCTACATAGCACATTGCAGTATCCATTACAGAAGTTGTGGGATACGGAAAACAGCAATGAGTTTAGAAAGAGGTGAACTATGTTACCCATATTAATTCATGTTTGATGGTAAAATATTAATTGAGGTTGGAAGGGAATGGTGATTAAGATATGGGCAAAGATAGATGAGGTAAATATAAACAAAATGAAAATACTTTTGGCAGCTTTAATTAGGCAAGGTAGAATTCAAGGAGAAAATGTCAACAGAGCAGACATTTTTATATACTGATATAGTCTTTAGCGAAGTTATATTGTTTTAAACTTTTGGACCAAAGAACATATTGAGATACAGAGTATAAACTTTTTAAAAACTTAAGGATAAATTGATAAAAATGTATATATAATTTATCTCCCAGAATTACTTGATTGCTGGTTTCTCTTGGATAGTATCTGCATAAGTATCTGTCTACTTATTTATTTACATTTAGAAAAGCATATATGTACACAAATAATTTTATACTTATAAAACATTTATATATTTAACTGTAGTATTCTGTGTAGCTATGCCACAATTTAGTCAATTTTCAAGAATTAATATTTTTTCTAATTTTTAACTAATCATCCTACACTGACTATCCTAGAGATAAATCTTCAGATTACAGATTGTCATAATTTTTTGTATGTGTTTAGCAGGCTGTCTGCATTGTTACTTTGGATCTGAAGGAAAGAACTATTTCATTCTTTGTAATATTTCATCTGTGAAAAGAAAAATACTTAGGCAAATGAATCTACGTTTTAATAATGTTATTTTTATGTTATTTTAGCCTTACGAAGGATGAATCCAAAAGGCCAAAGTATAAAGAGCTTCTGGTGAGTGTGGGACTGTGGGGATTGTAGATACATCCTCACCCCGGAACTCTCTTAACATGCTGGTTCACTAAGCAAGCGGTGGGCCTCTCTGTTATAAGCAAACATCTCAACTTATATTGAGTGTTTTTTGTTAATGTTTTTAAACAAAGATTTGGAAAGAGAAAACTTGTAGTTACGATTTTTCTACTAATACTAGCTAAATTCTCATGGAAAATTTTGGTCTTAACATGTTATAAGAATTACCCCCAAAGAATTCTGACTTTCACTTTAAGAAGCCATTTTCCACTGCATAGTCTATGTATATGGGATGCAGCCATAAGAAAAAAATCAGTGAAAAGTTTGTGTTTATTCTGCCTTTATAAAAACTCACACAAATTTACATCATACAGCCTATTCTCATTTCTTCGAAAGTTCTCATTCACCCAATGGAACTTGGGTGTTTTAAGCAGTCTGCTGGGTGTGGCATTGGTAGGGCAGGGAGAAAGTATTATAATCTAATAATGTGGGAGTATTTTAAGAAAAGATCCATTTGTTTGTCACATTTAACTACTAGCTCTCCAAGGATGTTGTGACGAACATATGATATCACAGTCCACCAAAGACTGTAAAAATATCTAGTCAACATACTTAGGCTGTAAAAGAAAACTGTTGCTAGAGATGGAGTTTTAAAAGGTGGGTTAGTGAAGCAGATACTGGGACCCTAGCTCTGGAGAGTACAGGGAAGAAGCTCCTGGGGTAAATTTCTCTTGGGCCTCTTTTGGTCAAAAGGATTACAGCCTTTTTGTTAAAAGGTCAAAAGAAGAGGTCAAAAGGATTGCGACCTTTTTGTAAAAAGATCCTCCTGTTGTATATGGGGGAAATGGAGGTTGAGATTTATATTGGTGTCCCAAGAGGAATAGCGACTGGTATTTGCGTCATTCTTCCTAGCTCTTAGATGGTGTGGTGGAGGCTCCAGCTACGTTTTGTGCTGAGTAACAACTTGGCTGTCTTCCTCAACAAACACTCCCTGGTATACAGATAACTTTCCAGACCTCACTGCCAAGGTGGCACCTTCAAATCATTACCACATATCCTCTCTAGGCATGCCCATGCGCATTAGCATATCTGCATGGAATAAAGGCCGTACTCGCCTTTCTGAACTTGTAGTGTTGTGGTATTTCACAGCTATGTGTGGTTGGGAGCCTGGAGTTCTGTGTTCTATAGAAATTGGAAAATGTTCAGTTTGGGCTGTCATGCAAACTTTTGACTTTTTTGTTTTCAATTTTTTTGCAGAAACATCCCTTTATTTTGATGTATGAAGAACGTGCTGTTGAGGTCGCATGCTATGTTTGTAAAATCCTGGATCAAATGCCAGCTACTCCCAGCTCTCCCATGTATGTTGATTGATATCGCTGCTACATCAGACTCTAGAAAAAAGGGCTGAGAGGAAGCAAGACGTAAAGAATTTTCATCCCGTATCACAGTGTTTATTGCTCGCCCAGACACCATGTGCAATAAGATTGGTGTTCGTTTCCATCATGTCTGTATACTCCTGTCACCTAGAACGTGCATCCTTGTAATACCTGATTGATCACACAGTGTTAGTGCTGGTCAGAGAGACCTCATCCTGCTCTTTTGTGATGAACATATTCATGAAATGTGGAAGTCAGTACGATCAAGTTGTTGACTGTGATTAGATCACATCTTAAATTCATTTCTAGACTCAGAACCTGGAGATGCAGCTACTGGAATGGTGTTTTGTCAGACTTCCAAATCCTGGAAGGACACAGTGATGGATGTACTATGTCTGAACATAGAAACTCGGGCTTGAGTGAGAAGAGCTTGCACAGCCAACGAGACACATTGCCTTCTGGAGCTGGGAGACAAAGGAGGAATTTACTTTCTTCACCAAGTGCAATAGATTACTGATGTGATATTCTGTTGCTTTACAGTTACAGTTGATGTTTGGGGATCGATGTGCTCAGCCAAATTTCCTGTTTGAAATATCATGTTAAATTAGAATGAATTTATCTTTACCAAAAACCATGTTGCGTTCAAAGAGGTGAACATTAAAATATTGAGACAGGACAGAATGTGTTCTTTTCTCCTTTACCAGTCCTACTTTTCATTGAGAAGACTCAGGAGTCTGCCACTTGTCAAAGAAGGTGCTGATCCTAAGAATTTTTCATTCTCAGAATTTGGTGTGCTGCCAACTTGATGTTCCACCTGCCACAAACCACCAGGACTGAAAGAAGAAAGCAGTACAGAAGGCAAAGTTTACAGATGTTTTTAATTCTAGTATTTTATCTGGAACAACTTGTAGCAGCTATATATTTCCCCTTGGTCCCAAGCCTGATACTTTAGCCATCATAACTCACTAACAGGGAGAAGTAGCTAGTAGCAATGTGCCTTGATTGATTAGATAAAGATTTCTAGTAGGCAGCAAAAGACCAAATCTCAGTTGTTTGCTTCTTGCCATCACTGGTCCAGGTCTTCAGTTTCCGAATCTCTTTCCCTTCCCCTGTGGTCTATTGTCGCTATGTGACTTTCGCTTAATCCAATATTTTGCCTTTTTTCTATATCAAAAAACCTTTACAATTAGCAGGGATGTTCCTTACCAAGGATTTTTAGCCCCAAATCTCTCATATGCGCTAGTGTTTAAAAGGCTAAGAATAGTGGGGCCCAGCTGATGTGGTAGGTGATAAAGAGGCATGTTTTCTAGAGACACATTGGACCAGATGAGGATCTGAAACGGCAGCCTTTACGTTCATCACCTGCTAGAACCTCTCGTAGTCCACCATTTCTTGGCATTGGAATTCTACTGGAAAAAAATACAAAAAGCAAAACAAAACCCTCAGCACTGTTACAAGAGGCCATTTAAGTATCTTGTGCTTCTTCACTTACCCATTAGCCAGGTTCTCATTAGGTTTTACTTGGGCCACCCTGGCACTGAACCTTACGCTTTGTATGACAGTGAAGCAGCACTGTGAGTTGTTCAAGCACACTGGAATATAAAACAGCCATGGCCTGAGATGCAGGTGATGCCATTACAGAACCAAATCGTGGCAGGTATTGCTGTGTCTCCTCTCAGAGTGACAGTCATAAATACTATCAATAAAGGGAGAATGGTGCTGTTTAAAGTCACATCCCTGTAAATTGCAGAATTCAAAAGTGATTATTTCTTTGATCTACTTGCCTCATTTCCCAATCTTCTCCCCCACGGTATCCTAAACTTTAGACTTCCCACTGTTCTGAAAGGAGACATTGCTTTATGTCTCCCTTCCACCACAGCAAGCCATCATCCTCCATTGCTCCCGGGGACTCAAGAGGAATCTGTTTCTCTGCTGTCAACTTCCCGTCTGGCTCAGCATAGGGTCACTTTGCCATTATGCAAATGGAGATAAAAGCAATTCTGACTGTCCAGGAGCTAATCTGACCGTTCTATTGTGTGGATGACCACATAAAAAGGCAATTTTAGTGTATTAATCATAGATTATTATAAACTATAAACTTAAGGGCAAGGAGTTTATTACAATGTATCTTTATTAAAACAAAAGGGTGTATAGTGTTCACAAACTGTGAAAATAGTGTAAGAACTGTACATTGTGAGCTCTGGTTATTTTTCTCTTGTACCATAGAAAAATGTATAAAAATTATCAAAAGCTAATGTGCAGGGATATTGCCTTATTTGTCTGTAAAATATGGAGCTCAGTAACATAACTGCTTCTTGGAGCTTTGGAATATTTTATCCTGTATTCTTGTTTGAATTCCTCCTCTATTTAAGATATATACATGGAATCGAAGTGTTTATGTAATAGTTCTATCCTTTTGCCTGCAGGTCAGTTGTAATAAATCTAGGATGTGATGATGACTTTGTAATTTGATTTTCTGAAATCAGACCCTGAGAGGGGAAAATCAAATAAATTACATTAAATTATCTGTGCATTTCACACCGGGGGAAAATGACTTCCTTTTGAAAGTGTTTTATGGCTGCTTTCTTTTTCTTCTTCCTTCTCGTGGCTACCCTTTTTGCTTATCCTTCTTGAAACCACAGATGTATCTGTTAAGCACAGCTTTGCTTGAACAGGTGTCACAGTCTCTTGAGTTTGTTTGTTTGTTGTCCTGACCTGCCCCAGCTTTCTTAATGCTAAAGGAAGTGGGTACAGTTCTTCAACCTGTGTCATGGTGGAGAGGTACAACTTGTAAGTCTATCTGGGCCCCGTGTATGGTTTCCAGCCATGCTCTCGGCTCTTGGTGCTACAGCTGCCAGGTGAGCATTAGATGTCAGGTTAGATACTGGGTTGGAATCACTCACTGTTACCTTAGGAAGGGTAGGGAGGATTGTGGGTGTAAAAGACCTGTGGGGGTCAGACCTGGGAGGTTTATGGATGAGAGGACAATGGAAGTGAACAAAAAGCCATGGGAGCCTGAAAACTGTTGGAGAAAAGCACTTTGCGGCTCCAGCACTGAATGTATCTGCTGTACTCTACCTCTGACCAGTGATTGATCAGATAACAGGATTCATTGATATTATGGTGACTCTGCACCTTACCCTTGTGCCTGCTCCTAACTGTACCTGAGATACTATTACAGAGCCAGATGCGGTATCAAACATTCCCTGAGAGGGGTGTGAAAGCAGGAATTCTGGTTTCTCCAGCTAAGCCTCAGCTGCTAAGGGAAAGGGTACCCATTGGGTTTCAATACTGGCATGATAGACTACACACTCCATGTTTCATAGGACACTGCCTTGTATTTGTTCATCTCATTTGATTCCAAATGCATCCCACTAAAATCAAGTGGCTGTATCCCCTTTTAGATATAAGAAAACCAAGGTCCAGAGAAGTGAAGTTCTGGCTCAAATAACAGTAGGGAGCAGAGCTGAGATTCAAATTCAAGGCTGTAACATTTACCCTAAGAAGTTACATTAATTTAAAAACACTGCTATTAAAGAAGTGTTGTGGAGTTGAGAAGAATGAATATAGTTGGGGATACTCTGTTCATAAACCTGACCAGGGCCTGCTTTGTTGTTTTGGAAATGAGTTGAAGGCAGAGGTTCTGGGGGCCACAGTGGGGCTTACGTACAAAGTGATCCATACAAAGGCAACTGTGTAATTACCTTAGAATTAAGTAGAGGAACTCTAGGTTGTAATTCTTAAGTGCAACACCTGAGAATTCAGTGTCATGGACTGAATCCATTAGCATGATAATGTTAATGTGGCAATCACTGAGAATGAGTAAAGTGCCCTTTCATTTATTTTATTTATTTTTTATTTTTTGAGACAGTTTTGCTCTTGTTGCCCAGGCTGGAATGCAAATGGTGCAATCTTGGCTCTGCAACCTCAGCCTCCCGAGTAGTTGGGATTACAGGTGCACACCACCACACTCGGCTAATTTTTTCTTTCTTTCTTTTTTTTTTTTTTTTTTTGAGATGGAGTCCCACTCTTGTCTCCCAGGCTGGAGTGCAATGGTGTAATCTTGGCACACTCCAACCTCCGCCTCCCAGGTTCAAGCGATTCTCCTGCCTCAGCCTCCCAAGTAGCTGGGATTACAGGCACCTGCCACTACGCCCAGCTAATTTTTTTTTGTATTTTTAGTAGAGATGTGGTTTCGCCATGTTGGCCAGGCTGGTCTCGAACTCCTGACCTCAGGCGATTCACCTGCCTCGCCCTCCCAAAGTGCTGGGATTACAAAGAGCCAGCATGCCTGGCCTCCCTTTAATTGATTCGATCCAACTGTCTTAGCTGGATTTTACAAGATACTTTATTGGTTCCAAATCAAAAGTGTGGGGTAAAGAAGCCTGGAATAATGTTTTCTGGTTTGAGTGGTTTGAGTTGTTTTATACCATCTGTTGCACCATTCATAACCTTTCATGGTTCACCAAATCTGCTTTGCTCTTTTTTGCCTTCTTGTTGCATAAGCTGGTTCCTTTTGTCTGGAATTCTTTTTTTTTTTTAACTTGCCTTTTGAAGGCACCTACTCATCTTTTAAGACCTTAGGTTAATGTCAGACATTTTAGGAACCCTTTCCTAAGTCTATTGTTTGAGCTCAAGAGAACAGAATATGTATTTCTACATATATTTATGTTACATTTGATCATGTTGAGTTATGATCATTCATATGTTTTCTTACTTGTTGGTAATTTGAAGTCAGTCTTAGTCATATTTATGATCCAGTCCTCTAGTCAGCCTAGGCTGTGATATTATGATACTGATTTTCTGTTAGAAAGGCCACATACACCTGATTTTATCACACTTGTTGAAGATGGTGTTTTATTCTATTTAGCTTAGATGATTTTCCCCTAGAATGCAAAATAAATTGGATTAATGTATCCATGGCATACTTCTGTTAAATGCAAAGTGAATATGGCTTGTAATTGGGGCTATCCTACCACACAAAGGTTAGCAATCAAATTTTAGGTATTGTGTAAACAAAAGTAGTCAATTGTCAGTAGCCATTAAGAAAGTACTAGTGTGTTCCATTTCTGACAGAATGCTAGGTTATATAGTATTAATTATACTCCCAATTGGAGTAACTACACTGGCAATTACAAAATAAAAATATTTATTTTTAAATGCTTTTCTGAGCTGGCAAAAAATAAGGAATCTGTCAAGCTCCCACATAAATAGAAGCAGGGACTCTGAATTCCAGCCTGCTTTTACTTTTTTCTAGAAAGTAAATCCATTTCCAAAGCATGAAGAGTTGCTTCAATTGAGGACAGAAAAAAAAATTTGCTAGGATCAACTTTTGTGTCTGAAGATGTGAGGACCTTTCTTTGAAACTTGCCTAACCAAGTGCCAACAAGTAGGTCTTTCATGCTGAAAGTTTCTGCTGAATGCTGGGAACCTTGAGCTTTGAGGGATATCTAATAGGAAGTCCTCCAATAAAGCTGAGACCCCAAGGGCTCCATACAAAGCTTAAAATAGGAAAATAAACGTTCAATTCATCTCCAACGAAAATCTGTTGGAGATGAATTGAAACATCTTTGCCTTCATATTGGCGTATGTTGGAGGAAATTTCCAAGAATCCATAACCACAAGTCAACTTCCATGTGGGTTCATGGTTAAATTCACTATCTCTGTGGTTCAAAACCCTCAACCAGAGAATTTAAACGGACCTAGGTTGGTAGTATGTAGGTGGCCAATAGAAGCAAATAAAAATTATCTTCTGAGAAAATCTCCTTCAATTCAGGCCTCAAAGAATACTACAGGTGAGGTTCAAAGGGAAATGAAGAGCTCACAGTCAAAAATCACAAACACAGAGAGAGGCCAAGATGGCTGTTTGAAGCAGCTGCAGTCCATGGCACTCAGGGAGAGGAATGAAAGCGGTGAGTGAATTCAGCCCCTTCAACTGAAATCACCAGGTTCTCGCATTGTGACTGACTAGGCAAACAACCCACGAAGAACTGAGGAAAGAAGGGTGAGGCAATGGCCCACCCAGGAGTGGCACAGAGCCAAAGGAACCCCAATACTCAGCCAAGGGAAGCAATGAGTGAATGTGCGACCCTGCCTGGGGAATCATGCTTCTCCCATGGATCTCTGCAACCCATGGATCAGGAGACCTGTTCATGAGCCCAGACCACCAAGGCCTTGGGTTCAATACACAGAGCTGTGTGGAGTTCTGGCAGACTGGCCACTGAGGCACACACACAGAGACTCAGGAGTTTTACATTCGTTGTTCCCAGGATCCCTGGCAAGGTGGGAAACCCGTTTGTACATACCCCGGGGAAAGAGGCTGAATCCAAGGAGCCCGGCAGCATCATTCTTTGAGTCCAACTTCCACGGCACCTCACAAGTTAAGACCCACTGGCTTGGAATTCCAGCCCACCAATGGCAACAGGCTGGAGTCTGCCTGAGTTGGGACCATGTTCCCTGAACGGAGGGACAGCCGCCATCTCGCAGTTTGGTTGACTCAGCCATTTCAGCCTGATGGCTTTGGAGAATCCAAATGGTCCAGATGAGTAAGGGTCCCCCACAATACAGCACACCTGCTTTGCCAGATTGTGGCCAGACTGCTTCTTTCAGTGGGACCCCAATTCATTTCTCCTCACTAGGTGGGGCCTCCTTGCAGGAACTTCAGCCACTTTAGCCAGGGTTATATGGACAGAGCTCTGATCTCTTCCTGGGATGGAGATCCAGGGGGAGGGGCGGCCACCATCTCTTCAGATTGATCAACTCAGCTGTTCCAGCCTGATGGCTTTAGAGAGTCCAAGTGGTCTGGGCAAGGAAGAGTCCCCCCAACACAGCACACCTGCTCTACCAAAAAGCAGCCAGATGGTTTAAGTGAGTTCCTGATCCCATTCCTCCTGACTGGCTGAGACCTCCCAACAGGGGTCTCCAGACACCTTCTACAGGAGCGTTCAGGCTGACAACTGGTCACTGTTCAATTGGGACAGAGCTTCCAGAGGAAGGAGCAGGCTACCATCTTTGCTGTTTCATAACCTTCACTGGTGATACCTCCAGGTATGGGGAAAAACTGAGGCAACTAGGGTCTGGAGCAAGCCCCCAGCAAACTGCAGCAGTCTTATGGAAGAGCCTGACCAACATGGTGGAACCCTATCTCTACTAAAAATACAAATAAAGGCAAATTATTTGTATTTGAAATACAATACAAATTACAATAAAATACAAATTTTAAAAGAATTAATTACTTTGGGCAGTATGGCCATATCTCAAGTCAACTGTTACACTGTTGGTGGGAGTGTAAATTAGTTTAACCATTGTGGAAGACAGTGTGGTGATTCCTCGAAGACCTAGAGGCAGAAATACAATTTGACCCAGCAATCCCATTACTGGGTATATACCCAATGAAATATAAATCATTCTATCATAAAGATACATACACATGTATGTTCATTGCAGCACTATTCACAATAGCAAAGACGTGGAATCAATCCAACTGCCCATCAACGACAGACTGGATAAAGAAAATGTGGTACATATTAGCCAGGCATGGTGGTGCATGCCTGTAATCCCAGCTACTCTGGAGGCTGAGGCAGGAGAATTGCTTGAACCTGGGAGTTGGAGGTTGCAGTGAGCTGAGATCGTGCCACTGCACTCCAGTCTGGGCAACAGAGCAAGACTCCATCTCAAAAAAAAAAAAAAGTCACAAATGCACGAGATACCATGAGTGAAAACTAGCAGAGCAAATAAGCAGTAAGAGTTACTTGAATTATCAGATACAGAATATAAAATGAATGTTTAATATGTTCAAATAAAAGGAAAGCTTGAAAGAGCCAGGAAAAGGAGACTATCAAGTCTATTTAGAAGAAAAGAAAAGGATCAAATAAAACTTCAAGAATTGAGCAATATAAAGATTGAAATAATAAACTCAGTGAATGATGGGATGGAGACTCCCATCACCTCCACCCTGACACACACACAGAATTTCCCTTCTCATTTTAGCAAAGAAAGAATAAAAACACGAGTTTTATGTTGGTAAGCAGTTGTCTAGCCAGTGACTATTTCCTCTCTTGCTTTAATTTAGATATGTGGTTAGTTATTACATTATATTAACCAATAATAAAGCAATGAACTCCTGTGAAAACAGAAGTTATGACTTTAGCAATAACCTATATCTAACCATACATTTTACTCAGTATCTCATTTTCCCACCTTTCCTGACAAAAGGTAATCATCCTGAATCCAGGTGGTAAGGGTTTGCTTGCTTTTCCTCCTAATTAGTTTGTTATATCTTTTCCCCCCTCCCTCCCCTGATAGATGAATGAATGGATACATGGATATATTTTGTTGTCGATACATAATAAGGTACGTAATTATGATGTACATGTGATATTTTGATATTTGCATACAATGTATAATGATCAAATCAGGGTAATTAAGATATCCATCACCTCAAATATTCATCATTTCTTTGTGTTCATAACATTCCAGATCTTCTTTTCTAGTTATTTAAAAATATACAATAAATTATTGTTAGCTATATGATATAGTTTGTGTATTTGTTTCCTCAAATCTCATGTTGAAATATAATCCCTAATGTTAGAGGTGGGGCCTGGTGGGAGGTGTTTGGATCATGGGGCAGATCCCTCATGAATGATTTTTGCATTATCTCTTTGGTAGTGGGTAAGTTCTCACAACATCTGGTTGTTTAAAAGAGTGTGGCACCTCCCTGGCCCTACACCTTGCTCTTGCTCTGGCCATGTGACCTACCTGCTCCTGCTTGCCTGCCACCATGAGTAAAAGCTCCCTGAAGCCTTCCCAGAAGCCAAGCAGATGCCAGCACCATGCTTCCTGTACGGCCTGCAGAACTGTGAGCCCATTAAATCTCTCTTCTTTATGAATCACCCAGTCTCAGGTATTCCTTTAGAGCAACATAAGAACAACCCAATACAGTATGTTACCCTATTGTGCTATCAGGCACTAGAACTTCTTCCTTCTAACTGTATTTTTGTACACATTACCCAACCTATCTTTGTCATCCACCTCACCCTTCCCAGCCTCTGGTAACCATTATCCTACTCTCTACCTTCATGAGATCAACTTTTTAAGCTCCTGCATATGAGTGAGAATATGTAATAGTAGTCTTCTGTGCTTTGCTTATTTCACTTAATACCTCCAGTTCCATCCGTGTTGCTGCAAGTGACAGAATTTCATTTTTTTATGGCTGAATAATATTCACTGTGTATGTATACCACATTTTCTTCATCCATTCATCCACTGATGGACTAACATTGATTTCATATCCTGGCTATTGTGAATAATGCTGCAATAAACATGAGAATGCAGATATCTCTTCAAGATACTGA
Source organism: Hylobates moloch (assembly GCF_009828535.3). Taxonomy (NCBI): domain Eukaryota; kingdom Metazoa; phylum Chordata; class Mammalia; order Primates; family Hylobatidae; genus Hylobates; species Hylobates moloch. Next base: position 43,099,039 of record NW_026652294.1, read on the forward strand.
TTTTCTTTCTTTTAAATATATACCCAGCAGTGGGATTGCTGGATCACATGGTAGCTCTATTTGTAGTTTTTTGAGGAATCTCTATACTGTTTTCCATAGCGGCAATGCTAATTTACCTCCCTGCCGACAGTGTATGAGCCTTCCCCTTTCTCCACAGCCAGCATCATTATTTTCTTTTTGATAGTAGTCATTTTAACTGGAGTGAGATGATATCTCACTGTGGTTTTGATTTGCATTTCCCTTAGGATTAATGATATTAAATATTTTACATATTTTTTCAGATCATTTGCCCATTTTAAAAATAGGGTTGCTTGGTGTGTTTTTTTTTGTTTTTGTTTGTTTTTTTTTGTTGTTGTTTTTTGCTATTGAGTTGTTTACATTTTTTATATATTCTGGTACTATCCCTTGTCAGGGGAATTGTTTGCAAATATTTTCTACCATTCAGTGTAATATTTCTTCATTCTGTTGATTATTTCCTTTGCTATGCCGAAGCTTTTCAGCTTGATGTGATCTCATTTGCCTGTTTCTGCTTTGGTTGCCTGTGCTTTTGAGATCTTGCCCAAAAAATCTTTGCCAAGACTAATTTTCTGAGGTGCTTCCCCAATGTTTTCTTCTAGTAGTATCATAGCTTCAGGTCTTATATTTACATCTTTACTCTTTTTTTATTTGATTTTTGTATATGGTGAGAGATAGGGGTCTAGTTTCATTCTTTTGCATATGGACATCTGGTTTTCCCACACCATTTACTGAAGAGACTGTCCTTTCCTCACTGTATGTTCTTGGTACCTTTGTCAAAATGAATTGGCTATAAATGCGTGGATTTATTTATGGGTTTTCTACTCTGTTCCATTGGTTTACATGTCTGTTTTATGCCAGTACCATGATCTTTTGGTATGATAGCTTTGTGGTATATTTTAAAGTTTGGTAGTGTTATGGCTTCAACTTTGTTCCTGTTGTTAAGGATTGCTTTGGCTATTTGTTGTGTTTTTGTTTTTGTGTTTCTATACAGATTACAGGATTTTTAGAAATTGCTGTGGTTGGTATTTTGATAGCGGTTGCATTGAATCTGTAGATAGTTTTGACTGGACATTTTAACAATATTAATTCTTCCAACCCATAAGCATGGGATGTCTTTTCTTTTCTTTTTTTTTTTTTTTTGGTTCCTCTTCAATTTCTTTAATCAGTGTTGATCATAGTTTTTATTATAGAGATCTTTCACTTCTTTAGTTAAATTTATTCCAAGGTATTTTTTTGTATCTATTGTAAATGGAATTTACAATAAAGAAAACTTACTACAAAGATTTACAATTAAGAAAGGGATTGCTTTCTTAATTTTTTATTTTTTTATTTATGTATTTATTTGTTTGAGATGGAGTCTCCCTCTGTCACCCAGGCTGGAGTGCAGTGGTGTGATCTAGGCTCCCTGCACCTTCCACCTCCCGGGTTTAAGTGATTCTCCTGCCTCAGCCTCCTCAGTAGCTGGGACTGCAGGCATGTGTCACTGCACTGACTAATTTTTGTATTTTTAATGGAGACGGGGTTTCACCATGTTAGCCAGGCTGGTCTCGAACTCCTGATCTCAAGTGATCCACGCGCCTTGGCCTCCCAAAGTTCTGGGATTACAGGCATCAGCCAATGCGCCTGGCTGTTTTTTTTTGTTTGTTTGTTTGTTTTTTGCGGGGCGGGTTGTTCACTGTTGGTGTATAGAAATGCTACTGATTTTTATATGTTGATTTTGCATCCTGCAACTTTATTGAATTAGTTTGTCGGCTATAACAGTTTTTTAGTTTAGGTTTTTCTAAATATAGGATCATGTTGTCTGCAAAGGAGGATGATTTGACTTCTTCCTTTTTCATTAGGATGTGCTTCATTTCTTTCACTTGCCTAATTGCCCTATCTAGGACTTCCAATATTATGTTGAGTAAAAGTGGTGAAAGTGGGCATCCTTGTCATGTTCCAGACTTTAAAAGGAAGTCTTTTAATTTTCTCCATTCATTGTTATATTAACTATGGATTTGTCATATATGGCTCTTACTGTTTTGAGGTATGTTCCTTTTATATACCCAGTTTGTTGCATGTTTTTATCATGAAGAAATGTTGAATTTTATCAAACAATTTTCAGGATCTATTGAAATAATCATATGGTTTTTGTTCTTGATTCTGTTAATGTGATATATATTTGAGTTTAGGTTCTATTTTTATATTTTATGAAAAAGCCATATCTATAATATTTTGGGATTTTCCCCCTTAATAACCTTTTGCTAAGCTTCATATTGTTTTTTATAGATGTATAATATTTCATTACATGTTCTTTTTCTTTTAAAAAAATCCACTTTCCCATTGATGAACATTTTGGTTATTTCCAGATTTTTCTCTAGTGAACTGTACTACTATGAACATTCTTGTATATGTGTCCTGCTGTACAAGTGTCAGAGTTTCTTTTGATATAGGAAACTCTGCTGCTATATCGTCACATTGCTGGATCATAAAGCATGAGAATGCTCAACTTTAAAAGGTAATGCCAAATGGTTTCCCAACTGGCTACACCAATTTATTCTCCAGATCTTCCCCGACATTTGATATTTCAGACTTTTAAGTTCTTCCCAATTGACACAGTTTAAAATAGTATTGCATTGCGATCTTGATATGACTTCCTGATCACTAACAATGAGCAGTCTATGTATGCTCATTGGACAGATACGTTTCCTCACTCAAGTTTCTGCTCATCTTCCCATTAAGTTACTTATCCTTCCCTTATTGATTTGTTATTGTCATTTATATATTATTGATCCAAATTGTTCATAGGTGTGTATTGAAAATATCTTCTCTTAGTAACTTTTCTTTTCATGTTTTTAAGATATGTTTTGATGAACAATAGTTATGAACACCAATTATTCAGACATTAGTACTTACAAAAATTAATAGATCTTGTATCTTATTAAAAGATAAAGGCCGGGTGCAGTGGCTCACGCCTGTAATCCCAGCACTTTGGGAGGCCGAGGTGGGCAGGTCACCTGAGGTCAGGAGTTCGAGACCAGCCTGAGCAACATGGAGAAACCCTGTCTCTACTAAAACAGAAAGTTAGCTGGCTGTGGTAGCAGGGGCTGGTAATCCCAGCTACTCGGGAGGCTGAGGCAGGAGAATTGCTTGAACCCGGGAGGTGGAGGTTGCAGTGAGCTGAGATCGCACCATTGCACTCCAGCCTGGGCAACAAGAGTGAAACTCCGTCTCAAAAAAAAAAAAAAAAAAAAAGATAAAAGAAGATTTTAATACTAAGATTTAAAAATATTTAACTCATATTTTATTTATTTGTTTAAAATTTTTAAAATTTCAACTTTTATTTTAGATTCAAGGGGTATATGTGCACATTTGTTGCAAGGGTATGTTGAGTGACACTGAGATTGAGGGTATAACCGATCCTATAACCCACATAGTGAGCACAGTACCCAATAGGTAGTTTTTCAGCCCTTGCCCTCACCATTAGTCCTCAGTGCCTGCTGTTCCCATCTTTATGTCCATGTGTACTCAGTGCTTGGCTCTCAGTTATAAGTGAGAACATGTGGTACTTGGTTTTCTGTTCCTGCATTAATTCGCTTAGGATAATGTCCTCCAGCTGCTTCTATGTTGCTGCAAAGTACCTGATTTTATTATTTTTATGGCTATGACATATTTCATGGTGTAGTATGTACCACATTTTCTCTATCCAATCCACTTTTGATGGGCATTTAGTTTGATTCCATGTCTTTGCTATTGTGAATAATGCTGTAATGAACATACGAGTGCATAGGGCTTTTTGGTGGAAAGATTTATTTTCCTTTGAGTATATACCCAGTCATGGGATTGCTGGGTCAAATGGTTCTGTTTTAAGTTCTTTGAGAAATCTCCAAACTGCTTTTTACAGTGGCTGAACTAATTTACATTCCCACCAACAGTGAATAAGTGTTTCCTTTCCTCCACAGCCTCATCACCATCTGTGTTTTTTTTTAGACGGAGTCTCGCTCTGTCACCAGGCTGGAGTGCAGTGGTGCAATCTCAGCTCACTGCAACCTCCACTTCCCAGGTTCAAGCAATTCTTCTGCCTCAGCCTCCCGAGTAGCTGGGATTACAGGCATGCACCACCACACCCAGCTAATTTTTGTATTTTTAGTAGAGATGGAGTTTCACCATGTTGATCGGGCTGGTCTCGATCTCATGACCTCGTGATCCATCTGCCTTGGCCTCCCAAAGTGCTGGGATTACAGGCATGAGCCACCACGCCCGGCTTCTGTTATTTTTTGACTTTTTAATAATAGCCATTCTGACTCATATGGGATGATATCTCATTGTGATTTCGATTTGCATTTCTTTGATGATAGTGATGTTTAACATTTTTTCATATGTTTGTTGGCCACGTGTGTCTTTTCTTAAGAAGTGTCTGTTTATGTCTTTTGCCCACTTTTTAATGGGGTTATTTGTTTTTTGCTTGTTGAATTGTTTAAGTTCTTTATAGAGTCTGGATATTAGACTTTTCTCAGATGCACAGTTTGCAGATATTTTCTCCTGTTCTGTAGGTTGTCTGTTTAGTCTATTGACAGTGTATTTTGCTGTCCAGAAGCTCCTTAGTTTAATTAGGTCCCATTGGTCGATTTTTATTTCTGTTGCAATTGCTTTTGAGGACTAAGTTATAAATTCTTTCCCAAGGCCGATGTCCAGAATGGTATATCCTAGGTTTTCTTCTAGGATTCTTAGTTTGAGGTCTTATATTTAAATCTTTAATCCATCTTGAGTTAATTTTTGTATACGGTGAAAGGTAGGGGTTCAGTTTTATTCTTCTGCATATGGCTAGCCAGTTATCCCAGCACCATTTATTGAATAGGGAGTCCTTTTCCCGTTGCTTATTTTTGTTGACTTCCTTGAATATCAGATGGCTGTAGGTGTGTGGCTTTATTTCTGGGTTCTCTATTCTTTCTCATTTACCCTGTATTTTATACTGAGAGTTTTAAAGTGCTATTACTGAGTTTAAGCCCTAAATCCATTTGGAATTGATTTTTGTAGACGGTGTGTGGTAGGAATTCAATTTCAATTTTTTCCATGTGATAATCATTTTTTCCAGCTCGATTTATTAAACAATCAACCTCTCCTTTTCCTATCGATCATGCATTCCATATTTATCATATGAAAATGTTCCTAACGTACATGCATTTTTAGGCTGTCAGTTTTATTCCATTGACCAATTTATTTATCCCTGAACTGATACCACACTGTCTTTATTACAGCTCCATAATAAATCCTCATATCTGATCCCCTCTCTCTGCTCTTCTTAACAGGTATCTTGGTTATTCTTGACACTCTTTTCCTCCATATGTATTTTAAAAATAGCTCTATTGAACTATAATCTACATACCACATAATTCAGCCATTTAATGTGTACGATTTAATAGTTTTTAGTATATTCAAAGATATGTGCCACCATTGCCACAGTCAATTTTAGAATGTTTTAATTACCTCAAAAAACGCCCGTACTCTGACAAGCTCTCTCTTACTCTAACCCTGCCCAGTCCTAAGTAACCACTAATCTACTTTCCCTCTATAGATTTCTCTGGTCTGGACTTTCACACAAATGGGATTAGATAATACGTGGACTTTTATGTTTGGCTTCTTAATGGATTTTCAGAGTTCATGTAAGTACCATATATTAGTACTTCATTTGTTTTTATGACTACATAATATTCCATTGTATGAATATGGGTATGACTAAATAATATTCCATTATATGAATATACCACTTTGTTAATCCATTTATTTGTTGCTTAACATTTGTGGTGTTGTTTCCACCTTTTGGCTATTATGAATAATGCTGCTATGAATATTTATGTGTGGATTTCAGTGTGGATGTATGTTTTCATTTCTTATGAATATTCCTAGAAGTGGATTTTCTGGGCCATATGTTAACACTATGTGCAACCATGTGAGGAACTGGCAGACTGTTTTCTAAAGCAGCTGTACCATTTCACATTCTCACTAGCAGTATATGAGGATTTTGATTTCTTTACTTTTTTTGTTCTCCCTAAGAGTTTCATAGTCTAAAACTATATAAAGAGCAAAACTCTTACACTTATATCCTTGACTCATTTTGAGTTACCTTTGTATTTGATGTAAAATAAGAGACCAATTTCATTCTTTTTTATGTAGCTATCCAGTTGTTCTTTCCCCACTGATCAGTCTTGGCACTTTGCTGAAAATCGGTAGGCCATAGTTGCATGGATTTATTTGTGGACTCTCAAGTTTACTCCATTTATTGATATATCAGCCCTTGTACTAGTACCACATTGTCTTGATTATCATTGTTTTGCAGTAGGTTTTGAAATTGGGAAGTATGAGTCATCCCCTTTGTTCTTTTTCAGGATTATTTAGTGTATTGGTCCATCTTATGTTGCTATAAAGAGATACTTGAGGCTGGGTAATTTATAAAGAAAAGAGGTTTAATTGGCTCAAGGTTCTGCAGGCTGAACATAAAGGAAGCACAGTGCCAGCATCTGCTTCTGGTGAGGCTTTAAGAAGCTTATAATCTTGGCAGAAGGTGACAGGGAGCAGGGAGCCAGCATGTTCCATGGCAAGGGGAGAGCAAGAGACAAAGGGGAAAGGTCCTAGACTTTTAAAAATAGCCAGATGTCATGTGAACTCAGAGTAAGAGCCCATTTATCACAAAGAGGATGGTGCCATGCCATCCATTCATGAGGGATCTACCCCCATGATCCAATACCACCCACTAGGCCCCACCTCCAATATTAGAGATCACATTTCAACATGAAGTTTGGAGGAGGCACACATCCAAACCATATGTTTTTCCCCTGCTCCCCCTAGATCTCACATCCTTTTCACATTGGAAAATACAATCATTCCTTCCCCAAAGTTCTTCAAAATCTTAATGCATTCTAGCATCACTCACTCAAAAGTTTAAAGTCCAAAGTCTCATCTGAAACTGAAGTCAAGTTTCTTCCATCTATGAGCCTGTAAAGTCAAAACCAAATTATTTACTTCCAAGATACAATAGTGATGTACAGGCATTGAGTAAACATTCCCATTCCAAAAGGGAGAAATTGGCCAAAAGAAGAGGGTAAAAGGCCCCATGCAAGTCTGAAACCCAGCAGGGCAGGCATTAAATCTTAAAGCTCCAGCATAATTCTTAACTCTGTATCTTGCATCCTGGTGCAAGGGGTGGGCTCCCAAGGCCTTGGGTAGCTTCATCCCTGTGGCTTTCCTGGGCACAGCCCATGTGACTGCTCTCATGGGTTAGAGTTGAGTGCCTGCAGCTTTTCTGGGCTCAGGGTGCAAGCTGCAAGTGGACCTACTATTCTGGGGTCTAGAGGGTGGTGGACCCTTCCCACAGCTCCACTAGTATGGACTCTGTGTAGGGGGCTCCAACCCCACATTTCCCCTCAGCATTGCCCTGGAGTTTCTCTATGGGGGCTCCAACCCTGTAGCAGGCTTCTGCCTGGGCACCCAGGCTTTTCCATACATCCTCTGAGATCTAGCTGGCAGATGCCAAACCAAGATTTCCTTCATTCTTGCATTCTGTATTTCTACAGGCTTAACACCACATGGAAGCTTCCAAGGCTTATGGCTTGCATACTCTGAAGTGGGATCCCAAGGTATAAGTGAAGTCCTTTGAGCCACAGCTGGAGCTGTAGCAGCAGGGTTATGGGGAGCAGCCTCTAGAGGTAATGCAGAGCAGCAGAGTCCCAGTCCTGAACCTTGAAACTATTTTTTCCTCCTAGGCCTTTGGGCTTGTGATGGGAGGGGCTGCCTTGAAGATCTCTGAAATGCCTTTGAGACTATTTTCCCATTGTCTTGGATATTAGCAGTTTGCTCCCTTTTAGTCATGCTAATGTCTCTAGCAACTGGTTTCTCCACAGCCTGCTTGGATTGTTTCTCTACCATAAGGCCAGGCTGCAAAATTTCTAAATGTTGACACTGCTTCCCTTTTAAATGTAAGTTGCAACTTTAAGTCATTCCTTTGCTCCCACATCTGATAATAGGTTGTTAGAAACAGCCATACCACTTCTTAAACACTTTGCTGCTTAGAAATTTCTTCTATGATATTCTGAATCATCACTCTTAATTTCAAATTTCCACAGATCTCTAAAACATGAACACAATGCAGCTGAGTTCTTTGCTAGGGCATAACATGGGTAACTCCAGTTGATAGGGCATAACTCCAATAACTGGAGTTATTTCCTCATTTCCATCTCATCAGCCTGGACATCACTGTCCATATTTTTATCAGCATTTTAACCACAATAATTTAACCAGTCTCTAAGAAATTGCAAACTTTCCCTCATCTTTCTATCATCTTCTCCAAACTCTTCCACCTCTGCCTATTACCAAGTTGCAAAGCCACTTCCACATTTTCAGGTATCTTTGTAGCAATGCCCCACTCCTTGGTACCAATTATCTGTATTAATTCATTCTTGTGTTTCTATAAATAAATACCTGAAGGTGAGTAATTTATAAAGAAAAGGTTAATAAAACTTCTTTATAAAACTTATAAAGAAAAGTTTAATTTGCTCACAGTTCTGTAGGCTGTAGGTGAAGTATATCAGCATCTGCTTCTGATGAGGCCTCAGGAAGCTAAGAATCTTGGTGGAAGGTGATGGAGAGCCAGCATGTCACACGGCAAGAGCAGGAGCAAGAGAGAGAGAGAGAGTGGGAGAGGTCCCAGACTCTTTTAAACAACAAGATCTCATGTGAACTCAGAGCAAGAGCACATTTATCACCAAGGGGATAGTGCTAAGCCATTCATGAGGGATCTGCCCCATGAGCTAACACCTCCCACTAGGCCCCACCTCCAATACTGGAGATCTCGTTTCAACATATTTGGATGGGACACACATCATATCCTTTGGCTAATCTAGATCACTTGCAATTTTATACAGATTTTAGGATAAAATTTTCAATTTATACAAAGAAGTCAGCTGAGATTCTTAGAGGGAGTGTGTTCATTCTTTAGATCAGTTTGGGTATCAGTTTATCATTTTAACAATGTTAAGTCTTCTAATGCATAAACATGGGATGTTTTTCCATTTGTTTAGGTCTTCTTTAATTGCTTTCAACAATATTTTATAGTTTTTAGGGTATAAGATTTGCACTTTTTTGGTTGAATGTATTCCTAAATATTTTATTTTATTTATTTTTTATTTTACTTTTTTATTTTATTATTTCATTTATTTTATTGAGACAGAGACTTGTTCTCTCACCCAGGCTGGAATGCAGTGGCATGATCTTGGCTCACTGCAACCTCCACCTCCTAGGCTCAAGCAATTCTTGTGCCTCATCCTCCCAAGTATTGGAATTGCAGTCATGCACCACAATGCCTGGCTATTTTTTTGTATTTTTAGTAGAAATGGGGTTTCACTATGTTGGCCAGGCTGGTCTTGAACTCCTGGCCTCAAATGATCCTCCTACCTCGATCTCCCAAAGTGCTGGGATTACAGGCATGAGCCACCGCATCTGGCCTTGTTTTATTTTTTGATGCTATTATGAACAGAATTATTAGGTCCTTCCTTCCTGTCTTCCTGCCTTCCTGCCTTCCTTCCTCCCTTCCTCCCTTCCTTCCTTCCTCACAGTATTACTCTGTCACCCAGGCTGGAGTGCAGTGGCACAATCAGCTCACTGCAGCCTTCTCTTCCCTGAGCTCAATAGATCCTCCTGCCTCAGCCTCCTGAGTAGCTGGGACTATAGGCATGCACCACTACACCTGACTAATTTTTTTTTTTTTTTTTTGTAGAGATGGGGTTTTGCCATGTTGCTCAGGCCGGTCTTGAACTCCTGGCCTCAAGTGATTCTCCATCCTCGGCCTCCCAGAGTGTTGGGATTACAGGTGTGAGCCACTGTGCCTGGCCCAGAATTGTTTTCTTAATTTCATTTTCAGATGGTCACTGCAAATGTATAGAAATACAATTGATTTTTATATAGATACTATATCTTGCAAGCTTGCTGAGTTCATTTATTAATTTGAATTCTTTTTTAAAAAAGTAGATTAATTCATATTTTCTATATACAAGATAGTTTACTTCTTCCCTTCCTATCTGGGTTTTTTTTTTTTTTTTTGAGACAAAGTCTAGCTAGACATAGAGCGCACTGGTGCCATCTTGAATGGCACTGACTAGAGTGCATTGGTACCATCTTGGCTCACTGCAACCTCCGTCTCCTAGGTTCAAGTGATTCTCCCACCTCAGCCTCCTGAGTAGCTGGGACTCAAGGTGCACGCCACCACGCCCAGGAAATTTTTGTGTTTTTTGGTAGAGATGGGGTTTCACCATGTCAGCCAAGCTGTTCTCAAACTCCCAACCTCAAGTGATCTGCTCGCCTTGGCCTTCCAAAGTGCTGAAATTATAGGCATGAGCCATTGCATCTGGCCTTCCTTTCCTATTCAGATACCTTTTATATATTTTTCTTGCCAAATTTCTCTGGATAAAATCTCTGGTAAATGTTTTAGTAGAGATGGGGTTTCTCCATGTTGGTCAGGCTGGTCTCAAACTCCTGACCTCAGGTGATCTACCCACTTCGGCCTCCCAAAGTGCTGGGATTACAGGTATGCACCACCGTGCCCGGTCATGTTTTTTTTTTTTTTTAAATACCATAAAGGCATGCTGGATTTTGTCAAATGCTCTTTTTGCATCCATTGGCATGATTGTGTGATCTTTATTCTATTGATATGTATGACATTAACTGATTTTCAGATATTGAAATAACTTACATTCCTGGGATAAATCCTAGTTAGTCATGGTGTGTAATTCTTATATGTTGCTATATTTGATTTGTTATCATTTTGTCAAAAATTTTTGTGTACGTATTCTTAAGAGATAAATAGTTTTATTTTCTTGTGATGTCTCTGTCTGGTTTTGTCATTTTATTCTAAAATAATTTGGGAAGTGTTTTCTCCTCTTCAATTTTCAGAAGAGTTTGTGAAATAAAGAATTGGTATTAATTCTTATTTAAATATTTGGTAGAAATTATAGGTGAAGCCCTGTGGGCCTGATATTTTCTTTGTGAGTAATTTTAAAACTACTAACTCAGTCTTTCTAGGTGTTAAAGGTCTATTCAGATTGTTTATTTCTTCTTATATTAATTTTGGTATTTTGTGTCTTCCTGGGATTTTTTTAAGTTATCTAATTTTTTGGCATATAATCATTAATTAGTATTCCTTTCTAATCCTTTTTATTATTTTAGGTTTATAGTCCTATACCCTCCTTCATTCCTGATTCTAGAAATTGGAGTTTTCTGTATTTTTATTGGGGTCGGTTTAGCCAAGTTTGTTTTCCAAGAACAAGTTTTTTATTTTATTGATTTATCTCCGTTGTTTGTCAGTTCTCTATTTCGTTTATTCCTGCCCTGATCTTAATTATTTTCATACCTTCACTTGCTTTAGGTTCAGTTTGCTCATCTCCTAGGGTCTTAATATATAAGATTAGGTTATTGATTTGAGATCTTCATATAGGTATTTACAGCTATAAACTTTTCTCTATGTATTGCTTTGGCTGTATCCTATAAATTGTGTCTTCATTTTTATCATCTCAATGTATTTTATGATTTCCATTTTTATTTCTTCTTTGACCTATTGGTTATTTAGGAGTATGTTATTTTATTTTCACATATTTGTAAGTTTCTCAATTTTTTTCAGGTTATCAATTTATAATTTGTTTCCTTTGTATTCAAAGAATATTCCTTGTGTTATTTCTGTCCTTTTACATGTATTAAAATGTTTTATGGCTTTGTATATGGTCTACCCTAGATAATATTTTATGTGCATTTGAGATAAATGTATATTTAATTGTTGAATAACAGACTGTCTTCTTTCTTACAGAAGTTTTGCAGGTTTTCTTGAATAGACGATTCTTCATTTACTCTTTGCTGTCAGAACCATTTCTAGAGGCTGTTTTATTAAAAAAGTAATTTTTATTCCTCCTAACTAAAATGTTGTACACTTTAACTAATAACTCCCCATTTCCTCACATCTCCCCGACCTCTGCTATACATTTTCTACTCCACTTCTATGAATTAATTTTTTTAAGATTCCTTATATAAGTGAGATCATGCAGTATTTGTCTTTCTGTGCCTGCCATGTTTCATGTAGCCTAATGTACTTGAGGTTCATCCATGTTGTCTCAAGTGACAGTTTTGTTCTTTTTAAAGGCTGCGTTGTATTTCATTCTGTATATCTACCACACTTTCTTTTCTTTCTTTCTTTCTTTCTTTCTTTCTTTCTTTCTTTCTTTCTTTTTCTTTCTTTCTTTCTCTCTTTCTTTCTTTCTTGACAGACTCTCGCTCCGTCACCAGGCACCATTTCAGCTCACTGCAACATCTGACTCCCTGGTTGAAGCGATTCTCCTGCCCCAGCCTCCAGAGTAGCTAGGATTACAGGCACGCATCACCATGCCCAGCTAATTTTGTATTTTTAATAGAGATGGGGTTTCACCGTGTTAGCCAGGATGGTCTTGATCTCCTGACCTCATGATCTGCCCGCCTTGGCCTCCCAAAGTGCTGGAACTACAGGCGTGAGCCACCATGCCCAGCCTACCACATTTTCTTTATCAATCCGTCTGTTGATAGACACTCAGATCAATTACATATTTTGGCTATTATAAATAATTCTGTAATAAACTAGGAATTGCACATATCCCTTCAACATATTGATTTCAGTTCCTTTGGATATATTCACAGAAGTAGAATTGCTGGATTATATGGTAGTTCTATTTTCACTTTTTTTTAGGGACCTCCATACTGTTTTCCATAATGCTTTACTTCAGTTTTTTCTTAATCCTTGAAAGTCTTTATTTCTCCCTCATTCTTAAAAGATAGCTTTTATTGATATAGGATTCTTGGATGACAGTTTTGTTTCTTCCTTTGAGCACTTTAAATGTGTTATCCCATTGCATTCTGGTTTCAACAATTTCTGTGAAAACATTAGCCATTAATCTTATTGGAGTTTCTTTGTAATTGATGACTCCTTTTTTTTCTTGCTGCTTTCAAGATTTCTTCCCTTCCTTCTTCCCCCAACCCCTTATTTCTTTTTTGAATTGCAGCATTTTTACCATGATGCATCTGTTTCTAGATTTGTTTGTGTTTATCCTGTTTAGTGTTCATTGAGCTTCCTGGATGTGTAGGTTATTGTTTTTCAATAAATTTGGGAAATTTCTTCTATGACTTTGAATACTCTTTCATATTCTTTCTCTCCTCTTCTTCTGTTACTCCCATTACATAAATGCATGTGACTGATGATGTCCTACATTTCTCTGAAGCTCTGTTCATATTTTTCATTCTGTTTTTTTCTGTCTTTTTCTGGCTTGCATAATCTGTTTGATCAGTCTTAAGTTTTGCTAATTATTTCTTATGCCAGTTCAAATCTACTGTTGAGCTTCTCTAGTGAATTTTTTGAAATTTCAGTTGTACTTTTCAACTTTATAATTTGCATTTGTTTCTTTTTAATACTTTCTCTTTATTGGTATCTTTTATTTGATGTGACTTTGTCATCATACTTCCTTTACTCCTTTAGTTATATTTTCCTTAGTTCCATGAACATATTTATAATGACTATTTTGAAATCTTGTTGTGTTAAATCTAATATCTGGTTGTAATCATGGGAAGTTTATGTTGCGTGTTTTTAATTTTATTTTTCTGTTGTATGGTTTATACTTTCTGATTCTTTACATGCCTTTAAGTTTTTGTTGGAAATTCGACATTTTAGATACTGTAGCAACATCAGCACTCATCCTTCCCCTCTGGGGTTTTTTATTAGCCTGTTTCATTTTTAGCAACTGGTTGGATTAGTTTAGTGAAGTTTACTTCCTTTGTACCATCCCCCTGCCCCCAACACAGTGTGTTAAGCCTCTGGTGCTGTTCCTGAAAAGGTGCAGCGTATGGTGGCATACCTAGCCACCATGGCTCACTACAGCCTTGAACTTCTGGGCTCAAGTGATCCTCCCACTTTGGCCTCCCAAAATATTCTGGGACCACAGGTGTGAGGTACTGCATGCAGCCCTGCTTTAATTTTTTATAGGATGATTAATGAAATTAAAAAATTTCTTTTTCATTCGTTTTCATGTTAATTTCTCTATATCATCTAAGTTGTTACATTTGTTGGCATATGAATATTAATACTTTTTTTTTATGAGATGAAGTCTTGCTCTGTCGCCCAGGCTGGAGTGCAGTGGCATGATCTCGGCTCACTGCAAGCTCTGCCTCCCAGGTTCACACCATTCTTCTGCCTCAGCCTCCCGAGTAGCTGGGATTACAGGCACGTGCCACCACGCCCGGCTAATTTTTTGTATTTTTAGTATTTTTAGTAGAGATGAGGTTTCACCGTGTTAGCCAGGATGGTCTCAATCTCCTGACCTCGTGATCCGCCCGCCTCAGCCTCCCAAAGTTCTGGGATTACAGGCGTGAGCCACCGCACCCAGCCAATACTTTTCTTTTTAATACAATACATCAATTCTCTTTTTTCATTAGTGATATTTTTCTCATCTTCCCTTTTTTTCATGGATTAATCTTACCAGAGATTTGTCTACTGAGTTAGTTTTTTTGAAATCACCTTTTGCTTTGCTTTTCTATTTTATTTGTTTCTGCTGTTATTTTTATTACCTCATCATCTACTTTCTTTAGGTTTACAGTGTTGTCATTTTTCTAACTTCTTAACATGTACATTAGACCCAATAATTTTGAACCTTTATTCTTTTTTATGTAAACATGTAAGGCTATACATTTCTAAGAATAGGTATTGAAGCATACCATACATTTCAATATATAGTGGTTTCACTATATTTCTGTTTTGTTTCCTTCAAATTTCAATTGTGATTAATTTTTTGCTCCAGGGGTTATTTAGCATTATGTTTTAATATTCTCAGATATATTTTGTTATTAAATTGTCACTTAATTATATTGCAGTCAGAGGTATTAGTACATATAGTACTTATTTGAAATTGAAATTTTTTAGGAATAATAAATGATCATTAAAAAATTTTTCTGGCCAGGCACGGTGGCTCACGCCTGTAATCTCAGCACTTTGGGAGGCCTAGGCTGGCAGATCACCTGAGGTCAGGAGTTCAAGACCAGCCTGACCAACATGGAGAAACCCCATCTCTACTAAAAAAAAAAAAAAGAAAAAATTAGCCGGACATAGTGGCACATGCCTGTGATCCCAGCTACTTGGGAGGCTGAGGCAGGACAATTGCTTGAACCTGGAAGGCAGAGGTTGCAGTGAGCTGAGATCACACCATTGCACTCCAGCCTGGGCAACAGGAGCGAAATTCCATCTCAAAAAAAAAAACAAAAAACTTTTTTTCTCAGTGCTTGAGAAAAATGTGCATTCTCTAATTGTTAGGTTCAGAATTTTCTATGGGTATTAGATCAAGCTTGTTTACTTTGTCATTCAGAACTTTTATATTTTTGCTGATTTTTGTTTGTTTAATGGCAGAGTAAATTTAAAGAAAATAGAAAGAAGGACAAAGAACTTAAGAGTTGAGCTACCATTCAACACAGCAATCCCACTCCTGGGTATATACCCAAAGGAAAATAAATCATTTAACCAAAAGGACACACGGACCTGTACATTCACTGCAGTACTATTCACAATAGCAAAGACAAGGAAGCAACCCAGGTGCCCATCAATGGTGGATTGGATAGAGACAATGTCATACATATATGCCATGGAATACTACACAGGCATAAAAAGGAACAAAATTATGTCTTTTGCAGCAACATGGATGCAGCTGGAGGCCATTATCCTAAGTGAACTAACACAGAAACAAAATCAAATACTTCATGTTCTTACTTATGAGTGGAAGCTAAACCTTGGGTACATATGGACGTAAAGATGGGACCAGTAGACAATGGAAACTGCTAGAGCGTGAAGAGAAGAAGTAGGGGAAAGACTGAAAAACTACCTATTGAGTACCATGCTCGCTACCTGGATGACGGCTTTGATCATACCCCAAACCTTGCACCACATAAAATGCCCATATACCAAACCTGCACATGTACCCCTGATTCTAAGATAAAAGATGAAAAGAAATTAATTGTAATAAACTGATTCGCTGTTCAATTTATGCTCTATGCCTTGCAACAAAAGGTTTGTAGATGTGAAAGAAAGGAGATATTATAGTTTTGATCTTGTTAAGACAAGGAAGCATCATTGTTTTGGAGGAAAGGTGATTCCCTGACATAGCCACATGTCTGTTAATAAGTAGGCCTTCTCATCTCACTCTGTACCCTTTCTTCATAATACTGACCTGTATTGAAAGAATAGGCTCTTGATAAATATTTTTAAATAAATGAATGAATAAAAAGTAAAAGAAAAACAAAAGAAAATAGAAGGAAGTTATTATTAGTAGTAGTAGTAGTATTTTTTGAGACGGAGTCTCACTGTTGCCAGGCTGGAGTGCAGTGGCGCAATCTTGGCTCACTGCAACTTCTGCCTCCCATGGTCAAGCAATTCTGCTTCCTCAGCCTCCTGAGTAGCTGAGATTACAGGTGCCCACCACCACACCCAGCTAATTTTTGTATTTTTAGTAGAGACGGGGTTTCATCATGTGGCCAGGCTGGTCTCGATCCCCTGACCTCGTGATCCGTCTGCCTCGGCCTCCCGAAGCGCTGGGATTACAGGTGAGAGCCACCGCACCTGGCCAGAAGGAAATTATTAATCGCAGAAATAAATGAGGGAGAATCCAATGACAAAATTTAATATGGAGGATCAATCAAGAAAAAAATGTATTTATCTGGAAGGGGTAATGAAAGGATAAACCATTGGTAAGATTTCTATTTCTATGTAAAGAAAGAAAAGGTGCAAACCACACTAGGATTGAATAGGGGTCTGTAACTAGACTTGCTGCAGAAACTAAACAGTGGAATGTTAGGGAAAAAATGTATGCTGATAAACTTGCAAACTTAGTGGAAATAAAAAAAAAGACGAATAGAGAACTATAGTTTACCAAAACTTATTCAAGGATAAATAGAAAACATTAGTTCTACAATTATTAAAGTCAATGAAACATAATTTTAAAATATTAAAAAACACACCATACCTTAATGCTTGGTTTTAGTGGTAGTTCTACCAAATACAATAGAACAGACAATTTCAAATTTTCCCCAATTTTTGAGATAATAGAATAAGAGTGGGACATGCTGTGACTTTTTTTTTTTTTTTTTTTTTTGAGACGGACTCTTGCTCTGTCGCCCAGGCTGGAGTGCAGTGGTACAATCTCAGCTCACTACAAGCTCCGCCTCCCGGGTTCAAGCCACTCTCCTGCCTCAGCCTCCCGAGCAGCTGGGACTACAGGTGCCCACCACCATGCCCGACTAATTTTTGTAGTTTTAATAGAGATAGGGTTTCACCGTGTTAGCCAGGATGGTCTCGATCTCCTGACCCCGTGATCTGCCTGCCTCGGCCTCTCAAAGCGCTGGGATTACAGGCATGAGCCACCGTGCCCGGCCCTGTGAGTCATTTTTTTAATGAAATTGAATAGAACCACAGAAATAAACTCAAGCATGCATAAAAAACTTGATTTTTGGCAGAGTGGAAATTCTCTGTGTAGAGAGGTAAATTAATGGTTCTGTGCCAATAAGTCTTTCAAATGGAAAAAAAAGTGATCTTAGAGACCTAATTTTATAGCATATACAAATATCAACTACATATAGATTTAGAATGAAAATATGAATGGCAACATTTTAAAACTTTAGAAGACAACAGAAAATATTATCTTGAAGGCTTGGGACATCTAAAATATATATATAAAAAAACTCCTGTGAATCAATAAATGAAATAGAAACAAATCAGTAAAAAAAGCGTAAAAACATTTATAGGCATTTTCTTTTCTTTCTTTAAGACAGAGTTTTGCTCTGTCACCCAGGCTGGAGTGCAGTGGTGTGATCTCAGCTCACCGCAACTTCTGCCTCCTGGGTTCAAGTGATTCTCCTGCCTCAGCCTCCTGAGTAGCTGGAATTACAGGTATGTGCCACCATGCCCGGCTAATTTTTGTATTTTTAGTAGAGACGGGGTTTCACCATATTGGCCAGGCTGGCCTTGAACTCCTGACCTCGGAAGTGATCCACCCACCTCAGGAGTGATCTGCCTGCCTCGGCCTTGCTGGGATTACAAGCATGAGCCACTGCGCCTGGCCCATCTATAGGCATTTTAACAGGAGACTAATAGCATATGAAAAGAAGCTTGTTCTTATTGATAGGCAAATTGTAGATACCATTTTCATACTCAACTATTTGAAAATACTCAAAAAGCTGGGCAAAACCAAAGTTGGGAAGGATGTGGAACTGTGAGAACTCTCATCTCCTATTGTTGGGAGAGTCAATCGATATAAATACTTTGGGGGGAAAATGTTGTAATCGAATAAGTCTGAGAATAATAATACTTCATGACCCAGAAACCTGCCCTAAGTATGTATGCCAGAGAAACTCTTGCCAATATATCGGCAGTATGTACAAATGTCTATATTGCTTATAAAAACAAAACCCAGAAATACTAAAATGTCTACTAACAGTGGAATGGATGTATAATTGGGCATCTATATGTGTATAATTATACATATATTATAGACTATTAACAAATGTGTAATTATACATATATAGACATATATACAGATATATATACATACAGAATGTTGCAAGGAATTAAAAATGAAAAAAAAAAAATCCCTCCACACATCAACATAGATGAACCTCCAAAGAGCAACGTTGAATATAGGAAGCAGGTCATAGAAGGCTATATAAGCTTTGAATCCATTTATATAAAGTTCAAAATCAGGCAAAACTAAAATATATTTTAGGAATACATTTAAAGATATTAAAATTCATAAAAAGCAAAAGAATGATTAACTCAAAATATAAGATGCTGGTCTTCTCTGGAGAGAAAGGAAGAGAGGGGGCATAGAGGAGCTTGCCTCTAAGAGAGTATTAGAGTATTAAGTCTGTTTCTTGTTTTTTGTTTGCTTGTGTTTTTGAGATGGGGTCTCCCCCTATCGCCCAGGCTGGAGTGCAACCTCTGCCTCCCAGGCTCAAGCGATGCTCTGACCTCAGCCTCCCAAGTGGCTGGGACTACAGGTGTGCTACTACACTCAGCTAGTTTTTGTATTTTTAGTAGAGATGGGGTTTCACCATGTTACCTAGTCTGGCCTTGAACTCCTGGGCTCAAGTAGTCCACAGTCCTTAGCCTCCCAAAGTGCTAGGATTACAGATGTGAGCCACCGTGTCTGACTAAGTCTGTTTCTTAAGCCAGATGGTGGTGGGTACAGTGATGTTTGCTTTATTTGAAAAACTGTACATATATCTTTTATATATGCTTATTTATCTGAAATATTTCACAGTAAAAATTTTTAAAAGATTCTAGAGAGGAGAAGTCTGAGAAGATGAAGGAGTAGGAAGCGCCAGGGATCTGTCTCCCCACCTAGACAACAATTGCACCGTCAGAATCTGTAAACAGGCCGGGCCCAGTGGCTCAGGCCTGTAATCCCAGCATTTCAGGAGGCTGAGGTGGGTGGATCATCTGAGGTCAGGAGTTTGAGACCAGCCTGGCCAACATGGTGAAACCCTGTCTCTGCTAAAAATACAAAATTAGCTGGCATGGTAGTGCATGCCTGTAATCCCAACTACTTGGGAGGCTGAGGCAGGCGAATGGCTTGAACCCGGGAGGCAGAGGTCGCAGTGAGCCAAGATTGCTCCATTGCACTCCAGCCCGAGCAACAAGAGTGAAACTGTCTAAAAAAAAAAAAAAAACAAACAGAATCTGTAAACAAAACTTTTACATGCACTGGGAAACCAAAAAATTTGTGTGGCTCACTTTATTGCAATATTGGCTTGGCTTTATTGTGGTCGTCTGGAGCCAAACCCACAATATCTCTGAGGTATGCCTGTTTGTTTATTTATACACAAGGTCTCACTCTGTCGCTCAGTCTGGAGTGCAGCAGCACAGTCGCAATCACAGCTCACTGTGGCCTCGACCTTCTGGGCTCAAGTGATCCTCCCACTTCAGCTTCCCAAGCAGCTGGGACTACAGGCACACACCACCACATCTAACTAATTTTTAAATTTTTTGTAGCGATGAAGTCTCCCTATGTCGCTCAGGCTAGTCTCAAACTCCTGGGCTCAAGCCATCCTCCCACTTCAGCCTCCCAAAGTGCTGATTACAGGAGTGAGCCACCACGCCCGGCCTCGCCTGTGTATTTAATATCACTGAACTGTACACTTAAATATATGTGAATGTCATGATATGCGTATTTTGCCACAATAAAAAATTATGAGAAAAAGCTGTTAGAGAACAACAACAACAACAAAAATAGTAGAGGAAGAACCTTGGCAGTTCTAATTATTCTAGATAGGGCGATGACAGGAACAACCTCAGGCCTCCACAGAGTAACAGGTGACAATACCTTCTACCCTCTCCTGCTGGTTGTAACTTATTGGACCATGGAGAATTAATTGAGCCATAGGCAAGGCTATGACAGGGCTGATGGAAAACGATGAGTGGACAAATTATTTATTCTTTGTCAAGAATTTGAACTGGGAAATATTGAGATAAGTAGGTGGCGGTGGGAACTGAGGCTGAAAGAAAATGGAAATACGGAACCCCTGCATAGGGGAAGCATGATGTGTAAGTCACACATAAGTCAAATTCCAAGGAAACAGAAGCCATTTGTGAGCAGAAGCTACACGGTGGAGAATGTTCGTAGAAAGGAAAGCCCATTCGTGTAGGAAGAGAAACGGACAGGCTACAGGCCTGGAAGCATAGAGTGAAATTCCTTCAACCACCCAGGCAACCTTTGCCGAAGGCCTTAGATCTGAGCATCCCTGAAGGTTCAGTCTGAGCCCTGGGGCTACTTGGCGCTGGTTCCTGTTTCCTTCTCCTTGGGACTCCTTCATGGACCAATCCATGACCTGCTCCCCAGCCAGTAAGGAAAGTTCTCTCTTCCTTACATACTAAGCCCAACTACTATACAAACAGATTGTTCTTTCCAAAATGTTAAAACTGTCTAGAGGGCTCCGGGGCTGGCAGAGATGCAGGAAGCCCACTTCAACTATCTCTCCCATTAACAACAACTAAAAACTCCAGGCAGAATACAAGAGGCCACACTCCCTGAGGGTGCTGAAAAGTTAACTACAGCGGGTGGATTGGGGAAAGAACACAAAATTTGAAGAAATAGCTATGCTTTGTCAAATCTCATAGAAATGTACAGCGGAAAGGGTAAATTTTACTGAAGTTAGAAAATTATTTTTAAAAATAGCAGGTGAAAGAGGAAAAAGAACAGGATATGGGTCCAGAAAACCTGGATTCCATAGGCTCAGCTAATTATTAGTTGCTTATCTTGGTCACTTTACTAAATCTTAAAACCAAAAGGCTCCCCTAAACTACCTGGAGGCAAACAAGCAAAGCAAGGCAAGTCAATTTCTATGCAGTTTCTAATTGTGCTATTGAAGACGTTGATCTAAGGAAACTGCCTGAGTAGAGAAGATGCTTCTTCCAGTCCTGATGGATTTTAGAAGCCTGCCTTCTTTCCTATAGCACTGGGGGCCTGGACAGCATGGATAGCAATGGTTTTTCAAGGGGACCTTGATTGGCTTCTGAAATCCTTTCTGACCTCAGGAAGTGAGAAGACAGCAAGCCAAGTCTCTCCACAGGCAGGTAGCCATTCATAACCTCTCCAAGTCAAGGGCCAATACCCCAAAAGCTTCTCCAGCCTTGGCTGTTCATCCATTCTTACCCCTGAACAGTGACTTATACTGGACAGCTTAGTTGTTAAGAGTTCACATTCTGGATTTAGACTGCCTGGGTTTCAATTCCGGATCATCATTTCCTGTTGCTACGGGGAATCCTGTGTCTCAATTTCTTACAGATGAGGATATACACACAGTAACTGTCTTATAGTGTTTTGGTGAGAATTTAATGAGAAAATGCACCCGAAATGCTTACTACAGTGTCTGACACGTGACGAACGACCAATAAATGAACTCAATTATTAATAACCACTGCATAAAACACAAGGCATTCATTTCAGTTACATTCATTTCATTGGCCACTTGGGGGAGCCATACAGCTGTAAAACAAGCAGGTTTCAGGAAAGGTTTATTTTAGAAAAGATTTTAGTTGCTGACTATTAAGACAGGGAGAGTTGAGGGTCATCTAATTCCACTCGCTTACTTTTACATACAAAGAAATAAAGGTTCAGAGAGGAGAAATGATTTGTTCATAGTCATACAAGTAACTGGTAGTGTGAAGGCTAGAGACTGTCTTTCCCAATTCACTGACAAATTACTTAATACAAATCAAGTGTAGTTAAATGCCTACTAGGTTACAAGCACAGCTAAACTTGCTGTTTGCTGTGTGTCTGTGTAGAGTTTAAAATAATCCTGCCGTTCTCAAATTCTCTGCTGATGAACTTGTGTTATGCTTTCTGATTTTGTTGAGGTCTGTGCTTAACAAGTAGCAGGGTAACAGATATGGGTAATACATATCATGACATTTGTTGCCTTGTTGTATATACGGTTCTTATGAAACACAGGCAAACGGGCATTGTTTTCAAGAAACTTACTTATACGTTGAAATACGGACGCACACACACACGCACACGTACATACTCGGTTGATGATCACATTCAATTTCAGAGCTTTCAGTGGCACCTGAAATTTATATTGGCAACCTGGATCTCTCCCCTGAACTTCTAGCTTATTTATCTAACTTCTTATGCAACATTTCCACTTGGAAGCCTATGAGACATCTCATGTTCTCGATATTTAAAGCCAAGTTCCTATCTTCTCTCATACTTGCTCCTGCAACAGATTTTCCCATTTCAGGTAATGGCAACTCTGTTATCCATTTACTCAGCCAAAACCTTTGTGTTTCCCTTAAACCTCTGCTTTCTCTCATACTCCACGTTACATTCAGCATCAAATATTTGGCTCTAGATTCAGAATAAATCCAGGATCCACCCACTGCTTGCTGCCTCCATCGCTCCCACCACCATCTTACGATGGTTATTGCAACAGCCTCTTAACTGGTCTCCCCTGATCTAACCTTGCCTTCCCTGCACAGTGGCAGAGTGATGTTGTTAAAAATCTTAATAGGGCCGGGCACGGTGGCTCATGCCTGTAATTCCGGCACTTTGGGAGGCTGAGGTGGGCGGATCACAAAGTCAGGGGTTCGAGACCAGCCTGGCCAACATAGTGAAACCCTGTCTCTACTAAAAATACAAAAAAAAAAAAAATTAGCCAGGTGTAGTGGCGGTCACCTGTAATCCCAGCTACTTGGGAAGCTGAGGCAAGGAGAATCGCTTGAACCTGGAAGGTGGAGGTTGCAGTGAGCTGAGATCTCCCCACTGTACTCCAGCCTAGGCAAAAGAGTGAGACCCTGTCACACACACAAAAAGAGTCCTAATAAGCCATCAAGAGACTCTGTCTCAAAAAAAAAATAAAAATAAAAAATAAAAAGAAAAAAAAATCTTAACAGTATCAGGCAGGCTGCTGCTCAAAAGCCTGCAATGGCATCTGCTGTAGTCTGAATGTTTGTGTGTCCTCCAAATTCAGATATTAAAATCCTGATCTCTAACATAATAATATGACTAGGTGGAGGCTTTAATAGGAAATTAGGTTATAAGAATGGAGCCCTCATAATGGGATTAGTGCCCTTATCAAACAGACCTTGGGAAGATCCCCGGCCCCTTCTGCCATGTTAGGACGTGGCAAAAAGATGGCCGCCTATGAGTCAGGACGTGGGCCTGTTATACACGCAGCCTGTTGTTGACTGAAACGTTGCTATGTGATCCATGACTGTATTTCTTTTCTTGTCTAGTTGCCTTGGCTAGAACTTCTGGTAAAATATTAAGTAGAAATGGCTAGAGTGGACATCCCTGGAGGGCAGTGGCGTGATCTCGGCTCATGCAACCTCCGCCTCCCAGGTTCAAGCAGTTCTCCCTGCCTCAGCCTCCTAAGTAGCTGGGATTACAGGTGTGTGCCACCATGCCTGGCCAATTTTGGTATTTTTTAGTAGAGACAGGGTTTCACCATGTTAGTCAGGCTGGTCTTGAACTCCTGACCTCAGGTGATCTGCCCAACTCGGCCTCCCAAAATGCTGGGATTACAGGAATGAGCTACCGCGCCTGGCCCGGAGCTGTGGGTTTTTAGATGCCCTTTATTAGGTTGAAGACGTTTCCTTCTATCCCTAGTTTGTTTAGTATTTTTATCATGAAAGCATTTGATTTTGTCATATGCTTTTTCTGTGTTAAAAGAAAAAACTGTGTCTTCTACACCCACGTTTCTGACACCAAATATGTGGAGGTTTTCCTACACTAAGCCATTCTCCGATGCGCCAGTTACCAACAGCTGTCCTACAATTCAGTGATGACACTAATTACTCAAAGTTAGCACAGACCCCACAGGTTAAGGGATCGCCTCCACAAAACTGTCCCCAATTCAGAGGCCAGTCTCAAGCCCAGGTTGTCACTCAGACGTCTGACCAATGAGCTAGAAATTGAGAGTTCCCGTGATCCCCTCCTCATGTTTAATAATTTTGATAGAATGAGTCCCAAAACTAAGGAGGGTGCTTCACTTATGTTTACTGGTTTACTAGAAAGCCTACTCAGGAACAGACAAACAGAAGAAATGCACAGGGTGAGGTTTGTGGGAAGGAGTGTGGAGCCGCTGTGCCCTCTTTATGAAGGCCACCCTCCCACACCTTTCTGTGCTCACTTACCTGGAAGCTTTCCAAACCTCATCATTTAAAGCTTTGTTTTGTTTTGTTTTTTGAGACAGAGTCTCTCTCTATCACCCAGGCTGGAGTGCAGTGGCAGGATCTCAGCTCACTGCGAACTCCGCCTCCTGGGTTCAAGCGATTCTCCCTGTCTCAGCCTCCCAAGTAGCTGGGACTACAGGCGTGCACCACCATGCCCAGCTAATTTTTGTATTTTTAGTAGAGATGGGGTTTTGCCATGTTGACCAGGCTGGTCTTGAACTCCTGACCTCAGGTGATCCGCCCACCTCGGCTTCCCAAAGTGCTGGGATTACAGGCGTGAGCCACCGCACCCGGCCTCATGGCGGTTTTCTTACTATTACTTTCGTCTTTTGTGTTACTGTTACCACAGATACGTTTAAAGTATTCATCTTTGCCTATTTCACCTACCATGGAAAACACGGGCTGGGTGCGGTGGCTCATGCCTGTAATCCCAGCACTTTGGGAGGCCGAGGCAGGCCGATCACCTGAGGTCAGGAGTTTGAGACCAGCCTGGCTAACCCCCGTCTCTACTGAAAATACAAAAATTAGCCAGATGTGTTGGTGGGCACCTTTAATCCTAGCTACTTGGGAGGCTGAGGCAGGAGAATCGCTTCAACCTGGGAGGCGGAGGTTGCAGTGATCCAAGATCATGCCACTGCACTCCAGCCTGGGCAACAGAGCAAGACTCTGTCTTAAAAAAAAAAAAAAAAGTTTATATGGAGGCTTCATGACATAGGCATGATTGATTAATTATTGACTACTAGAGATGAAGTCAAAATTTCACCCCCACTTCCCTCCCCAGAGGCTACAGTTGGGGCTAAAGCCCTCTAATCACGTGGTTAGTTCCTCTAGCAACCAGCCCTGCTCCTCCGAGGGTCTCTTCATTAGCATCAATTCAGGTATAGTTGAAAGGGGCTTATTATAAATAGCAAAGCTTTATTTTTACTCCTATCACTAAGGAAATTCCAAGGATTTTAGGAGCTCTGTGCCAGGAACAGAAGATGAAGACCAAATATATGTTCCTTATTCTATCACAATATCGTATGTATCTATTGAGATAATCATGTGCTTTTGTCCTATATTTTATTAATGTGATGTATTATCCTAATTGAATTTGGATGCTATGCCAACTTGCATTGTGGGGATAAATCTCACTTGATCATGGTGTATAATAATTTTTATACATTGCTAGGTTTGATTTGATAGTACTTTTTGGGAGGGAGATTTTTATAAGCAATTTATAAGGTACATTGATAGATTGCTTTCTTTTCCTGTCATGCTTTTGTCCGGTTTTGGTATTAGGATAACACTGATCTCATTGAATGAATTGGGAAGTGTTTCCTATTCTTATTTTTTGGAAGAGTGTCTGTGTGTGTGTGTGTGTGTGTGTGTATTTGTATTCTTGGGTCTATAACATGTAGAAATATAATATATTTGACAATAACAGTACAAAGGAGATGGGTGATAATAAAATTGTATTGATATTAATTCTTTAATTATTTGGTTGAATTCACCAGCAAAATAACCTTGTCATAAACTTTTCCTTTTGAGAACTTTTTTTGATTACTAATTCTATCTCTTTACCTGTTATAGGTCTACTGGTATTTACCATTTCTTCTTGTGTCAGTTTTTATAGATTGTATCTTTCTAGGAGTTTGTCTATCTCATCGAAATGATCTAATTTGTTGGCATACATTGTTCATAATATTCACCTATAATCCATTTTATTTTGGTACTGTCATTGGTAATGTTGTTTCTTTTATTCCTGACTCTACTAATCCAAGTCTTTTCTCCTTTTTTAAAGTCAGTCTAGTTAAAGGTTTGTCAATTTTGTTGAACTTCCAAAGGGCGAACTTTTGTCTCATTGATTTTTCTCTGCAGTTTTTTGTCTTTATTTGATTTGATTGGGCTCTAATACTTATTATATCTTCCTATCTGCTTGCTTTGAATTTGGTTTGATCTTCTTTTTCTACTTCTTAAGGTGAGGCTTAGGTTATTGATCTGGTATTTTTCTTCTTTATGAATATAGGCATTTACAGTTACAATTTCCCTTTAAGCCTGGCTTTAGTTATGTCACATAAGTTTTGGTATGTCATGTTTTTGTTTTTATTCACCCTGAACTATTTTCTAATTTGCATGGTTTCTCCTTTGACTCATTAGCCATTTAATAGTGTTGTTTATTTTCCACGTACTTAGGCATTTTCTGTCTCCTTATGTTACTGATGTCTAATTTCATTCCACTGTGTTCAGAAAACATGCTTTATATGATTTCAATTTTCTCATATTGAATGAAGCGTGTTTTATGGGCTACCATATGGTCTATCCTGGATAATGTTCTATGTGCATTTGTGAAGAATATGTATTCTGCTGTAGCTGGATGGAGGAGAGTTCTATAGATGTCTGATGAGTCTAGTTGACAGGTTTTGCTTCAGGTGTTTTGGGGCTCTGCTAGGTGCATTGTAAGTTTATAATGGTAATATTTTCCTTTTGGATGGATGCCTTTATTATTGTAAAATATCTTGTTTTATCTCTAGCAACATATTTTTGTTTTAAAGGCTATTTTATCTGTTATTATGTGGCTACTCCAGCTCTCTCATGGTTGCTATTATATGGTGTATATTTTTTCATTCTTTTGTAAACTATTTGTATCTTTGAATCTACAGTATTTCTTCTGTGGTTGGATCATATAGTTAGATCTTGTTTTTTAAAAATCTAGTCAGGCAATCTCTGTCTTTTGATTGAATTGCTTAATCCATTTTCTAATTATACACATATTAATATAACTTAATTTACGTCTGATATTTTTCTTATTTTTATTTCAGACAGAGTCTCACTTTATCACCCAGGCTGGAGTGCAGTGGTGCAATCTTGGCTTACTGCAGCCTTGACCTCCCAGGCTCAAGTGATCCTCCTGCCTCAACCCCCAAAGCTGGGACTACAGGTGTGTGCCACCACACATGGCTAATTTTTGTATTTTTTTGTAGAGGCAGGGTTTTACTGTGTTGCCCAGGCTGGTCTCAAACTCCTGAGCTCAAGCAATCTGCCCACCTCAGCTTCCCGAAGTGCTAGGAATACAAATGTGAGCCACTGTGCCTGGCCTTATTTTTATGTTTTATTTTTGTGGGTACATAGTTGGTCTATCTACTTATGGGTTACATGAGATATTTTGATACAAGCATACAATGCATCATAATCACATCAGGGTAAATGGGGTCTCCATTACTTCAAGCATTTATTTCTTGTGTTAAAACAATCCAATTATATTCCTTTAGTTATTAAAAATGTACATTTAAATTAATTTTGACTATAGTCACCTTATTGTGCTAGCAAATACTAGGCCTTATTTATTCTTTCTGTTTTTTTATACCCAATAACTGTGTCTGATATTTTGTGTTCTATATTTCATGTAATTTTCCTTCTTATTTCTCATTTACTGTTTTGTTTTTCATTGAGTGAATATTTTCTATTGTAACATGTTAATTTTAACTGACTTTTAATCTATAATTTTGAGATATTTTCTATATTTTGTATCTATATTTTTGAGATATTTTCTTAATGCTTGCTCTCGTGCTACAATATAAATCTTAAATTATCAAAACCCACTTCAGATTTCTGCTCTCTTAATTCCAGTGAGATATAGAAATATTACACCTATAAAGTTCTACTCCCTACTCACTATTTGGTGCTATTGTTACATATAGTATGTTTATATATGCTACAAACCTATCAATACATTGTTATAGTTATGATTTTCTATAAAGTATGTCTTTTAGAGAAGCTAAGAGAACAGAAAAGAGCAAGTATATATTTACAAAGTTTATATTAGCCCTCTTATTTAAATTTCTGATTCTCTTCATTTTCCCTGTGGATTCAACTTACTATATGGTGCTATTTCCTTACTACAATACAGCTTTATTATTACCATCTCCTTTGTACTGCTATTGTCAAATATATTACATTTCTATGTGTTACAGGCCCAACAATACAAATATACACACATACGTAGACACACAGACATGTGAACACAATGATATGCAATTGTTATTAAGTAGTTAAGAGAAGAAAAAATACATATACACATATACTGTATTTTATATTTACCTGCATAATTACCTTTAACAGAGCTTTTTGTTTTGTCTTGTGAATTTGAATTATTACTTTGTGTCATTCGCAAGATCCTCCTTTACAATTTCTTGTAAGGTGGGTCTGCTAGCAATAAATTCTCTCAGTTTTTGTTTATCTTGGAATGCTTTAATCTCTCTCTTGCTTGTGAAACATAGTTTTGCTGGATATAATACTTCTAGTTGACAGTTTCTGTTTTCAGTACTTTGAATATGGCCAGCTCACTGCCTTCTGTTCTCCGTTGTTTCTGATAGAAGTCAGCTATTAATCTTATTGGAATTCCTTTGTATGCAAGGAATTATTTTTTCTCTTGCAGGTTTCCTAATTTTCTCTTTGTCTTTGAATGTGTTGACTATTATGTATCTTTGTGTTTATCCTGCTTGGATTTTGGTAAGCTTCTTGCAAGCATATATTAATTTTTAAAAACATATTTGGGAAGTTTTCGGCTATTACATTTTCAAATTTTTTTTTCTGGATCTCTCTTTTCTTTCCTTCTGGTACTATCATCAGACGTATGCTGGTGTGCATAACGTCTCATATTTTCTCCGAGGCTTTGTTTAATTTTCCCTAGCCTCTTTTTCCCTCTGTTGATTTGATTCTTTCTTCTGACAGCCGAAATCTACAGTTGAGCCCCTCTAGTGAATTTTTCATTTTGGTTTTTCTAGTTTTTAATTCTGAAATTTCCATTTTGTTCTTTATTAAATTCTACCTTAATTGCTATTTTTGATCTAATGTAACATTGTTATCATATCTTCTTTTATTCATTTAAGCACTGTTTCATTTAGTTATTTGAACATATTTATAGTAGCTCCTTTAAAATGTGCATCTACCAAGTCAACATCTGGACCTCCACTTAAAGGCAATTTCTGTTGTTTGCTTTTATTCCTGTGTATGGATCACACTTTCTTACGTCTTTGAAAATCTTATTTGTTCTTTCTTTTTTTTGAACACTAGGCATTTCAGATAATATACTGTAGAGAATCTGAATACTGATTTCCTGTTTACCCCCACCCCCACCTCAGGAAGGGCTTTGTGGTGTTGTTATTTGATAGTTTATTTGTTTAGTGACTTTGTTGCACTAGTTCAGTGAAGTTAATTTTTCATGCAGTGTGAAACCTTTAATGTTTTTCCTCAAATGGCACAGACTTGGGCATTCTCATTTTTAGGGATGACAGTGATTTTAGGCTCTCCTTGACTTTCCCTTTTTCTGATATTCCTGTAAGTTTCTGGCTGGTCTGCCTCTATTGTTCTCTACCATGGCTAGCTGGTCATTCGATTATTTTTAACAATGCCCCTGGGCATACATTGCTCTACAGTCTGATCCAATTAAGGTCAAGCCCTGGAGGGATGAGTTTCTGAGGCCAGTCTTTGAGGCTTGTATTACTCCCACGATGGCTCTTCTTAGCTGTCTTTCTGTCTTCCCTGGTTCTCTCTGGTAAACTAGCTGATCTACTATTTTGCTTATTTATTGCTATTCTGGAGCTACCAGCTTCCTCTAACTGCTCACCTACAAAATCCTTCTTATTAATGATGCAAGTGCCCTTAGGCCTGAACTTCCATACCGTCTGCTGAAGATAAAATCAATCTCCTCTGACAGAGGTATGGAGTTCAGCTCTCTGTTCTTATGGCCTGCCTTACCCACTGGGCAGAACCTTTGCATCATTGCTCTGGAGCTGGGGTTGGGGATTGTCTTAGTCCATTTGTGCTGCTATAACAAAATACCACAGACTGGGCAATTTATAAAAAACGGAAATTTATTTCATAGTGCTGGAGGCTGGGAAGTCCAAAATCAAGGTGCCAGCAGGTTAGGTGTCTGGCAAGGGTCCGGTTTTTGCTTCCAAGGTGGCACATTGAACATTGCATCCTCTAAAGGGGAGGAATGCTGTTTCTCACATGGCAGAAGAGTAGAAGAGAGACAGAGAGAGAATCCACTCCCACAAGTCTTTTTTATGGTGACATTAGTCCACTCACTCAGGCAAAGTCCTCATGACCTGTAAGGCCTGTAAGTCCTCATGACCTCATATAAGGCCCACCTCCCAACACTGTTGCATTGGGGATTAAGTTTCTAACACATAAATTTTGGGGGACACTGTCAAACCATAGCAGGGCAATGGTCCACTTACCTTGGTGCGATATCCCTGCTTTATGAGCATAGCCCTGGGCATGGGTGGTAATCTCTGGTTTTCTTGGTTCATCTCCTTCACTATGGAGTATGGACTCCATAAGTGAGCTAGAGAAAGGGCGATCTGAACCAAGTATTTTTGGCCTGCTGTGTCTAGCTTTCACCCTATACATGTGGGCTGGGTGGAGGAAGGGAGCCCCAGATCTCTGGGTATTATCCTCCTTCAATAGAGTTTCCAAAACATGGAGCTGGGGGAGAGGGATGAGAACTGCTGGTGATATGCTTCTCCCAGGGGCAACTGTACCCCTGGACTGAGAGCTGGGGGGAGAAAGAGCTCTGTTCCTGGTGGCATCTGCCCAGAGTTGAGCTTTTGTCACACTGAGTTGCAGGGGGAATGGCCTCTAAAGAGTTGAGTTGCAGCTAGGCCGGGCGCGGTGGCTCACGCCTGTAATCCCAGCACTTTGGGAGGCCGAGGCGGGCGGATCACGAGGTCAGGAGATCGAGACCATCCTGGCTAACACGGTGAAACCCCGTCTCTACTAAAAATACAAAAAAATTAGCCAGGCATGGTGGTGGGCGCCTGTAGTCCCAGCTACTCAGGAGGCTGAGGCAGGAGAATGGCGTGAACCTGGGAAGCGGAGCTTGCAGTGAGCCGAGATCGTGCCAATGCACTCAAGCTTGGGCGACAGAGCGAGACTCCGTCTCAAACAAAAAAAAAGAGTTGAGTTGCAGCTAAAATACCAGATTCTCACTGTTTTACTGATATTTAGTAGATTTTTTTCTAAAGAAATGTTTCTCCATTTGTTTTTAGTATTATTTCTGGAGACTTTAGTTGGTTGTTTTATAAATTTCACCCATTATGGCTGTTTCGTTGGGAGGAAGTCCTGTGGAGTTTCTCAGATTGCCATTCCAGAGTGGTTCTTGAGTGCTATTAGGTTTATGTGCTGATCTTGTGTCAGGAAATCTTGCTGCATCATTTCATCTCATTCATTCACTCATTCATTTTCTCATTAATTCAACATTCATTAGTTTGATTGTTTTGAGATTTCTAAGTAAATGAGTTCAAAGAATTGCAACTTTTACAATCATTCTGGGTTGGTCATGGTGGCTCATGCCTGTAATCCCAGCACTTTGGGAGGCCGAGGTGGGCAGATCACTTGAGGCCAGGAGTTCAAGACCAGCCTGGCCAACATGGCAAAACCCCATCTCTACTAAAAATATAAAAAATAGCTAGGTATGGTGGAACATGCCTATAATCCCAGCTACTTGGGAGGCTGAGGCCCAAGAATCCCTTGAACCCAGGAGGCAGAGGTTGCAGTGAAGCAGAGATCATGCCACTGCACTCCAGCCTGGGTGACAGAGACCCTGTCTCAAAAAAATAAAAATAAATAAATAAAAAATAATTCTGTCTTCTGGAAGCTGAGATTTTTAAACAATTTAAAAAAATTATGTCTTTAAATAATTGCAAGTTTTCTCACTTTTTTCAATCTTTTTACTTTTTCTTTTTTTTTTTTATTTTAATGAATTACACAAGACCTTTCAAAGCTTGGCAAAAGTAGTGATTACAACAAGTATATTTGCTTTCTTTTCTATCTTCTAAAGTGTCTCCATTATGTGTGTTTGCTATAGGGTTTTTGTAGGTAGGCTTTATCAATTTAGGAACCTCTTTTATATTCCTGTATTATAAGAGTTTTAAATGAGAATGTATTGGCTTATAAAAATGCTTTCCATTGTCTACTAAGAAAATCTTCTGAGTTTTCTGTGTTACTTTATCTTTGTGAATAAGATTTATAGATGTTCTAATGTTGAATCATCCTCTAATATCTGAGGTAAAGTCTGATTATGATGGCTTATTTTAAAATATATGTTGGATTTTAGTAGTAGTCAATATTTTATTTAAGATTTTCATTTATATTCATAAGTAAAATTGGCCTATAATCCTCTTTCTTTGATTTTCCCCTGTGTGGTTTTGCTATCAAAGTTATACTTTTTTTCATACGAGTGAGACAGCTTTCCTTCTTTTTCTGTTTTCTTTGTGTGTGTGTGTGTGTGTGTGTGGCACAACTTGTTTGACATAAAGATCAGTTTTTATTTGAAAGTTTGGTAGCAAACCTGTAAAACCTAGACCTGGCTTTGTGTGGGTATGAGGTTTAGAGAGAAGTCTTTTTATTACTTTCTAAATTTCTTAAGCATTACTGGTATAAATACATTTTCTATTAATTTGTATTAATTTTTTTGCATTTTGTACTTTTAAAATTATTCATTCATTGCTTCTGGGTTTTGACATTTATTGGTGTTTACTTGTTCATAATATTCCTTTAAATTATTAAAACATCATTTGTATCTATAGTTATTTCTCCATTTATATTCTCTATTGTGTTTATTTGCACCTTCTTTTTGTCCCTTAATCACTCTTTCCAAAATTTTATCTTTATGAGCCTTTTCTATAAACCAACTTCTTGTTTTGTTAGTTGTCTATAATTTTGTTTGTCCTGTGTCTTGTTGACCTTTACCTTTATTATGTCTGTTCTCCTTGTTTTTTTAAGGTTTTCAACAATAGTCCATCATTAACACACATCCAATGAGGTCATCAGACTCTTTCATACATGGACAGGTTTTGAGACGTGCCCCTTGTTGAAGAAAACCACAGATGTTTCAGAGCACTGAACTGTAAGCATGCTTAGAGATGATTTATTCCATTAAGGGCAAATAGTTAATGTGCTCATTTTGAATGCATGGTTCACGTTCATTCCCCCGCACTGAGGTCAAAGGCATCCTGGTACTCCCAGTATTGTTGGAGATGGCACTGCAGGTGAGGATTCTTTGCCATCCATGATTCTTTCTCCTACTTAAAGTGTGGACCACATTGCAATCACCTGGGAGTTCTTTTTAGTGATGCAGAATATCGGGCCCTAGCCCATGCCTACTAAATCAGAATCTATATTTTAACATCTTCAGATGAATCATTAGGCATTGAAGTTTGAGAAACACTTGGTCTAACACCATTATTTTGTAGGTGAGGAAACAGCCTCAGAAGTAAGGTAATTTACCCAAGACTATGTAGAAGAAGGAGGTTTTCATAGCAAAATTAGGCAGGGGAAGAGAGGGAAAGAGAGAGAAAGGGAGAATAAGAAAGCCGAGAGACAGATGAATGCAATGGAAAATGAGAAAAATGAGTGAGGAGAAGGCAGATGGAGAGGCAGACGTCCCCCAGGATACAGTTCATCTGAGGCCAACTTCTGGGCATGCTGAGTAGCCAGAAGTTTTATTCACCATAATAGAAGCTTTTCTCAGTGTCCTTGGTATCAGGCTTGAATGACTGTCAGCAAACACACTCACATTTCAATAAACCTCAAGTTCTTTTTCTGGCAGTGGAAGTAGCAGTAACAAAGGCTAGGAAATGAAAACATCTCCTAGCTGTTGTCACATGGCTCTTGAGGTGCCAGGTGTCACAGCCCTAGGGCCAACTGTCCTTTTGCAACATGGCTTCCTTGGACCTCCTACCTGTCTGTAGGCCTCTGCCCTGGGCTGTGGATAGCCTGCTGCCTCAAGGATGCAGTCATAAATCTGCAGTGACCCTACCCTGTCTGTTCACAGAGCTCCTTTCCAGGAAGATCAGGAATTATTTATTGCAGCCCATAGAATTCTCTGTAAGGTTTTACCCCCAGATGCAGGAGATGCATGTTCTATTTCTGTTTGACATCCCATGTCAGAACTGAGCCCTGGAAGAGGAGTAAGTAATTCAGCATTATACACAGAGAGTAAAGTTATGTGGTTATATATCAACACAAGGCACTGGAAGTCCTTCGAAATCAAGAGAGTATAATTTTAGAATGAACGTAATGAAAATGTCAAAGGAGATCCATTTTTCTCTTCTATTCTACCTCTAAGATGTGCTAAAAATAATTGAGACAATTTTCCAAGTGTGGATGCGTGTCTTATACCACAGTTGCCGCCTGGGGAGGACTCTGAGCTGGGAGAACAGACCTGTTGGTCACCAGCCCTGGTCTCTTTGGACTTTCAAGACCTGAATGTCCAGCTGCTTCTCAAATGTCTTCCCAAGACTGTCCTGACTATAGCACCTCAAACTCAACATGTTAGAAACTGAACTCATTATTTTTCCTTCCAAATTTCTTCTTCTTGATTTTATCTTTCCTTTTGTGCAATGCACCAATGCAAGATCGTCTCGATTTCATAGCCAGGTTATTCGCATCACTCAGTTCCCTGTTGCTCAAGCTCCAACAAGTTGCTGTCCTTGACTTCTCCCATTCCGCTACTTCTCCTATCCAAAGAGTGGGTGGTTCCTGTCAATTCTGCTTCCCGAGAGATCCTCAGATCCATCTTCCCAGTACGGCTACGGCTGTTCTAACCCAGGTCATTGTTTTTCACTGTATTATTGTGTATTGTGATGACCTCCAAAGGTTAGTCTCTGTCCACACCATCACCAGGTTCATCTTCTGAGAGCATCAAAACAGCCTGTTTCTTGCCTTCTTAGAGGCCTTCTCTCTCAGTCAGAATCGAGAACTCGCTTAGATACTTGCACACGCATTTTTATA
The DNA here is from genome assembly GCF_009828535.3 of Hylobates moloch. Taxonomy (NCBI): domain Eukaryota; kingdom Metazoa; phylum Chordata; class Mammalia; order Primates; family Hylobatidae; genus Hylobates; species Hylobates moloch. The sequence goes on from NW_026652294.1 coordinate 43,134,581, forward strand.
ACAGCACAATTCGCAGTTGCAAAAATATGGAACCAACCCAAATGCCCATCAATCAATGAGTGGATAAAGAAACTGTGGTATATATATGAAGGAATACTACTCAGCCATAAAAAGGAATTAATTAATAGCATTTGCAGCAACCTGGATGGGATTGGAGACTGTTATTCAAAGTGAAGTAACTCAGGAGTGGAAAACCAAATTATCTATGTTCTCATTCATAAGTGGGAGCTAAACTATGAGGATGCAAATGTATAAGAATGACACAGTGGACTTTGGGGACTCATGGGGAAAGGGTGGGAAGCGGGTGAGGGATAAAAGACAACAAATTCTGCTTGGTGTATTTGTACAGTGTATACTCCTTGGATGATGGATGCACGAAAATCTCACAAATTACCACTAAAGAACTTACTCATGTAGCCAAATACCACCTGTTCCCCAAAAACCTATGGAAATAGAAAAAGTTTTTAAAAAATAACTCACTTAGAAGCATCTCCTGTCTGTCTTCCCTGTGAGCTGGCCCCATCCACCTTCTCCATGCTGTCTGTCACCATGCCCCTCCACACAGCTTTGGCCACGCCAGCCTGCCTGTTCTTCCTTCATACACTCACACCTTAGATCTTTGTGTATTCCCATTGCCAAGGCCGGGAATGTCCTTCCCTGCCTCCTACACATCAAAAAAAACAACTGTTTGAATAGTGCTACTCTTTCCTCCTCAGCTGTCTATGGATAATGTATCCTCTGCCTTTTAATGAAATCTTGGGTGTTTGAGTCTGCCGGCTCATTCTTCGGAACTAAAAAGTCCTCCAGTCATTTTTTTTACCACACAATAATTCTTATTTTAGTAATTAATATATCCAGCCCAAGGCAATGTTTAAGGAAAAAAAGGCACCCAACTTTATTCAAGGTAAATGTTTTGTCCCCTTTTACCCCAGCTATGCCTATTGTCGAAGTTATAGTGTGTGTGGATGTGTGTATATGTGTATGTATGTATGTGTATATATATGTGTGTGTATATATATGTAGGTATGTATGCCTAGGTATGTGTGTGTAGGTGTGTATGTGTATGTGTTTATGTGTAGGTGTATGTGTGTGTCTATGTGTATGTGTGCAGGCATGTGTATGCTATGTGTGTGCATGCATGTGTATGTATGTGTGCGTGCACGTGCACATGTGCGTATGTGTGCATGTGCATATGTGTGCATGTTCATGTATGTGTGTGTGTATGGTGTATGAGTGTGTGCGTGCATATCTGCACTGGGTCAGATGGGGAGTTGGGAGCGAGTGGGAAGCTTCTTTTCTGTTCCCCATCTTGTGTTTTCCTTCCTCCTGCCCTGCCACCAGCTTATTAGCTGAGGTTTCTGACCTTCCAGGTCCGAATGGGGGTAAGGGAATGGGGACAGGTGAGGTCCAGGAGAGGTCTAGCAGAACTGGTATTTACATAAATGTGAGTTGACTGCTTCTGACCACAGCAAATTAGTAGATGCAAAGCTGACTCCATTTGTTGGAGTACATTTGTGGGCCCTTTGGGGTCTTCACTGGGAATATTTGACCAAGTTTCTTATAGTATATGCTATTTTTGTTTTCTGCTGCTGTTCTTAGGAATCCAGATCTAGCGTTCCACCCCAGGCTGGGGTCCTCATTCTTCCCCAGGCAGATTTCAGGGGCAGTATTTGAGTGTTTCTACAAATGTCCACTCTCTCCTATGGCCCATACCTGATCCATTAGAAACAGTTATGCATCTTTGTGCTGATGTGGGTGGACATGTCTACCTCTTCTGGCTCATAGTGACAGCTTCTCCTATTTAGAAAGAGACACCATTATAGGGAGGCTGAAAGTTCCTGAGAACAGTCCATTGTGCTAGCCAAACCCCAGGATGCAAGGGAAGCATCCAGAATGGTACCTGGAATTCTTTTTTTTTTTTTTTTGAGACAGAGTCTCACTTTGTCGCCCAGGCTGGAGTGCAGTGGCACGATCCCAGCTCACTGCAAGCTCCATCTCCCGGGTTCATGCCATTCTCCTCCCTCAGCCTCCCGAGTAGCTGAGACTACAGGCGCCTGCCACCACGCCCGGCTAATTTTTTATATTTTTAGTAGAGACGGGGTTTCACCGTGTTAGCCAGGATGGTCTCGATCTCCTGACCTCGTGATTCGCCCGCCTCGGCCTCCCAAAGTGCTGGGATTATAGGTGTGAGCCACTGCGCCCGGCCGGTGCCTGGAATTTGTACTAGGCTTAGGTGAAGAGAAAATATCCCTCCAACAAGGGACCTCACCACCCCATCTCAAAGACCATTTCTCCAACTTTTCCAACTTTAACTCTAGTTTTTGGGTAGCTCAAGGTGGGCTATGGGCCACAAAATCATTCCATTACTTCCTTTGTAAGTCCTGCAGAGTTGGTCAAAGGGAAAGCCTGTGTTTGGTATTTTGGATCCCCTGCTGAAATTGACCCTGCTTTGATGTCTGTCTACATTGTCATTCAAGATTTTGCTCAAGTGTCTCCTCCTTAGAGGACAGTGAGGCTTCTATCCTCCTCAAGTATGAATGATGATAGTGAGGTAGGAGGCGAGACTCATCTCAGGAGGTGGGACCAGACTCCGGAGGTGGGGCTTGAAAACTAGACGAAACTGAGGACTAGCTAAAACAGGGACGGGGTGGAAGCACCTTTTCATAAGACACGCCCACCAGTGTGCCATGACAATTTACCATTGCATGGCAATACTTGAAAGTTACTGTCCCTTTCCAGGGCAACGACCTGATGGCCTGAAGTCACCACCTTTTCTAGAAATTTCTCCATAATCCACCCCTGAATTTGCATATAACTAAAGGTGAATATAAATAGGACTGCAGGCCAGGTGCGGTGGCTTATGCCTATAATCCTAGCACTTTGGGAGGCTGAGGTGGGTGGATCACTTGAGGTCAGGAGTTTGAGACCAGCCTGGCCAACATAGTGAAATCCCATCTCTACTAAAAATGCAAATATTAGCTAGGCTTGGTGGCAGGTGCCTGTAATTTCAGCTACTTGGGAGGGTGAGGCAGGAGAATTGGTTGAACCCAGGAGACGGAGGTTGCGGTGAGCAGAGATCGTGCCATTGCACCCCAGCCTGGGTGACAAAGTGAGACTCTGTCTCACACACACACACACACACAAAAAATATGACTGCAAAACTGCCACTGAGCTGCTAACCCCTCACACTGCCTAAGGGGTAGCCCTGCTCTGCAAGAGCAGTGAAGGACTGTAACACTGCTACCTCAGTAAAGCTTCTACCACTGGCTTCCTCTTAAATTTTTTCCTCAGTGAAGCCAAGAACTCTCCTGGGCTGAGCCCCAGTTTGGAGCTTGCTTGTCCTGCATCGGTGGCAGACGGTTTCCTGGCATGAAGCACAAGTTACTTTTTCCTAAAAATGCCTGGGAACTGAAGAGGGGTACCTTTGACCAGTGGAGCTTCAGCCTGTCTTTTAAAAATTATTTGCCAGGCCCAGTGTGGTGGCTCACACCTGTAATCCCAGCACTTTGGGAGGCTGAGGTGGGTGGATCACGAGGTCAGAAGTTCGAGACTGTCTCTACTAAAAATGAAAAAAATTAGCCAGGCGTGGTAGCAGGTGCCTGTAATCCCAGCTACTCAGGAGGCTGAGGCAGGAGAGTCGCTTGAACCCACGAGGCAGGGGTTGCAGTGAGATGAGGTCATGCCACTGCACTCCAGCATGGGCGACAGAATGAGACTCCATCTCAAAAAAAAAAAAAAAATAAATAAATAAATATATATATATATATTTGCCAATATCTAGAAAGATGCACATGTGCAAGGAATACACACCCAGGAATGATCTGTTCCCACATCTGTGTCCTTCCAGCTTCACTCTGCCTTCTGAGCACTAGCTGTCTCTGAAGGAACAGGGCTGTCACCCAGGAATATTAGAGCAAGATGGGAGATTTGTTTGGGATCTTAGCCTTATCTTGGTGCAGGGAGAGCCAGATAAAAGTGACCCAGTTAGTCATTCAAGAAATATTTGCACACCAAATATGCCAGGCCCTTGGCTAAGTACTGGGGATTTAATGATTAAAGGAAAATAAAAAGAAATAGTTCCTACCTTCATGGAAGGTGGAATCCCCAAATAATGGAAAGCTACTATTGTTTGTAATATTTTTCCAGACCAGAGCTAGTTGGTTACCTAGAAGCCAAATCCAGGTCATTGATATGCATTTTTGCACATTATTTTAGAATATTCTAAAATAAGCTACATTGGTTGATGACATTTAATAATTGAGAGATTTTACATAACAAAATCTGTTTTTCTGGCTTCTCCTGAAAATAAGCAGATCTGACAGCCCTAGGTTCTGATTTTCCCGGAGCAACAACCTGCAGGAGTTGATTACCAGCTACCTTTTAGAGGAAGCATGCACGTGCCAGTGTGCCGCAGTCCCCACCACCCCCTTTTGTACATTCCTCAGCCTGCTTCGCTCGTTTAGGTTACCAGCCTGCCCCTGTAGAGGTTTGATTTTTAGATCTGGCTCTGATCTAGCAATTTTCAAGTTTTTTTTTTTTTCAAGAAAATGCCTTTACAAAAAAAGAAAAAGCAAAATTTTATGCAAACCCAAATATATAAAATACTTAAAACCATAGCTGCTTTCATTGGAGGCAAAGAGAGCAGGGAACCTCATCTTCCCTCATGTCCACTGAGGGGAGTCTTGGGGCTCTGAAGTATGTATTAATAGTTTGGAATCCCTTGCCCCTTGTTCAAACTCTGACCCTGTAGCCACTTGCTGCAACAATCTATAACCATAGTAGCAACCAATAGACCTTCAGGTCTGCCGTGTTCCCTTTGCTACCTGGAGCCTGGTCTAGCTCACACCGCCCTCTTTCTCTGATGGGCTTAACAACCTGTGTGCCTGGGTCTGAGTGGCCTCGAGGCTGATGTGGTCAGTGCGGGACTTGCCAGGAGGCATCTTCACAGAGGGCTCCGCTGCTCTTAGCCTCCTTTAGCATTTCAGCAAACTATTGGATTTCACTGTGACTTCAGCCCTTGTCTGATGAGTTTAAACAAATGAGGCAAATACGAATCAAATCCTCACTTATAATAAAAACGATTCAAGAGGAGGACCCTTGGTCTTTATATATGTACAATAGTCCCCAACTTCTTGTTTCCTAAATATTTGCAACTCTGTATGCCAAAGGGTGAGCCCACAAGTGAAGAATGTGAGCTTGGAGGGTAAGAAAATTGTCTTCTTTTGCGTTTAAGATGTTTTGAGACTAGGCCAACATGAGGCCCTGCCTTAGGTTTGATCTTGGACAATTCTGCCTCTGTCTTCCTAAAGACTTCTATTTTAGAAGGAAAAGTTGCTCTTTTTCTTGGTCTGTCCCATATGTGTGCCTTGTCAGAAGGTCAGAGGCTAGGTCAGGGGTCTGCATGCCCTCACTTTCCCCCAATTTTTCTTAGAGACTGTGGGAATTCAAAATTTGATGACCACTTTGGGAAACAGTGTGGCAATTTCTTGTAAAGTTAAACATTTTCCTACCTTATGAATAGATTTTTACTCCAGTGAAAAGAAAACATGCTCACTCAAGGGGCTGTACCTCAGTGTTCACAGCAGCTTTTCTCATAATTGCCAAAACCTGCAATAATCCGGGTGTTTATCAGAATGTGAATGGATAAGCAATTGTCGTATATACATACCATGGAATACCACTTAGCAGTAAAAACGAACAAACCTTGAAACATGCAAAAACATGGATGGATCTCAAAGGCATTATGCTAAGGAAAGAAACCAGGTACAAAAGACTAAATCTTGTATGATTTTACTTCATGTGACCTTCTTAAAAAAACAAGCAAAGCTATGGTGACAGAAAGCAAGCAGATAATTAGCTGTCTGGAGTTCAGGCTGGGGGAAGAGGATTGACTACAAAAGGGCATGAGGGAGTGTTTTGGGATAAAGTTTTGTGATTTTAGCTTTTGTATTTAGGCCGGTGGTTTATTATGAGTTAAATTTTGCATATAGTGTGAGATAAGGATTGAAGCGGGTTTTTTTCATTTTTTTGTTTTGTTTTGTTTTGTATGTGGATATCTGTTGTTCCAATACATTTGTTGAAAGTGTTCTCATTTTCCCATCAAATTCTTTTTGCGTCTTCCTCAAAAATCAATTGGCTATATGTATGTCTGTGTATTGTAATTATTTTTCAAATGATAGATTTTACTTTAAATTTGCAATTAAAAAATCTGACTTTCCCTCCAGCTGTAGACTCTGCCTTTGACATCACTGCTTCCTAATAGTAATAACTGGTGTCATAATAGCTAACATTTACTAAGGACCTACCACGTACCTAGCACTATTTCAAAACTTTTACATCTATTAACTAACATAATCCTCACAACTACCCTGTGAAATACGTCTTATTATTTCCATTTTACAGAGGAAAGAACAGCACTGTAATGTTAAATAATTTGTGCAAGTTCCAAAGCTAAAATAACAAAGCTGGGATTTGATCCAGGCAGTCAAACTCTCACGGACCGCTTAAATTCAGCACTGCAACTGCCTCTCCGTCTATCTCCAGCTCCTGGCATATAGTAAGTGCTCAACAAGCGTTAATGGAGTCAGTAAATATAATAATAATTTATAACACCAAATTGTGATTATTTACCTGTTTATCATTGCAACTTGATGGCGTGCTCCTTTGTTACAGAAGGAAATGTACCCTTGACTAATTCTAAAACATTTAGTGAGGCTTAGTAATGTGTTAAACAGTGTGCCAGATGGGAGAAACACAAAGATTAAAACGTGGACAAACGATTAAATGAATGAACAAACACACTGGCTTAACCTGGTAGATTCTGTTCCCAAAAGGGTTGACTTAACTTACAAAACTATCCCTAGGATTTAGATTTGGAGTGGGAGCCCCGTTGCTTGCTGTAGCTCCAACTTTCTGATCTTCAGTTGGATAATCCATGGCATAGGGCTAATAAAACCTGCCCTGCATACCTCCTAGGGTTGTTGTGAAGTCAAAATAATACTGCCCATAAAAGAATTTAGTAAACTGTACAGAGCTAAGCAGATGTCAGAGGCTGTTACCTTGACTTTAAACTTGTTCCAGGTGGTGTGAGGCCAAATATGTGATCTGCTCATGTGTATGTTTTGCAGCCTCTTTCTCAGGGCAGCAGAGTGGGTGCAGATTGCAAATCTACAAATGGTGCACAAGGAACCAGAAGGTAGAAGTGGACTCCAGCCTGGAAAATGTTCAACGGATTCTGTGCTGCTCATGAGGGGCACTGACAGTTTATCCTCACATCCTGGCTTGTGGCCTGAATAGAATCCCCACAGACTGGAGTACTGGGTGTAAGCATGTGTTAGGTGCCTGTGCGCCTGCTCTTGCATGGCAGGGCTGCACAGAGAAAAGCCCTGATGCAGGAGAGTCACAGAGAAGACTGGACAGAGGACTTAAAGTCCTTTGGTTGTTGGGGATGAGCATTAACTTTGTCAGTATCAGGAAGCTGGGAACTTCTCTCTCGATAAGAAAGAATGGAAAAAGCAAATCTATTTTTTTATTCAATTCAATTCAGTAAATGTTTATTGAACACCTACTGCATGCCTGGCATGGTATTAAGTACTGTGGGGACCCTAAAGATGAACAAGATCCTAACCAGGTCCTCTGGGAGCAGGTGTGCTCTCAATAAACCGAGGTACGAAGGGACATGACTTGTAAAGAAGTCAACCCACTGAAGGTTGTCCTCTGAGCCTCATGGGTGCTCTTGGTTTTGGCTGCATCTGGATTTCCACACAAAGCTCATCTCCTTCCTTGGCCTCCACTTGAAAATTAAACACTCTAAGCATGCATTGCTGAGTGTCAGTGAGCATGTCTGATGCTTTACTGGAGCTGTGGGATGTTATGGTGGAGGGGTAAAATTCTCAGCACTTAGGGTTTACCTAAAACATGCCAGTTTCACAGGTTTCTCCCTAATCTCCCCTCTCAGCCCCAGCCATGAGGCCTGAGCCTCTTCCATCCTCCCCCTAGGCCTCTCCCCTACTCCTGCCATTTTCCTTTGGCAGATTCATTTCCTTGCATAGAAACCCTGGGTTCCAAACAGGACTGGGAGGTTCTTTCTCCTTCCATAGACCCCTCATCGATACCAAGTGTCTTCTTTACCAAGAAGCTCTTTCCCTGCAAAGGAACGCTAAGAGCAGCACTTGGAAAATATACACAGACATAGGATTTACCAGTTGCTATGGCTGTGTACCCGCAAATTCACGGGTTGAAACCTAACCCCCAATGTGATGTGGGGTTAGGAGGTGTGGCCTTTGGGAGGTATTAGGTCATGAGAGCAGAGCCCTCATGGATGGGGTTAGTGCCTTTATAAAAGAGACCCCAGAGGACTCCCTTGCCTCTTCTGCCATATGAGGACTCAGCAGGAAGGCATCACCTGGGAATCAGGAAACAGGCCCTCACCAGACAATAAATCTGCCAGCAACTTGATGTTGGACTTCCCAGCCTCCAGAACTGTGAGAAAGAAATTTCTATTGTTTATTAGCCACTCAATTTATGGTATTTTGTAATAGCAGCTTGAATGGACTAAGACATGAATTAGTTACTAGTTTTTTCATTGAGGTAAAATATACATAACATAAAATTCAACATTTTACCCATTTTAATGTGTGTAATTCAGTGGCTTTTAGTACATTCACAATGTTGTGCATCAGCATCTAATTCCAGAACAATTAATTTCATCACCCCCAGAAGAAACCCTGTACCCATTAAGCATTCACTCCTCATTTACTGCTCCCCCAGCCACCAGCAGTTATTTGTGTTGAAAAACTGGTTACACTTACAAGGCTCTATGATTTAATTTTCTCACTTGAGACATCAGAAACATCCTTTTCAGTTTAAAAGTCGATTTTTTTTCGTGGCCGCAATGCAATCTTGTGACTTGCCTATACCAGAACTAGTGAACCTTTTCCTATTGATAATCAGTCGTTTCCGTCTGAGCCCCTTCAGTGATCCTTGTTTGCATGTTCTCAGGATCTGCTACTTAATTATTTTATTTTATTTTATTTTATTTTTATTTTTTTATTTTTTATTTTTTTTGAGACGGAGTCTCGCTCTGTCGCCCAGGCTGGAGTGCAGTGGTGCAATCTCGGCTCACTGCAAGCTCCGCCTCCCGGGTTCAAGCCATTCTCCTGCCTCAGCCTCCCAAGTAGCCGGGACTACAGGCGTCCGCCACCACACCCAGCTAATTTTTTTTTTTTTTGTATTTTTAGTAGAGATGGAGTTTCACCGTGTTAGCCAGGATGGTCTCGATCTTCTGACCTCGTGATCCGCCCGCTTCGGCCTCCCAAAGTGCTGGGATTACAGGCGTGAGCCACCGTGCCCAGCCTATTTTATTTTATTTTTTTAAATCACTCTGTCGCCCAGGCTGGAGTGCAGTGATGTGATCATAGCTCACTGCAGCCTCAAACTCCTGGGCTCAATCTATTGTTCCACCTCAACCTCCCGAGTAGCTAGGACAACAGATGTGCACTGCCACATCTGGCTAATTAAAAAAAAAAAAAAACTTTTTGCAAAGATGAGGCCTCCCTTTGCTGTCTAGGCTGGTCTTGAACTCCTGGCCTCAAGCAATCCTCTTGCCTTGGCCTCCCAAAATGCTGGTATTACAGGCATGAGCCCCATGTCTGGCTTGCTACTATTAGTTGTTGTTGTTGTTATTTTTCTTTGAGACAGGGTCTTGCTCTGTTGACCAGGCTGGAGAGCAGTAGTATGATCATGGCTTGCTGCAGTCTTGACCTCCCTGGGCTCAAGTGACCGCCCACCTCAGCCTCCTAAGTAGCTGGGACTACAGGCGTGCATCATTATGCCTCACTAATTTTTGTATTTTTTGTAAAGATGGAGTTTTGCCATGTTTCCCCAGCTGGTCTTGAACTCCTGGCCTCAAGTGATCCTCCTGCCTCAGCCTCCCAAAGTGCTGGGATTACAGGCAGGAGCCACCGCACCCAGCCCTATACTACCAGTTTTTAAAAGTTGAGTCCCCAAATGAAACTGCTTTGTCAAGGGCATAAGTATTTTTAAATGTAATAGGTATTAGAATATTACTTTCCCTAAAGGTTTGTACAGTATTTTTTTTAATTAATGACATTTTATTCTCTGTTCAGAAAGCCCTTGTACATGTCTGTAGTGTCACACATCCTTCAGTCTCTGCCTTTGTATGGTATCTTCATTTTCACATATTTGAAGAGATCTGGGCCCCTAATGCACTTGGAGCCGGGATGAACAAGAAGGCTTTGCCCCCAGGGACCTGTTCCCTACGCTCTGGGCTCTTCTGTATACTCTCCTGGGGCAGATGAGGTCGGCAATGACTGTCTGTTGATTTAATAATTTTTAGCAGGTTCAACTGTGGTGGTCCTTTCTGTTCTTCAGGAACAATGACACAGCAGGCTGGCAGAGGTGGTTTTTTTTTTTTGTTTGTTTGTTTGTTTTGACAGAGTTCTGCTCCGTCACCAGGCTGGATGGAGTGCAATGGCGTGATCTCGGCTCACTGCAACCTCTGCCTCCTGCGTTCAAGTGATTCTCCTGCCTCCGCCTCCCGAGTAGCTGGGATTACAGGAGCGTGCCACTATGCCCAGCTAATTTTTGTATTTTTAGTAGAGACAGGGTTTCACTATGTTGGTCAGGATGGTCTTGATCTCTTGACCTTGTGATCCGCCCACCTCAGCCTCCCATTTTCTTCTTTTTAGTAAGCATTTTCTTTTAGAGCAGCTTTAGATTTACAGAAAAATTGTGATGATAGCGCAGGGAGTTCCCATATCCCCTACACCCAGTTCCCCCATTAGGAACATCTTACACTGGTGTGGTACAGGCGTTACAATGAATGAACTGCTATTGACACATTACTATTAGCCAAGGTCCAGCCTCTGCTCAGATTTCCTCAGCTTTTATCTAATGCCCCTTTTCTGCTTCCCGTTCCCATCCAGGAAACCATATTAGATTGAGTTGCTTTGTCTCCTTAGGTTCCTCTTGGCTGAGACAGTTTGTCAGATTTTCCTTGCTTCAAATGACCGTCATACAGCACTTTAAAAGATGAGATTTGGGCTGGGCAAGGTGGCTCACACCTGTAATCTCAGCACTTTGGGAGGCCGAGGCAGGCGGATCACCTGAGGTTGGGATTTCGAGACCGGCCTGACCAACATGGAGAAACCCCGTCTCTACTAAAAATACAAAATTAGCCAGCTGTGGTGGCGCATGCCTGTAATCCCAGCTACTTGGGAAGCTGAGGCAGGAGAATCACTTGAACGCAGGAGGGGGAGGTTGCGGTGAGCTGAGATAGCGCCATTTCACTCCAACCTGGGCAATAAGAGCGAAACTCTGTCTCAAAAAAAAAAAAAGAAAAAAAAAAGAAGAGAAGATTTCTTCTCTATCATTAAAGGCATTATATAAAGACCAGCGATAGAGGAATTCTGCCTGGGATGGTGTGAGAAGGCTTCTTGGAAAATGCATGATTTGAACTGGGCCTTAAAGAGTGGCTTTGTAGGCAGAGATGCTGCAGAAAGCTTCTGGGCAGAAGTGATTGTGTGAGTAAAACCACAGCCGTGGGAATGTGTTGATGCGCTCTGGGAGTGGGAATTAGTGCAGCAGGGATAGGGCGTGTGGGGGCCCTGAGAAATGCATGTAGTGCAGTAAGTGGGCCGGCTAGGGCACGCAGACATGGCTAGTTTAGGAAGAGCTCTCACCCACTTTCCCTATGTCTTTCTTTTCTTTTCTTTTTCTTTCTTTTTTTTTTTTCAGATGGAGTTTTGCTCTTGTTGCCCAGGCTGGAGTGCAGTGGCGCGATCTCTGCTCACTGCAATCTCTGCCTCTTGGGTTCAAGCGATTCTCCTGCCTCAGCCTCCTGAGTAGCTGGGATTACAGGCATGCATCACCATGCCCGGCTAATTTTTGTATTTTTAGTAGAGACGAGGTTTCACTATGTTGGCCAGGCTGGTCTTGAACTCCTGACCTCAAATGATCTGCCTGCCTCAGCATTCCAAAGTGCTGGGATTACAGGCGTGAGCCACCGCACCTGACCTTCCCTACTTCTTGCTTACCTCTTTTTCTAGCATGACAAAAGAAATAGCTTATCAGAGAAAGAAGAGACCCCTGCCCAACACGGCCTGAGGGTGGTGTCTGTTGGAGGAACTTGACACACAGATGTACTCTGACCTTGCCAGTCTCAGGAATCAAGCTCCCAGTGTGTCTCTCTATTATTGCCTTTGTGGCCATTGTGGGGTTAATAAGGGACACCATTTCTAAGCTATTTTAGAGATTACAAAGTCATAAAAATGCACAATTCTACCAACATTATATTACGGTTGCTAAAAATATCACATGACCATTGGTTAGCTCACAGCAATAGATATCCCACAGACTAATTTAATCATTGGCAGGAGGCCATGCAGTCTCCAGACAGGATCAGGATCAAACTGGGGGCTGCTAAATTTAGAAATATAAATTTGGGTTTGTTTAGAATGATTTGAAAACTGAAAGAACACATAAGCCAGGATGCAAGTGTGGTTGTCTGTTCCGAAGGCAGAGCTCGTATGGCCTTCCTTGATCACCTTGCACTTTGGTCTGTCCTGCAGGCCCAACCCTGCTTTTGGCTTTTCATTGGAAATATTAGGCAGGAACCCCTGTTTGAAAGTCAGAGCAGACCTTTGATGTCGTCTGGGCTGGACCTACATTCTTCTGGATATGATCCCATTGTCATTGGCTTCCTATGAGGCCTCTATGACAAATTGATTTTAGGATGACTATAACAATTCTGCTATTCCTCTCTTTAACGCTGTGTCAATGCTACCTACTTTTCCCACCAGATGTAAGAATGAGTGTCTATAGAGTCACCTTGAGGTGTCATCCAGGGCCAGGAGGCTAACGAGTCCTGTAGGGAATGACTGAAAGTGAAAGGGGGATAAAGAAAAATTGTGCCCTACATGCTCCTCTTGTTCAATGTTTATTGTAAAGTGGGGTTTTCTTTTTTTTTTTTTTTGAGATGGAGTCTCGCTCTGTCACCCAGGTTGGAGTGCGGTGGTGCGATCTCGGCTCACTGCAAGCTCTGACTCCCGGGTTCACATCATTCTCCTGCCTCAGCCTCCCGAGTAGCTGGGACTACAGGCGCCCGCCACCATGCCTGGCCATTTTTTTTGTATTTTTTAGTAGAGATGGGGTTTCACTGTGTTAGCCAGGTTGGTCTCTATCTCCTGTCCTCGTGATCTGCCCGCCTTGGCCTCCCAAAGTGCTGGGATTACAGGCGTGAGCCACTGCACCCTGCAGTGAAGACGACCTTAAGACATAAATGTCCTTAGCCACAGGAACTCTGGGTAGGTGGGAATTCAAGTGGGTGATGGCCAGGTATGGAAAGGGGAGTGGTGAAGCTCACTCATGTTACTATTTGGGATGTTGTCCCTAAAATCACTGAGGAAATCATCATGGTTGAGTCAAAGGGCCCTTGAGTATGTATCAGCACAACCAGCCCGCTTATCCAGTCCCAAGTACTTCTCACATGGCCTTCAGGGTATCTGTGACTCCCCTCTTTCTTGCTCAGGATGCCGGAGGAAGAGCTCTCACCCATTGTCACTACTTCCTATTACATATCCCTCTTGCTGTCCTTCAAACATGCCAAATGCTTCCATGTCCAGGCTTTTGCCTTCACACCCTGCCTGGAATGCTCTTCCAGCAGATACTTCCATGAGCTTCTTCTCTCTTTATTTAGGGAGCAGTTCAAATGTCAACTCCTCCGAGAGGTCTTCCTGGAAGTCGTATTTACAACAGCTGTTTTATAGCCCCATTCTCTCTTCCTGCTTTATCTTCTTAGATATAACCCATTACTCTGTATTATATATCACATCATATTGTGTGTATATATATACACACACTATATATATGATGTGATATTTTATATATACATAAATGATGAGGTCTCCCTCTGTCACCAAGGCTGGAGTGCAGTGGCATGATCTCAGCTCACTTCAGCCTTGAACTATCGGGCTCAAGCAATCGTCTTGCTGGGACCACAGGCACACACTATCATTCTTGGCGAATTTTTAAAATTTTGTTAGAGACGGAGTCTTGCTATGTTGCTGGGGCTAAATATTATACACTTATTTGCTTATTATCTATTTCCTCTACACAAATGCACACTACATAAGGGTGCTTAATAAATAGCTGTTGAATGAATAAATGCGTGAATGAGTGATGATGATGTCCATTCCTTATACTTGGATAAAACTTTACTACAAATATGGCTGTGCATTTGGATGCAAATTCAATCAGGAATTCATATCCTCATTCTTTTAATATGTTATTTCTCCCTTGGTATTGTAACCACCCTTGCAAATGTGTAATTACAGACTGAGATACAGGCTCTGAAGGGAGGCCAGATAGACCAAGGCCTCCCAGAGAGAGCACCCTTTGAGCTGGGAACTGAACGGCAGTAGTCTACTGACTGAGTGAAGTGCAGGGAAGAACACTGCAGAGAAAACAGTATACACACCATAGTTCCTCAATGTTATGGCACATAGTTCTTCAGATCTTCACCTTTCTGACTTTGGAATAGGCTTAGAATCGATAGCCATCTCACAATCACTTTTGGTCAGGTGGCAGCCGTGACATATTGTCATTGCCCGGACTCACGAGATCTCTACTGTTGTTGGTGATGGCATGGCTGGACAACTGAAGAGCCATCTGAGGGAGGCTTAGCAGCCTCAATTGCCTTCTGAAAAACTCCCACTGACACCTTCTGGTTAGGCCGAGAAAGTGCCAACATCAAAAATTTGAGAATGCCTGTCCAGGCCTTGGGAAAAAAAATCTAGAAGGCAATAGAGAAGCTGGGAACTGAAGATACCGAGTCATCAACACTCTTGAGGGCTCAGAGAAAGAAAGCTCAGAGGATGTGAAACAACACAGACACCGATGTCTCAGAGCTGAAAGCAATTCAGAAGTGCCAGACTCTCAGCGTGAGGAGATTTTGGAAATACCGTAATCAATGAGTTCAGCATGTATTTTCATTCTTATGTAGGCATAAGAGCAATAAATGATTCAGTCCTATGTCTAAAGAAGGCTACAAGAACTCTTTGAGAAGCATGAAATAACAATTCTAAGCATTAATCATTAAGAAAGCATAGTGTCAAAATTTCATCAGCAGAGATTTTTATTTCTTAAAGTTACATAAAGTAACAGTACATCTTAGAATTGGTGAGATCTTGGATTGGATGGAATACGGTAAGATTGGTTTGAGGATCTGAGGGTTGAGTTGGACAGTACCAGGGGACGTGGGCAAGTGGGTGGTGAGGAGCACCCCTGTTGGTGGGAGGAGGCTGATCAGTGGCCCGTCATGGTGTGCACTGAGAAGGGATAGCTTCTTCGAGATTGAACTAATGGGCTATTTTCTGCAACATCACTGCATTCTCATCTTAATAGCCCTCAGTACAGTTTAAGTGTAAGAATTACTTTGCTACTGACATTGAGAAGAAACATATGGCAGATAGACACAATACTCACTCTCCAAATCACCCCAAATAAATAGAAAAATGCCAAAGGCATCCCTAGGGATATATAGGGAAGAGAAAAGGCAAGGCTGAATTAACATGTATGGGCCAGGAAGAGGAGGTCAGATGTCTGTGGAAATACTGTTTTGCTCTCCAGGTCATTCAGTATTTGCAAGCCGTAAATGAAATTGTCCAAATTTGTTTTCTCATGAAAATGTCAGCTTGAGAGCTTAAAGTGAGTAATTCTTTTCTTATGGTCTGAAAAAAGAAGCCCACTTTATTTTGTTGCCCTCAAGACAAAAGAGGCTTTTTGTTCTTGTTCCATGTTTCCAGTTTGCTGGTACTTTTCAGATTTGCTTACATAGAGTGATGATATAAATTTTCAGGTGGAAGAAACTAGATGCTGACATGTTTGTTTGGTTTAAAGCAGAGCTGTCATCACCAATCTGGGGTTCTTGCTTCCCCCTTTCCCTGTTCCCCAGGTGAGATCTGTGACCCATAGATGACTCTTACTTTGCAAGACACATTAATAGGATGGTGCATAAAAGGGATATGGCTACATAATTCTTGTTAATAAATGTCCTGTTTAGTTATCTCATGTTAATTAATCTCAAAGCAAAGACAGTTGTCAGATTTTGTTTGGGTTCAAGCCTGAAAATAACTTGTAGCTTTTAAAAAATACCTAGTTTTTCTTTTTCTCTTTCTTCCTCTCCCTATTCTCCTCCTCCTCTTCTTCTCTTCTTCTCTTCCTCCTCCCTTTCCTCTTTCTCCTCCCCTTCCTCTTCCTCTTCTTCCTCTTCCTTCTTCCTCTCTTCCCCTTCCTCTGCCTCTTCCTGCCTCCACCCTTAATGTTTCTTTTTCAAAGAGTAGAGCAGAGACCAATATGTAGTCATCTGGCTTGTGAAGGAATCATCAGCTGTCATAGCTGAAAAGGATGTCAGAGTGCACAGAAACTGGTGGTTTTCAAGCTGCTCTGAGGAGCCGAAGGGTTTTAATACCCAATCTAAGGGATGAAACTGGAAGGCCTGATTGGCGGGGCTTCCATCCCTCCTCTGATTCAGCCACAGTGCTTTGTTTTTCTTTTTGATTCTACATATGTGATTTCTGTCTCAAGTTTTGCAAGGAGAAGAAGATTTGAGTCTTGGAAAGGTCTGAAATCTGCGGGTGCAAATCAAACCTCTCACAGATGAGGAAGCTCATGTCCAGTAACGCAAAGTGATTTGCCCAAGGTCGCAAAGCTTCTTGGTAAGGGAGTTGGAGCTAGGAGTCCTTTAGCTTCCCTGTTGTCTGGGGCTGAGTAGAGAGAGGTATCATTCTGAGAAGCAGAGAGAAAATGGAACACAGGAAAGTGTACTGTGTTTCCATCTCTCTGGGATGCCGAGTAAGACAGGCCCTCGAAACACCTCTAGGGTGACAGAAGATGGCATCTCCACAATGATCAACAAGAACAACAATTAATGTGTGAATCGCTTCTTTGGCTTTTGGCTGAGATCAAGTGCAATGCACGTGTGACCTCTAGTCCTCTGGTGTCTCTGGTGATTAGATGAAGATAGGTTAAGTTCTGCTATAGAGTCTTCAGTTTGTGCTGTGGAGAGGTTGCCATTTCCCAGCTTCACTGCTAATACAATTTTTCTTCTATACTCTTTGGTTTTATTTTTTACTATTTTTGGTGGGTTCCTAGGAGACATTTATAGAAATATGCACCAAGTCAGCCATATTTCCCAGGAAGATTTACAGTTGAGTCACACTTTGATTTATTGACCAAGGGAAAGTTTTAAGGTAAATAATTAGACATAAATAAAAACATTCCACATATTTATTATTTTATTTTTATTTTTGAGATGGAGTCTTGCTCTGTCACCCAGGCTGGAGCGCAGTGGCACGATCTTGGCTCACTGCAACCTCCACCTCCTGGGTTCAAGCGATTCTCCTGCCTCAGCCTCCTGAGTAGCGGGGACTACAGGTGCCTGCCACCACACGAGGCTAATTTTTGTATTTTTAGTAGAGACAGGGTTTTGCCATGTTGGCCAGGCTGGTCTCGAACTCCTGACCTCAAGTGATCAGCCCACCTCAACCTCCCAAACTGCTGGGATTACAGGCATGAACCACAGTGCCCGGTCAAGATATTTATTTTTTAAAGCAATGCCTTTGTTATTACATTAAAACAGTGAAGATTTTTTTGAGAGGTTATACAGCACTGTCGTGGGAGACTGGTAAACTATCTCTGCTCCTTGCTAGTTATGTGACACTGGGAAAGTTACTTACCCTCTCTGTGCCTCGAATTTCCTCATCTGTAAAATGCTAATAATAATAGCACCTCCATATAGGGTTGCTATGAGGATTAAATGTGTTAATACATAAAGCTGTTATAACAATGCCCGGCTTGGGATTCATTGTGCTTTGTTAATCTGAGTATTGGTATCTCTCAACAATTCAGGGAAATTCTTGACCTGTATTGCTTTAAATGTTGTTTCTACCCCTTCTGACTGCTATAGACTGAATGTTTAGTCAAAATTAATATGTTGAAACCTAATCCCCAGTGTGATGGTATTAGGAGAAGAGACTTTTGGGAGGTGATTAGGTCATGAGAACAGTAACCTCATGAATGAGATTAGTGCCCTTATAGAAGAGACCCCAGAGGCTGTGCATGATGGCTCATGCCCGTAATCCCAGCACTTTGGGAGGCTGAGGCACGTGGATCACCTGAGGTCAGGAGTTAGAGATCAGCCTGGCCAACATGGTGAAACCCCATCTGTACTAAAAATACAAAAAATTAGCCAGGCATAGTGGCACTTGCCTGTAGTCCCAGCAATTTGGGAGGCTGAGGCAGGAGAATCGCCTGAGCCTGGGAGGTGGATGTTGCAGTGAGCCGAGATCAGGCTACTGCACTTCAGCCTGGGTGACGGAGACTCCATCTCAAAAAAAAAAAAAAAAAAAAAGAGACAGAGAGACCGCAGAGAACTCCCTTGCCTCTTCCATCATGTGAAAACATGGCAAAAAGACAGTCATCTATAAACCAAGAGGTGGGCCCTCCCCAAGAGCCAAACCTACCAGTACCTTGATCTTTGACTTTCCAGCCTCTAGAACTGTAAGAAATAAATTTCTATTGTTGATAAGCCACCCAGTCTATGACATGTTTGTTATAACAGCTGGAATAGACTAAGACACAGCCTATTGACTTCCTCAGGACTCATCTCTTTTGTTCTATTTCTTTGTCTCTGGGGGAACTTCTGAATAATTTTCTTGTTTCTAGCCTTTAAGTTATTACTATTCTGATACACTCTGTCCAATATGCTTTGAGAACTATTTGTGATGGAGACAAGTTGCTGAACACAACAGTCCATTATCTCCTTCTTTTGTATTAATGATACTGTAGTTGGACATCTGAACACTCAGCTAGGTGACATTTCTCAGACACCTTTGCAGTTGGATGTGGCCAAGTAACTAATGCTTCAATAGAATGTGACTGGAAGTAATGTGGGCCGTGTTAACAGAGCGGGTGCAACTCTTCTATAGCTTTTCTCCTTCTTGTGAGCTAGAATAATGCTATCCTAAAGTTGTCTACAGAACACAGCAAGTCCTTAAACTGTCACTGGTTTGCAATGGGATAAGTTGGAAAATGGAAAGGAAAGCACTCAAAAACATGGCAGTAATTCAACATTGTCACAATACCCAAACGTAGTCATTTTTCTGATAATTCATTTTATTACATTTAAAAAAAGGAATGGTTCAAAAGCATTGAAAAATAAAAACTATCTTATCACCTGCGCCTGTGACCGGCTGAGATTAATGTCCTAGGGGATAGTTGAGAAAGAAGAAGGAAGGAACTCGCGTCCCTCAATGACCACTCAGAGCAGAGCAGTCTGCCTGCTGCAATGTTCACCTTAGACTGTACATGAGAGGGAATTAAACCATCATCTTTTTTAACCTGTTGAATGATTATTAGGCCTCTTTCTGTGGCAGTCAAACCTTACCTCATCACACATCCATCCCATTTTAAACCCCAATTCTTACATAGTTTATTTCTAGAAATCGTATTTGATTCTTTTAAATATCTCTTAATATTTAAAAATAAATTTTCATTCCTTGATCATATTTGCAAGCCTCTGTTGTTTTTGAATCTTTCAACAGTTGTTAAAACAAAGTCTTGTTTAAGCGCAAGCTACAACAGATATGAACTTTCAAATGGAGGTGCCAAATCTCCACATGCAGATATTCATCAGGAATTTCTGAGAAACTTGCTCAGAAACACTGAGACTCTCTCAACTACTTGAAGAATAGAAACCCAATCTCTACTAAAAATACAAAAATTAGCCGGGCATGGTGGCACATGCCTGTAATCCCAGCTACTTGGGAGGCTGAGGTGGGAGAATCGCTTGAACCCGGGAGGCAGAGGTTGCCTCCTTAATCCAAAGGATTAACAGCATGTACAAGAAAAGATTTTGGTGAAGAAGATTTCTTCAGGAAAATTGATATTGAGATCTCCCTCCTCTCTTCACCACAAAGACGATCCTGCACCAGAGTTGATGGGCGGCAAAACCAGAGACTGCCCTGGGGACAGCCAATGTCTGGGTAGACTTTGACTAACTTAAAAACTAGTTGGAAATATCTTTGTTTTATTTCTCTTTCCTTTAATTGGTTGAGGTTAAAATTATAAAAATAGTGCATACTACCACAATCTGGGTGCTGTAAACAACAAAAATTCATTGTTTCACAGTTCTGAAGGGCAGAAGTCTAAATTCAGGGCATTAGCAAGGCTGTGCTCCTTCTGAAGCCTGTAGGATCATTCCTTACCACTTCCGGCTTCTAGTAGCCCTTGGCAGTCCTTGGCTTGTGATAGCAAACCTCCAATTTTTCCCTGTGTCTTCTCATGGCTGTCTTTCCTCTGTGACATTCTCCTCCCTGTATGGGTCTGTGTCCAAATGTCACTGTTTTTTTTTGAGATGGAGTCTCACTTTGTTGCCCAGGCTACAATGCAGTGGCATAATCTCGGCTCACTGCAACCTCCGCCTCCTAGGTTCAAGTGATTCTCCCACCTCAGCCTCCCAAGTAGCTGGGATGACAGGCATGCGCCGCCATGCCCGGCTAATTTTTGTATTTTTAGTAGAGATGGGGTTTTTGGCATGTTGGCCAGGCCGGTCTCAAACTCCTGACCTCAAGTGATCTGCCCACCTTGGCCTCCCAAAGCACTGGGATTACAGGTGTGAGCCACCGTGCCTGGCCCAATGTCACTCTTCTTATAAGGACACCAGTTGTATTAGACTAAGGGCCCACCCTACTCCAGTATGACCACGTCTTAACTAAGTATTGTATCTGCAGCAACCTCATTTCCAAATAAGGTCACTTTTTTGAGGTGCTGGGGGCTAAGACTTCAACATATTTTTTTGGGGGAACACAATTCAACTCATAGCATAGGGAGAGAAAGTAAAGGGGTGGGGGGTAACAAAAAGGTGAGAAGTCCATCTTCTGAGGTCCATCTTCCTAAAACCCCTGTTTCTGCTCTACTCAGTTGGTCTGTATCCTTACTTTCTCAATAAACTTTTGGTATAAACTTCCTGCTCCAAAGACTCTTGACCTTCTGAACTTCTACCTAATTCTCTGCTCCATTCCTGAAGACTGCCCTCCACCCTCACCCCCACTTTATGTCTTGGTCGCCATGATGGATCCTGCTCATCATTCCTCCTTGGTGGCCCCCCCCACCGCCCACTCACCTAGGTCTGCTGTGCACACAAGGTCACAGCCCTGACCTTCTTGCCCTCCCCAACAGGATACATATCTTGCCTCTTCGGCTTCTTGCCCAGCACACAATGAGCCTCACATGTCCAGAAATCTTGCCTTAGAGTCCCCTTCCTCCCCGACCTCACTGATCCGACCATCTGCTAGAAGCCAAGCTCCAGCCACCTGCTTGAGGACTGCTTTTGTGTCTCAGTGCTGAGAATCCCAGGGTAAACTGCTAGGGTGAGAAAGTTCTCACGTTGGCCCTTGAAATTTCCCATATTGTTCCTTTAGGGCTAGTATGGCAGTTATATCCATTTGTCAAAATACAGGGACCATTGCTTGTAAAGGAGGAAAATATAACTGTTGGAGAAACATTTACTATTAGAAAATCTTCATGTGAAATGTATAAAATTAAATTGAGGCTCAGAGTTCAAACTTCTTCTCCTGATTAATCGTTTGTGTTTCTATGAATACACTAGTAAAATACGAGCCCAGTATGTTGGAAAAACAATACCTTAAACCTTTGAGTGAGGTTGGCCCAGGAGCACTGAATAGCTTACTTGAGATGGTAGTTTCCTGAGAAGATACCTCCCAGGAGAAGGCTGTGTTAGGATGGTGAGAGTTTTGAGTTGAGCATTAGGGAGCTGAAGCAAGTCTTTTCACCATTTTGGATTTTGGTTTCCTCACCTGCAATAGCACAGGGTAAGTGAGTTCTTTCAGCCTTACCATTCCAATTATTTTTAAAAGTGATCAAAGTCTTTTAAATTTCAGATTACAGGCATGCGCCACCATGCCTGGCTAATTTTTGATTTTTGGGGAACAAAATTCAACTCATAGCATAGGGAGAAAAAGTAAAGGGGTGGGGGGGTAACAAAAAATGAGAAGTCCATATTCTGATGTCCATCTTCCTAAAACCCCTGTTTCTGTTCTACTCAGTTGGTCTGTATCCTTACTTCCTTTAGGACTAGTATAGCATCAAACACATTAAGCCTGTTAAATATTTATAACCCGATTCAATACATTTATACACTTTTGTTGCCAGAAAATAATACAGTGACCTTTTATTTCTGTAACAATACTCACTCTACCCAAACCTAGGAGACAAATCAATCTACAAATTATTTACAGAAAATTTAAAAACGGTACGAATCTGGAAAACTTACAGCCCTCAATTCAACTTCCTAAATTTCAGGGTTTCATTTTTTTCCCCCAAACACACGAGCCAGTCTAAATTTTTTTTTATCTGAACACATTGTCCAGATACATCTTGATCCATCCCTTTCATGAAGGAATGCAGCCAAAAGTTTCTTCCTCCCTGGAAAGCAATTCTCTAAATCAAGACCAACTTTTTAATGATTCAAAGTCAAAGACTCATTTTGGATGTTGCAAAAAGCCATTTAGCCACAGGACCACGCTTCTCATTTGCCCTAATGAAGCAGCGGCTTAAGGTTTGGGAAAAACTCTTTGACTACAGCTACAGATGGATAGGGCCATTCAAAGTAGAATTTTGCAACCATATTTTCAGGTGATCACAGAAGTCTCTCATAAAATCAGTTCTTCATTATTAAAAAAGTTATGTTATTTAAAGTACAATCTATGTGTACATAGACTAATAATTTGGCCAGAAATGTGTGCAGCCTGTTTGGGACTCAGGAGTGCAGTGGTGGTTTGGAAACAGATTTGGGTAGGCTGGTAGCTGTGGACATTCACTGGTGGCACATTTGGTATCCATTTCCTTTCTGCTTCCTTCCCCTTTGGAGGAAGCGTCTGCCTGCATTTTGTAGCTGTATAGCATTTTGTAGCTGTATAGCATTTTGTTTGGAGTTCCAGGGTAAGCCCTGCTTGGAATAAGCACATCTAGGAAATCCCATCTCATTTGGATTAGCCAAACAGGCTGCTATGGTCTAAATGTTTGTGTCCTCCCAAAATTCACGTTGAAATCCTACCCCATAAGGTGATAGTGTTAACAGGTGAGAGCTTTGGGAGGTGATGACATCACAAGGGTAAAGCCCTCACGAATGGGATTAGAGCACTCATTAAAGAGGCCCGAGAGAGACCCCATTGGCCCTCCCACCATGTAAATGGCCCTCCCTCACCAGACACCACATTTCCTGGCCCATTTATCTTGGACTCTCCAGGCTGCAGAACTGAGAGCAATAGGTTTCTGTGGTTTAGAAGCTACCCAGTCTATGGTATTTTGCTAGAGCACCCCAAATGGACTAAGACACAGCCCATAGCTTTCCTCTGGCCACAGGGATTGGCTCAGAGTTGCTCGGGTAGCATGAAAATCAGGGGCTGGGTGCAGTGGCTCATGCCTGTAATCCCAGCACTTTGGGAAGCCAAGGGTGGGGTGGGGGGCGGGATCACGAGGTCAGGAGTTCAAGACCTGTCTGACCAACATGGTGAAACCCCGTTTCTACTAAAAATACAAAAATTAGCCAGGCGTGGTGGCACGCGCCTATAATCCAAGCTACTCAGGAGGCTGAGGCAGGAGAATCGCTTGAACCCCGGGGGAGTGGAGGTTGCAGTGAGCCGAGATTGCACCACTGCACTCTAGCCTGGGTGACAGAGCAAGACTCTGTCTCAGAAAAAAAAAAAAAGAAAAAGAAAAAAAAGAAACTCAGGACTTCTGTGGGAAATGGCTCTCTTTGAGGAATCATAAAGCCCTAGTTTCTGCTGCTGGAAGCCACTCTACCATCATGAGGAAGGCAAAGCTGATATGAGCTAAGATGAAAACATGAGCGAATTGCAGAGAACTCTTGTGGTGAGAGTGGGGAACAGCGGAAGGAGGGAGGAGACAGTGAACAGAAACAAATAAATAAATGAGGTGAGCATGCAATGAAATGAAATGGGGTCATATGATGTGTGGTGAAGAGAGGGTGCAAGCCTGCCTTTGATGGGCTGGGCAGGGAAACATGTGCCACAGCCCCACTGTGGACACCGGGAAACTGAGCTAGGGGGATTTCACACGAATGAGGGCATCGGCCATGTGTCTTTGCAGCAGACTTACAGTATGTACGTGTCGATTCCTCGGGACTCCGTGGACCTGACCCTCTTGTGTCCTTCCTGGCCTCTGGTGTCATAGATCCTGTGCAGTGTCTTGCTCACTTCAGTGGGTCCAAGTTTAGGTTTTTGCAGTTCGCAAAGGGGTGTATGAACAAAAGGAAATAAACACGTTTGTGCCTCACCCTTAGACTGTGTCTGCTGAAAGAGAAGGAGACGGATTTTACCTTGGAGCGTCCCTCCCAGCAGACTTGCCAAGGAATGCACTTTGGACTGGAAGAATTTTCACAGCTGTGTGGAGGGTGGTGTTCTGATGGCCAGGCCCCAAATGACGTTGTTGGCCCATGTGGAAGACTTGATCTTTGCAGGGAGGTCAAGGAAACCCAGGAAAAATGATGGAAGCTAGGAAGGCGAGAATGGTAGGAGAAATATGAAAAGAATTGGGAGTTTTTCTCCTTGAGCAGAGGCACCTAAAAGCAGACAACTTTTACATAGTAGCTTGATTTTGAGAAAGTCCTTTTTCTGGGCCTCAGTTTACTCATCTGGGAAATGAAGGAGATTAACAATATGATCCATACAGTTGCTTTCGCCCCTAAATTCTGTGATTCTAGGAAAAATTACATATATGAAAGATTTTTATGCATAAGCAAGGGTCTGTTTTCCAACTCCATTGCAACAAAAGAGGAAAATATGAGATCTGAGGCAGAGCTTCTTGACTTTGAGGATTTTTTCTCTAGGAGAAAACAATGGATGTTTTAAAATGCCAGTTTCTTGGAAATTTATAAGGAAATAATACATTGCTATTTTTTTTTCTGGGATGAAATTATCTAAAGGATCCACCCCCTAAAAATGTGAATTTGAATTTGCATGGAAGTTAATATATTAAAATGTAAATGCCAGGTTCTAAGTTCTTAAAAAAAGTTCTTGCATGCCAGCAGGGGAGGTGTGAGGTGACTTCTTTAGCAAGTTACTTGTGCATTTTTAGCTATATGAATCCCTCTTAAAGAGGAGATACTTTCTAAATTGAGCAAGTACGTTTTATAATCCTGAGATGGACACAGAGCAAAATTTGGAAGCATTAGGTTTTAAAAAAATTATTAAAACCATGCTCTAAGTTTAAAAAATGTGGAAGGCAGAGTAACGTATCTTCCATCTCCCCAAGATATCCAAGTGCTTATCCCAGGAGTTTGCAAATATGTTAATTTACAGGGCTAAAGAGAGTTTGCAGATGTGCTTAAAGTAAGGATTTTGAGATGAGATTATCTTGGGTTGCCCAGTGTAATCAAAGGAGCTCCGAAAAGATGGAAGAGGGAGGCAGAGAAGGAATGTGTCCACAGAAACAGAGCCTGGAGTGGTGTGATTGGCGGAAGGGGCATTAGCTAAGGAATTCACCAGTCTGATAGAATCCAGAAAAGGCAACAAAACAAGTTATCCCTCAGAGCCCCTGCAGGCAGCATGGCCCCACTGACACCTTGATTTTGGCCCAGTGAACCCATTTCAGGCCTCTGATTTCCAGCACTGTAAGATAATAAATGTTTGCTGTTTTAGGCAATATGATTGTGGTCATTTGTTACAGCAGATAGGAAAATCATACAAAGAGAGAAGGCAAAATGAATTGATGCAGGAAAAAACACTTAAGAAAAGGAGCAGGAGAGTCAAGATGAACAGGAAACAGAAGGAGCAGAAGAGTCAAGATGAACAGGAAACAGGAGACGCAGAACTGGGCTCCAGAGGGGCCAGGGGTGCTGCTGCCAGGGGCTGTGGACCTGGACTGCTGATCTCCTGGAAGAAGGTGGAATATGTGGGGCCAGAGGGGCTAAGAGAGGAAGAAGGTGATGGGCTGTGAGGATAGTCAGAACAACGTTCCCTGCCTAGTTGTCCCGGTGATACGGCTTCAGTGGCTGGAGGAACACCATGGTTCTTAGTCTCGTACCGATTTTGATAAAACGACACGGACACACGTGGAGTGGTTTTAAGGAGCGAAAAGTTTATTAGGCAAGAAGGAAGGAAGGAAGAAGAAAACAGCTCCCCTGTACAGAGACAGAGGGAGGGGGGATTCGAACAAAGAGAAAACCCTGTGTGCGGTGGAAAAGTGGCTGCTTATATTCCTATGCTGGTGGAGGTAGTGTCTGATTTGCATAGGGCCCAGGGGATTGGTTTGACCAGGTGTGTCATTTACGTAACCCGTGAAAAACCTGGCCCTGCAACCTTAGCCCTTTAAATATGCAAATATGGGTTGCCATGATATTCTGAACACACGGTGTTATCTGGAGGTGGCCATGACACTTGGTACACCTGGCGATGAGAGGTGACAGCGTGCCGGCAGTGCTCGCAGCCCTCACTCGCTCTCGGTGCCGCCTGGCCTCGGCGCCCATTCTGGCCGCGCTGGAGGAGCCCTTCAGCCCGCCACTGCACTGTGGGATCCCCTTTCTGGGCAGGCCAAGGTCGGAGCCGGCTCCCTCAGCTTGCAGGGGGGTGTGGAAAGAGAGGCGCGGGCGGGAACCGGGGCTGCGCGCGTCGGCGCTTGCGGGCTAGCGCGAGCTCCGGGTGGGCGTGGGCTCGGTGGGCCCCGCCCTCGGAGCGGCCGGCTGGCCCCGCCGGCCCAGGCAGTGACGGGCTTAGCACCTGGGCCAGCAGCTGCTGCTCGATTTCTCGCCAGGCCTTAGGTGCCTCCCCGCGGGGCAGGGCTCGGGACCTGCAGCCCACCATGCCTGAGCTCCCTCGCCCCCTGCCGTGGGCTCCTGCGCGGCCCGAGCCTCCCCGACGAGCGCCGCCCCCTGCTCCACGGTGCCCAGTCCCATCGACCGCCCAAGGGCTGAGGAGTGCGGGCGCACTGCGCGGGACTGGCAGGCAGCTCCACCTGCAGCCCCGTGCGGGATCCACTGGGTGAAGCCAGCTGGGCTCCTGAGTCTGGTAGGGAGTTGCAGAACCTTTATGCCTAGCTAAGGGATTGTAAATACACCAATCAGCACCCTGTGTCTAGCTCAGGGTTTGTGAATTCACCATTAGGCACTCTATCTAGTTAGTCTGGTGGGACTTGGAGAACCTTTATGTTTAGCTAAGGGATTGTAAATACATCAACCAGCACTCTGTATCTAGCTCAAAGTGTGAAAACACACCAATCAGCACTCTGTGTCTAGCTCAGGGTTTGTAAATACACCAATGGACATCTGTATCTAGCTAATCTAGTGGGGACGTGCAGAGCTTTTGAGTCTAGCTCAGGGATTGTGAATGTACCAATCAGTACCCTGTCAAGACGGACCAATCAGCTCTCTGTAAAACAGACCAATCAGCTCTCTGTAAAAAGGACCAATCAGCAGGATGTGGGTGGGGCCAGATAAGGGAATGAAAGCAGGCTGCCCTCGCTAGCAGTAGCAACTTGCTTGGGTCGCGTTCTTCCGTGTGCCTGTTTTGTTCTTTTGCTCTTTGCAGTTAAATCTTGCTGCTGCTCACTCTGGGTCCACACTGCTTTCATGAGCTGTAACACTCACCGTGAAGGTCTGCAGCCTCACTGCTGAAGCCAGCGAGACCACGAACCCACCGGGAGGAACGAACAACTCCAGACGCGCCGCCTTAAGAGCTGTAACACCGCGAAGGCCTGCAGCTTCACTCCTGAGCTAGCGAGACCACGAAC
The DNA here is from genome assembly GCF_009828535.3 of Hylobates moloch. Taxonomy (NCBI): domain Eukaryota; kingdom Metazoa; phylum Chordata; class Mammalia; order Primates; family Hylobatidae; genus Hylobates; species Hylobates moloch. Next base: position 43,162,427 of record NW_026652294.1, read on the forward strand.
CCACTAGAAGGAACTCCGAACACGTCAGAACGAGCAAACTCCGGACACGCCCCCTTTAAGAACCGTTAACACTCACCGCGAGGGTCTGAGGCTTCTTGAAGTCAGTGAGACCAAGAACCCACCAATTCTGGACACAGTGACAAGGAAAAGACAGCGGTAATTGCCACACTGAGTGAACCAAGTTTCTAAATGGCTGGCATGCCCGGCCCTTCAAGCCACCTTTTCTGTTAGAAAAGAGATGGTTCGGGGGCTGTTTTTTTATTACCGGAAAATTTCCACCGAGAACGTTTACCCTTACCAGCTGCCTGCAAATTATTTCTTAAGAACACCTGTAGCAGCAGCCTGCCTCTCCCTCAAAGCAGAACCCGAGATAAGGCTTCTGTGTGAGTGTTTTTTCTGAGAATGAGGGAAATAGAGAAAGAAGGTGAAGTGGGGAAGGAAAGCTGTTAAGAGTACGCAGTATTGAGATGGTCCCTGCTACAGGTGGCTGGTTTCTGACCAGGGTAGGTGTGTCGCCAGGCCTGGTGAGAGGGGCTCTTGCTTTTGTTCTAGACACTGCCTGCCTGTGCTTTGCCATGCTGTGGATTCATTTCTATTAATGAGTTGCTCCTTCAATATGCAACTCACATTTGGTGACAATTATTTTCATTAAATAAGCAGATGAACACCCTCTGAGTATTTGAGTAAAGAACAAAGGCCGTTTTGGGGGAGGTCTGACCTGAATGGGTCTTGGTGCACAAGAAGATGAGAAAGCAGGAGAGGAGAATCCAGAGGAAAAAGTGGGATTCACACAGGAGGTAAGTGAATTCTCCCAAATACACTTTTCTAATGTTTGTTTTTTCTTCTTTTTTTTTTTTTTTTGAGATGGAGTCTCACTCTTGTAACCCAGGCTGGAGTGCAGTGGCGCCATCTCGGCTCACTGCAACCTCTGCCTCCCAGGTTCAAGCGATTCTCCCGCCTCAGCCTCTCAAGTAGCTGGGATTACAGGCGCATGCCACCACGCCTGGCTAATTTTTGTATTTTTAGGGGAGACGGGGTTTCACCATGTTGGTCAGGCTGTTTTCGAACTCCTGACCTCAAGTAATCCACCCACCTTGGCCTCCCAAAGTCCTGGGATTGTAGGTGTGAGCCACCATGCCCAGCCTAATGTTTGTTTTTCCTTAGGGACTTTGGTGGCAGCCAGTGAGCTGATGCCTAGGCCTGGGGATTAGAACTTTCCAGTGTTACCTTCATCGGAAGCCTGGCCTTCTCATTCCACCTCACCTCCTTCTAGCTGTGTCCTTTCTGGGGTGCAGACATCTCTCAAGAGAGCAGGGAACAATCTGGTGACTTTAGGGAATGCTATTGGCCTCATGATGCTCACTGGTATCACAGGGACAGTTCAAATAATATTTCAAATTTGAGGGCTAGGAATCCCTTTGGGCTCCCTGACCCGTATCACCATTGTGGCATTTTAATAATTTTATCTTTAGTCATCTACTCACTGCTCTCCATTTAACCCATTCATCATGATTTGTGGTTGGCGTATCTGGACAGGTTGGGGGAATGAGCTGCAATTGTGACTTCTGCCCCCAATTCAATGATATTTGTTCTGGGTGGGGTCTTTCACCAATCTCATTTTGTCTTAGTGGTCTCTCAGCATTTTTTAAACACGTGCCCATGAGCCATAGGAAAGTCCCCAAAGAAGGGTGGACACTTAGAACTACTCAGCAAGAAGGACCTTTTTCAGATTCCCTCGTGTTCTTCTTGGATTACTATGATAGGACCCAGCATCAGTCTGCAGGGAAAGTGCTAACACCACATGCATTTTACTGACTAATTGGAGAAAAAGGAGGAAGGGAGACCAATGTTCTGAGACTAAAGGGGATGCAGATCTCCCCATGTGGCCTTGTCCCATCCATAGATAAGGAAATCCAGGATAGGTCCTACATCCAGAAACAAGTCTCGCCCAGGAGCGTTTTGGTCCCCTTCTTAAAGCCTCACGGTGGGGAGTCAGAACTCTTGGAAAGTAGCTCCTCCCACAGGCTCTGTTGAGCCAAAAGTTCTAGGCTCAAGCCTCGAATGTTCCAGGGCTCCCTGATTTTGTGTCCTATTGAGGTGGAGACAATGCCACAGGTTCACTTGCTTTGTTTTTTCCTTTCCCTGGACACTGGGGAAGACTGTACTTCCAGCCTTCCTAGCAGATGGGTTGGGAGCATGTGACTAATTCTGGCCAATGAGTGGAATGGAAGAGACACGCATCACTTTTGGGCTGAAACGTGGCTGAGTGGGAACAAGGTCTCCAGGCTTTCCCATCTCGTGCAGAGACTCCCACCAACCCCCTCTGGATGTGTAGCATAAGGGAGAAGTAAATCCGCACTGAAATTTTTAGACTAACTGGTTACCACAGCATAACCTTGCTGATCCTATTAGCAAGGATAGCCCGTGTAATAGTTTGGACATTTGGAAATTTTCTTTCTCATTGAAATTTCCCACATTTTCTTTTCCTTCCTCCTTAATGCATTTAAGTGCTTATTCTATATTGAGAATATAATGGGAGGAGACAAATAATTCTTGAAAGAGAAATTGCAAAACGGGTGATGTTTAACTGGAGTTGTTTCATGCTTGGTACCCTGTGGGGGTATAACTCGGGTGGTGGAGTAAATGGAGAGTGACACAGATTTTGGTCAGATAGAGCCATAGGGAGTGACGTCTGGGGCAGGGCGTATTTATGCTATCAAGATGGCATTTCTGGTCACAGCAGCCTGCTTTCCTTTTAATAGTTTCTACATTCCTACTCTATATAAAACTCTGGTTTAAGTGTGAGCACAGAGCCACAGGTCATATTTGGCCAGGATTGGAGAGAGTAGGGGAGGAAGAATTCATTGGCAGATACGGACACAGCACAAATTTGGATTTTGGCATGTGTTTTCCAGCAGTTGCATGAAGGAAACCCGATCTTCCCTTCAAGACATCTCATTTTTGCCTTCCACCTGGACTTGTCCGCAGGGATCTGCTTTCCAGTCCAAAGGGACCGTTTCCTTTCTGTCCCTCGATGCCTGTGCTAGTTATTTGCCGTGATGTCTGTTGCTATCGTTCCTTTATTTCAATTCCACTCCTGGGCCTGGCCTTCTAGGATGCTCTCCATGCTCCCAACAGTTCTCTCCCCCATAACTCCCTGGCCATTAACCTGTTTTATTGTCATGGTTTGATGGTGAAAAGTTGCTCTTTGCTTTCCAAAATGACAGCTAGCTGATGCGTTTGTCCCATCCCTATCACTGTGGGCACTTATGTGGATGGCTGATTTCATAGGAATGGGGAGGAATATGGATTCACTTCTTCCTGCCAAAGTGGGTAAAAATATACTACAGTCCTTCCCCCAAAGAGGTGGATATTTGAGCCAGTTCTTTATCTGCCTCAGAGCAAGGATTCTCAGTGCTGGCTGCAAAGTCGAACCACCCACAGGGTTTCAATAATACTAACGTACAGCTCCATCTTCGTATAAAGAGATCCGTTTTTTCTTTTTTGGAGTTGGGTATTGGTGTTCATTTAATCATTCACTAATCAACAATCAACAGTGATTGATGAATGATGATCAAGTGATGTCTCATGCTATGGACTGTCCTAGGGGCTGGGGATATAGCGATAAGAAAGACAAACCGGCTTCCCCATTCCAGCGGAGGTTACATTCTAGTTGAGGAGTGAGGACAGACACTAAATAAGCCTCACAATAAGTCACCAGAGTAATTTCAGATGGTGACATGTGCTGTGGATGAAGGTAGGGAGTGTAATGGAGGGAGCCTGAGGCAGGTGTGTTGTTCACTTAATATGGATGCTTCTGGAAGGTTCACCGAGAAGGTGACAATAAGGCTGGTATTTGAAAGAGGTGACCTGTCATGAAATGTCTGGGGCGGAAGTGGTCAAGGCTGAGGGAACTGGGGGTTCACCTGTCCTCAGACAAGAATTGGCTTGGGATACTTCAGGACCAATAAACAAGGCCAGTATGCCTTGAGGAAGAAACTGACAGCAGAAAACCAAGGTAGAGAAATGAAAGAACGGATAGACATAGAGTCAGATCTGCAGGGTGCAGGCTTGCTGGGAGAAATGATTTGCCTCCATAGCAGTGATTTCTAAAGGTGAAAGCAGGCAGCTTCTCACCACCAGCCAACTACCCACGCATTCTAAGGCAGCCAGGTCTACAGGCAGGTTCCTCTCACGCCCCCCATCCTTCCCTCCTGTTTCTGGGACCTGTTGGGACCACTGTGCAGGTGGGACAGGTTGCTGTGGCAGTGCTGTGTCTTGCTTTGCCTGGGGCCTGAAGTCCAAGTCTTCTCTTTCTTTAAGAGCAACGTGGATCAGGTTGTGTCTTTTCTGGACCTCAGTTTCTTTATAGGATGTCGTGAGGATGAAAGAGGGTAGCATACGTGAGGCTGCCTCCCGCATCTGATCATCTGAGACACAGAACACACTTGGGGAACGTTGGTTTCCATTCCTGCCTCTCTGAAATGGCAAAAAAAGGACAGAGAAAAGACACTTTCTTTTGCCAACAATTTTGAATGACAGTAACAGGACTCTATATCTCTTACTGAAAACTAATTTTATTGAGGTTCAATTGATATATAAAAAGTGTACATACATAGGGCTGGGTGCAGTGGCTCATGCTTGTAATCCTAGCACTTTGGGAGGCGAGGCAGGTGGATCCCTTGAGGTTAGGAGTTCGAGACCAGCCTGACCAACATGGCAAAACCTCGTCTCTACTAAAAATACAAAAACTAGCTGGGCACCTGTAATCCCAGCTACTCGGGAGACTGAGGCAAGAGAATCACTTGAACCTGGGAGGAGGATGTTGCAGTGAGCTGAGATCATGCCACTGCACTCCAGCCTGGGCAACAAGAGAGAAACTATATCTCAAAAAAAAAAAAAAAATGCTGTATGTATTTAATATATCCAACTTGATGAGTTTAGGGATAAGAATAAAGCATGACTCATGCCTGTAATCCCAGCACTTTGGGAGGCCGAGGTGGGTGGATCATGAGGTCAGGAGATCGAGACCATCCTGGCCAACACGGTGAAACCCTGTCTCTAATAAAAATACAAAAAATTAGCCAGGCATGGTGGTGCATGCCTGTAGTCCCAGCTACTCAGGAGGCTGAGGTGGGAGAATGGCATGAACCCAGGAGGCGGAGCTTGCAGTAAGCTGAGACCGCGCCACTGCACTCCAGCCTGGGCGACAGAGCGAGACTCCGTCTCAAAAAAAAAAAAAAAAAAAAAAAAAAGATTAAAGCATGAAACCATCATCACCATCAAGGCCATAGACATATTCAACACATTTCAAAGTTTCCTCCCATCTCCATTATCATGATTATTGTTGTGGTAAGAATACTTAAGATCTAGTCTCTTAACAGATCTAATTATACTATATACTAACTATACTCCCTGTGTTGTGTGTTGTATCTCTTATGTAACTGGAACTTTGTACCCTTTGACCATCTCCCTACTTCTCCCAATCCCCAGCTCCTGGAAACCATCATTCTACTCTCTGCTTCCATGAGCTGGACTATTTTAGATGTTACATATCAGTGGACTCATGCAGCATTTGTCTGTCTTTCTGAATGTGGCTTATTTCACTTAGCATAATGTCCTTTGGGTAGATCCATGTTGTTGCAAATAGCAGGATTATCTTCATTTGTAAAGGCTGAGTAATATTCCATTGTGTATATATGCCACATTTTCTTTATTCATTCATCTGCGGAAGGACATTTAGGTCGTTTCCATATCTTGGCTATTGTGAATAACACCACAGTAAATCTTGATGAAATCTCATTGAGAAATAAACAACGTGTAACTATGATTGCTTTTAAACCTGAGGAATGGCTGCTGCCCAGACTGAAAGAAAATCAAAAATACTGTTGTTATCTGACTCCCAGAATAGCCGGCTCCTCCTCACTTCACTCTTACAGTTAATCTCCAGTCCCCAGAGGTGGGCCTCTTACACTTCCTTATCAGGGCACAGAGCATTTCTCAGGCACTCTTTCCATACACGAAGGACTGTAGTTTTAGCTGCAAGATCTGAGTTTATGTCCAGTCTTTATTTAACAAACAAATGTGTTTTAAGCTGCATTTTGCTTTTTACTTCCTGAAGTTAATAACTATTCTCACTGTGCACTCCTTTCCCAGCAAAAAATTGTGGGACTTGAATAATGGAGTATTTTCCTGTCTCCAGTTGGATGGCAAGAACTTAAAATTATTTTTAGAAAAGCAGTTGCCCAGAGTGAGTGTAATTCTAACAGGGTTGTCTCCACTCCCTGTTTGTTTTAGCTGGTTCTCACTATGTTTGAATGAGAGTGCAGGCGAAACCACAGTCAACTCTAAATCCTTGTAAAAAACCTCCATTCAGTACCTTCTCCCTAGCTCGGCTGTTGAGGAGTGCTACAGGTAATACCCCGTTTTGATGGTTTCCTGTTGTGTTGTCATTTGCCTATATACATGTCAGTCACATATTAAGATTCTCAAGAGAAACAGAACATCTCTATCTATATCTCTATCTATCTATAGATATGTCTCTGACTCTATCTATAGATATGCCTGTATCTACAGATATCTCTATGTAAGAGGAAATTTATTATAGAAATTGGCTCACTTGGTTATGGAGGCTGAGGAGTCCCACAATCTGCCATCAGCAAGCTGGAGAACCAGAGAAGCCAGTGGTGTAATGTTCAGTCTGAGTCTGAATGCCTGAGAATCGGGTGGTGCTGTGGTTTGAGTCCCAGTCCGAGTCCAAAGGCTCGAAAGCCAGGAAGGCAGAAGCTGGATGTCCCAGCAAACATGGCAAGAATTTGCCGTCTCTGTCTTTGTGATCTATTTGGGCCCTCGGTGGGCTGGGTGGGCCCTCGGTGAATTGGGTGGGCCCTCGGTGGATGTGATGGGCCATTGGTGGATTGGGTGGTGCTAACCTGCATGGGTTAGGATGGATCTTCTTTACGCACTCCACTGGTTCAAATGTTAATTCCAGAATCACCCTGACAAATACGCTGAGAAATACTGTTTTATTCCTTAGCCCAGTCAAGTTGACACATAAAATTAACCATCACAGTCACGGAATATTGTCCTATACTCAAGTCATAACTTGTCATGTAGACAAGTTAGCATCCATAAGGTACAGTGGTCATAGAATCTGAACACTTGTCTGGGAGTCATGGCTTTGCTGCTTTCTATAACCATGTTGCTCTCACACCTTTAAATGGAGAGAGGACGCCACCATACTCACAATGGAATGAATCAACCTCCTATGACCTTTGTGAGAACTGAAATCTGGGTTTTGCAAACTCTGAAAAGTCTCTGAATACCAGAGGTTCCTGAGAGTCTTCCTACAGCTCAGGAGTGTGCTCAGTTGCCAGGAGGGAGGCTAAGCTCTCAGGACATTCAAAGTGAGAGGATGTTCCTAACACTTCGTTCTAGCAGCTCCAAAGAGCTAGACAGAAAAGGGAAAATGAGAAGAGGCACAGGCTTGAGTTAGGGTGAGGCAATGGCAGAGGGAGGCAACAGCTTGTGAGGACAGGGAGGAGAAGTAGCCCTTCCAACATTTCCTAGACGATAGCGCCTGGTGTGTGGTCTGGCCTCATCGCTAGCTTGGCGACTTCCTTGCCTCTCTTTTAGCTGACATCGGAAGTTGCTGCTTCTCCCTTGCTCAGGGCCACGTGGCCTGTGAAGCTCGCAAGGCTCTCCAAGAGGGTAACTTGCCTCCTCCCCTAATTGCCTTCATTCTTGTGTCATCATGTAGAAAATCATTTACACTGAAGTGGAATTTAGCCTGGCTTAGCTGCGAGTATCTGGATTTCCACTTTCGTAGAATGCAAAGGCAAATTACAGCATCACCGTTAACAGTGGCTGGACCCTGGAGACCTCATGACTTTCTAGGCTCCTCACTTGCTGGTGTGCACTGTGCTAGGGCTGTGGTGAGGGTTAAATGTGGCCATGCACCTGTCACTGGTCAGCCCCCAGTGTGGTTCAGAGGGATGTGATAGAAGAATTATGTACTTTCAGAATTTCAGCCTCTAGTTTATAGATGAGGCCATGAAAATGATTTGTCTACGCTCATACAACTCATTAGTGGCTGGTCTGGGACGAAGCTCCGGTCCCCTGATAGCCACTCAAGGTGCTCTTCTCACTTGTGTGTGGCTGAGAACACAAGGAAAGGAGAACCTGCCTCATCTTTGTGGCTGGGGCTAGAGCAGAGTGACATAAACGTAACTGGGTTTATGTGTCCTGAAAGACGATGGCTGCCAGGTAAAATACAGGATGCCCAGGTCGGCAAAGGCTTTTTGGGATGTACTTACACTAAACATTTATTTGCTGTTTATCTGAAATTCAGACTGAACTGGGCATCCTCCGTTTTTATTTTCTAAGTCTGGCAACCCTGTATAGATGAAATTGACATTAAAACTATTTAGCAAACCAAACGATGGCTGTGCAGCCTTGTCTTGGTCTCCACTTAGAGGCAGAATCTCAGTGCTTTCTGAAAGTTCTTAGGAGGCCTGTAGCTACATCTGCAGTGGTGCCAAATCTCCATATGAAACCAGAACAATTCAATCGCTTATTCACAGTCTAGATGTTTGCACCGGGTAGACAAAATATTGAAATGTTTGCCAGAACTGCTCAATTGTCCTTTGGAAGTCTGGCATCTTGCAGCTGCAGCCTTGGAGTTCGTCCTGTGCTGGAATGGTATCTACAGCCCAGCTCTCTGATCTGTGATGACCCTTTAGTGTCTCTCCCCTCCTTTCTTAATGAGGCTGGGATATGCTACTAGAATTTTCAAGGATTTAGCTGAAGTCTGGACATGCTTTGCATTTTGTTCATTTTTTGGCCCAAGACTCACATGTATGTACAGTTGTTTTACTTCAGTCTGCTGATAAAGCTCAGACTTCTGCAGACTTCTTTTTCTTAGTTTCTGTTAGGCAGGAAACCCAGAAAAAAATTCAGACTTTTTTTTTGCCCCAAGAGCACAATGAACTGCAATAAATCCTGTACATATAACAACACTTTGACCTCGTTAAGAAGATGGATGAAGAACAGTGATTTCAAACAGCACTGGAAGACCCTAGCAGCTCAGGGCTCCTTCTGGAGGAAGGTGCATTCATTGATTCAGTTATTCATTCATTCAACCGACTTTACTAACCCTGTGTGGCATAGGAGAGAGATGAGCAGCTGGGGAACATAGCAGATAGAAATGCAGACTTCATGGCCAGTAGGCCTGGGTTCTGTTCTTGGTTCTGTCACCTACTTGTTGCGTAATCTTGGCCAGTTACTTCATGTCTCTGCACCTCCATTTGTTTGTTCATCTGTAAAACAGGATGAATAACAGTTCCTACTTCATAGGGTTGTTCTGAGGATTAAATGAGAATTCATATAACTGCTTAAGAACAGCGTCTGACATTTAGTAAGTACTTATAAATGTTAGCTATTGTGTTGGACGCATAGCTATGGAGATGCTTTGATCTCAGAAAGGGCAGGCTCTTCTCCCTAAAGGTGAAATTCAGAGTTATTTGGCAAAGCTGGCTCTGAGTCATGGCTGAGGAGCCTTGTGCTGTGTGTCACAACTAGTTGTCTCATTCCCCTTGGCTAGCAATTGGTCTAGGAATGGCCCTGATCCCTAGTTCTGGCTAATGGGATATAAATGAACACTTTCTTGCTTTTCTGACCAATAAAGGAAAAAAACAAAAGAGAAAGAAAGGTCCCTTTGACCTGGAAGCTGGTTATGATGCTTGGAGATACAGCAACCATTTTGTGACTTTGAGGTCACAGCCTAAGGACAAAGGTCAATGTGCTAAAGGTGGTAAAAAGAAAGAACCCAGGTCTCTAAGGCTATGTTTGAGTAACCACCGGATAACCTACCTCCAGATCTCTTATTAAGTGATGAAAATTAACATCTATTTTTTTAAACCACTGTAATCACATTTTCCATCATTTGCAGCTAAATGGATTTTTCCTTGGTAAAACCAAATAAGCAAAAAAGCAGTCTCTTTCCTCAAGGAAATCACAGCCAAGTACAGGCGAAAATGCCATGTATTCTAGTACAATAAAATGAACTAGCAAAGTAAACAAAGTGCTCTGTGCACGCAGAAAAGAAACAGTAGGCGATGGGGGTATTTTATTGGATTATAAAGATACAACTCTGCGTGATCTCAATGTATGACTTATCACCTATCATGTGGTTCTCAATCAGAATACTCTTCCACAGAAAAAAGAGGTAAAATTCTCCACCTCAGGGACAGATGACGATCACTCAACTTTGTGCTTCCCAGGTCAATGCCGACGCAGCCTTTTTTGTTTCCCTCTTGGTCCCAGCTCTCAGGACACTGACGCTCACTGTGTGGCCTGAATCTTGCTGCTTTATTCTTACTCTGAAGTCTGGCATATCTGCTTGCCATCTGTTCCTCCCGCCTACTTCCAGCCTACAGTCCTTGCTGGAAGAATTTGTTGCTTGTGGTCTGTGCTTGGTTTGGGTCAAAGACAAAAGGACAAAAGGATTTGTAGAGAGGAGAAGAAGAGTCTGGGGGCTAAGGATGTCACAGAAAGCATCCTAGAGGGAGGGATGAGCAGAGAAGTTGGTTGGAGAAGAGTGAGTTGAAGAACGAGAGATGACTCTGGAGTGGTGCAGAGAGGCTTATGGGGAGTGAAGGTTTTGGATGCTAGCAGAGGCCAGACTTGATGACACTAGCAGTAGGGAGCCACTCGAGGTCCTGAAATGAGAATGTAATGATTGTGGAAGGTTCTTTTGGCAGTTGTGGAAAGGCTAGTTTGAAATAGTATTGACTAAGGAATGAAGGAAAATCTGTCAAAAGATTTGCAGTCATGAAAAAAAAGACCGGGTGCGGTGGCTCATGCCTATAATCCCAGCAATTTGGGAGGCCAAGGCAGGCAGATCGCCTGAGCTCAGGAGTTCAAGACCAGCCTGGGAAACAGGGCGAAACCCTGTCTCTACAAAAAAATACAAAATTTATCCTGGCATGGTGATGCACGCTTGTAATCCCAGCTACTTGGGAGGCTGAGGAGGGAGGATCGCTTGAGTCTGGGAGGTGGAGGTTGCAGCGAGTGGAGATTGCGCCACTGCACTCCAGGCTGTGCAACAAAGAAAGATCCCACCTCAAAAAAAAGAAAAAAAAAAAGGGAGACTCTTCAAAATAATTTCAGAGGTATAATTGATCATTTAAGTTATATATGGACACTGCACAAAGGCTCTGAGCTGGGGGGCTCCACTTTGCTGTCTACAGCATTAGCCTTGCTATCACAGCTCATTAACAAGGCTTTGCTGACAACAGCCGATTGGAAAGTGAAAATTCAATCAGTCAATGTCTTGGCCACGGATTTTTTTTTTTTTTTTCCACTTAATTGGGAAGTGGTTTCTGTGTCTTAGAGACACAGCCTATGAGAAGACTTCTTACTGGATTTGCCTGTCTCTGTTAGAAGAAAGTCATGGCAAATGAAAAAGTTGGAGGTATTGGGTAGTACGGCAGTTCATATGAGAATTAAAAAAATTTTATTACAGCGTTAACTGTGTGTCAAGTCCTGGTTTAAGAGCTTTACATATTTGAACTCATTTAATTATCTGAGAAATTATGAGGTTGGCATATAGCATTACTCCCATTTTACAGATTACATTCTTGTTTTAGGGACCTCAAGTGACTCCCTACTGCTAGTCCCATTAAGTCTGGACTCTGCTAGCATCCAAAGCACTCACTCCATCAGAGGAAGCTGAAGCTGAGAGAGGCTAGGGAGATTGCTCAGTATCATATACCTACTAAACGGTGGAGGCAGCTTCTGAATCCATGCTATAGAGGCTGTCATCTTAACCACGACACTTGACAGCCTCCCATTTTTTAAGCCACATCGTGTAAGAGTAGGACTAAGTCCCTAGGGCTTATGATGGCCATGCCAAAGTCTAGATGTTCCCTAGAAAATAAAGGGAGCACTAATAGAAAAATGGTCCCTCTTCTTCATCTCATTACTGCTGGTCCAGTGCTCATAGGTTTCAACTATGAGCCCTATTGACGAAAAGTGACCCGGGGACCTTACCGAGTACTTACATCCAGTGAGAGTGACTTCCAAATCCTAGGATGCTGACAGAGCCCATGATGAAGAACCGAGTCACCTCCCTTATAACAAACCAACAATTGAGGGAGAGGCACTAATCCAAAAAGGACATTGCGTAACACTTATGAGAGTTTTTGAAAATAGTAGAAGGGCGTGTAAAAGTCAAATTGATGTTTAAGCCTTTTGCACATGGGTGCAAATTATACGTCAGTACAATTAAAAATATCTAATTTGACATTCAAGTCATCTTTGAAATTTTTAGAGTTAACAGAGGCTGTTTTAGGTGAGATAAGGGAATGGCTTGTAGCTATGAAGGGAAGGGATGGACGCTATTCAGCGTGGAACTTTTGGGCGTGTTGCCAAAGCAAGTCTTACGAAGTGTCATGATATACCATCTGTAGGAGAAAATCCACAGTGATCACATTTTGATATGAAAGTCATCTCTTGGCCGGGTGTGGTGGCTCATGCTTGTAATCCCAGCACTTTGGGAGGCTGAGGCGGGCAGATCACTTGAGACCAGGAGTTCGCGACCAGCCTGGCCAACATGATGAAACCTTGTCTCTACTAAAAATATAAAAAAAATTTAGCTGGGCATGGTGGCAGGTGCCTGTAACCTCAGCTATTGGGGAGGCTGAGGCAGGAGAATCACTTGAACCCAGGAGGCGGAGATTGCAGTGAGCCAAGATTGCACCATTGCACTCCAGCCTGGGTGACAAGAGTGAAACACCATCTCGGAAAAATAAAATAAAATAAAAAAATTAAAAAGTCATCTCTTTTAGGTAGATGAGTGCAAACTTAATGAGAATAAATGGTAGCAGAAAAAGTTGTTTTTAATATGGGTGAATGCACTGTAATTCCTTTAGAGTGAACTATCAAGTTGCATGCTATGATGAAGGGCATGGTGCTTCAAGTTACAGTTTAGTTAAAGGACTCTGAAGTCATTGTTTATTGTGACCTGAGCTTGTAGTCTATTGTTAATTTGGGCAGTTAACAAAGGGTTGTTGCAAAGGGTTTTGTTAATAAAACGAACAGCTACATCTTAAATCAACACTTGAAGACGGTATACAGATTCTATTATTACACTTTAAGAAAGAAAAATTGGATGGAAAGAAGATCCAAAATATATGTGGATGGTCAAAAGGACAGAACAAGATAGGGATAGAGAGTCTACCTTAAAGTCAGGCTGAAAAGACCCCAACCCTTCAATGGGGGGCATGTTCAAAATCTGTAAATCCATCCACAGCGTAAATCTTTTCCATTTACTTCCCAAAGGCCAATGTAGCAGGTGTGAATACTATTCCATCAACTCACATTAAAATCAACGTTGAGGCTCCTCCCTCCTGGGGGGCAGAGATTCCATCTCAGACAGAATTGGGGCTCTCTCATCTCCCCCATTCCCTCTGCCATACTCAGGGCCTTCTCAATGTTCCAAAGGCCTAGCGCAGAGCAGAGTGTAGGCAAGGCCTCTGTGGCTTTTGGTCTATGGTTACTACTGTCGAAGTACCTGTTGTTCAAACTAAAGTGGTCCTTTGATGTTTGATAGTTTCGCATGTTTCTTAGCCATGAGAATCTTTGATGAAACTAGGTACTAGTTTCAAATACCCAAATTAGGTACTCCTGCTGATCATTGATCTGAGCATAATAGGCTGCATTAAAAGACAACATTTTTTTAGAAAGGTAAATATCACAACTGCAATAGAAACATAAAATTAATATCTATAAAACATTTCAGTTAACTGTTAATGAGAGGACCAGTAAGATGATTAAACTAGTTCAAAGGAGAACTCAAAGAATGCACACACACATAGGCAATCAAATACTAAAATCAATTTTCTAATATATGCAAAATGGTTAATATCCACTGAGTAACAACCAACTGCATCTCCAGTAGACAAATCCATTTGTATTTTTATGGACAAGAGTCATTTGCATTACTATCAGTTTTCCACAACTTACATAGCAGTAAAATTTCTCAGTAGCAACAAGGCACAGATCTTTGTAGATCAAGTAACTCAGAAGGATGTACCTGGTATTTGATTGAAAGGACACCCAGTAAACATTTTTGCTATTTTTTTTTCAGTTGATGCAACTCAGTAATTTTTATTGCAACTGGAAGAAAATACATCACAGAAACTTTACAGTAGGTCTGGGGAAAAGTGTTATTTACAATAAATGATGAAATAGTTTGTCTTTGGCAATATGATTACATACGAAGAATGCAAAATGCAGGTATGGATGCCTTCCAAGCAACACCATCAAGTCCCTAGGGTTGGGCTGATCGCGCCTGCCTCCACATTATTTCTTTAGGTTCACACGAACATCACTGAACATCACGTTCTTTCTCCTTTATGGTCCTCCCTTTCTATTCATGATATTGGCAGTTTCATCCAGAAAATACAGAAAAAAATTAGCTTTTGAAAAATTACTACTCTTGTAAATTAATTTGGCCATGTAGTGCTGTTGGCCAGCCAAAGTCAGACGACCCTAAGCATCAATAGTAAACCTCTTGGTCTTCTGATCGCTTTATCATGTTTGTTTTTCTGTAAAACAAAACAAAACTCAGAAATGTTACAGAATCAGAGTTTTAAAAAATGTACAAGTGTATATGCTTCCTAGACACACAAGGATACATTTTTCCTCCACATTTTTACCATGGCAGTATTAAGTAGTAAGTGTGAATGACACAGCATGAAACTGGTTACTGAATCAGCTATGAGCTCAGATGGCCTCAACATACATACTCAAGAAATGTTGCATGTTTAAATATTACATGTTTAAATAACTGAGAGTGTGCCAAATCTCATCTAAAAAAAGGAGGAACTCAGGCCACAGTCATGAAAGGATGAATACAATTTCTAGGTTTAATAGGTTCACCATATTGAAGTTTTTGAGAATCCAATATGGAATATCAATTATTTTGCAAAAGGTAGAGAAAGCAGTTCTCAACTTTTGCACATGAAATACAGTGGAAAAACACTGTTGTATATATTCCAAATAAATCGTCTGGATTTCAATGCTAATAAAACAACCGGAAGGGTACTCGTGATCATCTCACGGTTAAGTCAGAAATGATCGTTCACACAGGTCTGATTTCACAAGTACAACAGCAAGATGCAGCACCATAGACACATCGGTTTCGGCTGTTAAAAGATGGATCATTTTAAAAACTGTGTTTTCCTTCCTTAATTTTTGGTCAGTGAAGCTAGCACTTGTTTGCTGAACTGTGGAAGAACTGCAAGGTCACACACATTATTCATGATAAAGCAACCGAGCTGACGAGTCGGTGCTTAATTCAAGAATAACCAGTAGGATAGAGAGAAAACATAAGGAGTTCACCACCACCGCAGGTGCTCTCAAAGGAAGAGGGATTAACAGATGAATTCACAAAGGTAGGCAGATCTATACAGAACACTGAATGCCATGTGTAAATTGTCATGAAACTCCAGAAACAGGAACACCACACGACGCATATACTTTGATTTACACATTCCGTTACAAAGGAAAAAAAGACACCATTACAACTTTATAACTGCATTCACTGCAATATAAACCAAGTCCAGAGTTTGGCAGGTAACTAAAAGAGAGTTATCACTTAGGTTATACAGCAAAAGTGTTGATGTATATTATATATACTAGTATAAATAATAAAGTATTATTTAAATTAGGTCACAGTGCTGCATTATGTACATAACAGTGTTTGATATAGTATTGGTGGGCTGGGACCTACGACACTAAGGACTTAACTGTCAACACTGGGAAATCACAAGAGGAAACACAGAGTTCCAATGTTTTCTTTTGGTGGCAAAAAAAAATCCTGAAGATAGCCGGGCGAGGTGACTCACGCCTGTAATCCCAGCACTTCGGGAGGCCGAGGTGGGTGGATCATGAGGTCAGGAGATCAAGACCATCCTGGCTAACATGGTGAAACCCCGTCTTCACTAAAAATACAACCCCCCAAAAAAAATTAGCTGGGCATGGTGGCGGGTGCCTGTAGTCCCAGCTACTCAGGAGGCTGAGGCAGGAGAATGGCGTGAACCCGGGAAGCGGAGCTTGCAGTGAGCCGAGATCGCGCCACTGCATTCCAGCCTGGGCGACAGAGAGACTCCGTCTCAAAAAAAAAAAAAAAAAAAAACATTCCTGAAGATGAAAGAAAAATACTTCTCTACAGAAACATAAAAATCAGTTGCAACATCTGGGCAGCTGTGACCCACCAGAAAGAAACGAGTCCCAACCTGAATTAAAGGGAAAGAGAAATCACGTGAATTTAATCCAGTCTCATCCAGAAAAGCTTCCCATTTAGGTCACTTGTACGTAACTCCAATTCCTCCTCCTAGAGCCCTTCCAGGAGAGGCACAAGGCCCCCCCGCTCCCGCCCCACAGAGTGGAATGAGTGGAACTTGGGTCAGTAGCTCTTGTCTTACGCAGTCCTGGAGTGGTGCAGGACTCTGAGCTGGGCACAGAAGGCGTCCACCTGTTTCTGGCTCTACAGAGCCCACTGCCTGATGCCGAACCTTTAGCTAGACAGAAAAGTTCTCCAAGTCCCCACCCGACCCAGAAGCCCAGCTGGCTTCACCTCTCAATGTTAAAGACAGCCTCTACTGCTGGATATGTGCAAGGGAGAGGACAGGTTGGAGACTATATCCAGATGATTGTATCAGAGGTGCCCGTGGGGTCAGGGGAGGAGTCCTGAAATTGGGCATGTTTTATTGAGGTGGTTTAATCAAGAGACTGGTTTTGATGTGAGGGTACCGAAATCCTGCACTTTTAATAGAATGGTTTTAGGATTTGCCTTGATGAAAATTTACAGAGGAAGAAAAAGATAAAAGAGAACACTCACTAGAAGTAGTTAGGGGTTGGGTCCCTAAATTGGAGCCTGATTTTGGTCTGATTTCCCGAATTTTTCATTCTTTCATAGGGGAAACTCAAATGCTACTTTTATCTTCTTAACCTTAGGTGAAGCTGCATGCCTCTAGCTTATCAGCTTCCCCTGAAATCGTGGATGGGAGTTTCTTAGAGCATAGTCACACCCCACAGATCCTATAAGCATCTAAGCCACAGACCGTAAGTTTTATTTTTTGCCTTACATCTCCCCTGTATCTGTTGAGATTATCATAAACATTTTCCCCTTTAACTTTTTACTTATGGTTTTAATTTTGAAATACTTTCAGATTTACATAAAACTTGTAAAGACAGTTTAAAGAATTCCTGGATACCCCCCACCCAGTTTCGTATGTTACCGTGGTACATTTGTTAAAACTGAAAAACAGACATTGCTCCATTACTGTTAAATTAACTCCAGACTTTATTTGGATTTCAACGTTTTTTCTATTAATGTTTTCTTTCTATTCCAGGATCCAGTTCAGGATACCACATCATATTAAGTTTTCATGTCTTCCCGGGCTTCTGTGGTCTGTGAGTTTCTCAGTATTTTTTTGTTTTTAATGACCTTGAGAGTTTTGAAGAGTACTGGCTGGGCATCCCGTAGACTGTCCCCCAGTCTGAGTTTGTCTGTTGTATTTTTCTCCTAATTTGATGGGGGTTATGGATTTTTGGGAACGCAGCCATAGATGTGAAGCGCCCTTCTCATCACATTGTATCAGAGGGAACCTTGGTCACTTAGTGAAGGTAATGCTGGCAAGGCCTCTCCATTATAAAGTTACATTTTTGTCTTCTCTATTCATTGGAATTGAGCCACTAGGTGATTTGTGATTTCTAGTTCCATCCTTTAGAATGACTTAGACATTTTTGTTTGTTTGCATGAAAGTTCCAAATAATTCACTGATAACACCATCTGGATCTAAAGTCTTTTTGGAGGTAAAATTTTAAAAACCTTTTAAAAGAATTTTCCTGATTTCTTCTGGGTGTGATGGCTCAAGCCTATAATCCCAGGGCTTTGGGAGGCCAGAGCAGGAGGATTGCTTCAGCCTAGGAATTAAGGCTGCAGTGAGCTATGATCATGCCACTGCACTCCAGCCTGGGTGACATAGCAAGACTCTGTCTCTAAAAACAAAACAAAACAAAACAAAAAACGTATAATTTCATGTCTATAAAGGTCTTCTACATCTTCTAAATGTCAGAGTTTTTGGTAATTAAAAATATAATGATCAATTGCATTGTGATTTTGAAATTTAATAGATGGTGTTTTGCCTAGCATATTTTATTCTTGTATGTATATTTGGTATCTTTTTTCTGGATTTCTAATACAGATGTACATTTTCTTTTCATGAGTAGCCATGCTATTTATGTTGTTTAATTTGTGGAGGAAGTGGTAGAGCCTTCCAGATTTGTAAGTCTGATGCAGAAATGGGAATTAGTAAGGTATATGTGTTGCAACAGTGAGGTTTGCTGGAGCAAATAACACTGGAACCCAGGGGTGGATTCTTGGGTACTTTGGGCAGGTCTAGGTGATGGTAGGCCATTAACATAGAAAACTAGGCTTATGCCTACTTCTCTTAGAAGCTCTTTTTGGTAGATATTCTAGTTTGGAAGCATAGAGGCAACACGGAACTCTGGGAGAGATAGAGGACTATTGTTTCCACCCTCCAGTGCTACTTCTTAGACTACTTTCTGCTAATAGCTACACAAGATTTGGTTATGCCTCCTGCAAAGGGCTTCTGCCCAGCTTGAGATTTACAGCTGTTTTCACCACTATACCAGTAGGATCAGGTATTTTTGGGTATTTGGGAAGGAAAAAAAAATCATAGAATGTCAAGTCTGTGTAGGACCTCTAGTTAAAAAGCTATCTTTCTTTTTCCTCATTTTTAAAATTATTTCTGTCTTTTGTTTAAAACAATTTTACTTTAAGTTCTGGGATACATGTGCAGAATGTGCAGGTTTGTTACATAGGTATACATGTGCCATGGTGATTTGCCGCACCTATCAACCTGTCATCTAGGTTTTAAGCCCTGCATGCCTTAGGCATTTGTCCTAGTGCTCTCCCTCCCTTTGCCCCCCGCCCCCTGACAGGCCCCGGTGTGTGATGTTCCCCTCCCTGTGTCCATGTGTTCTCATTGTTCAACTCCCACTTATGAGTGAGAACATGCGGTGTTTGTTTTCTGTTCTTGTGTTAGTTTGCTGAGAATGATAGTTTCTAGCTTCATCCATGTCCTTCTTTTTTCCTCATTTTAAGGATATGAGAACTAAGGTTAGGTAAGGGCAAATGGATGTTCTAAGGCCACAGAGAAAATCAGTGGTGAAATTAGGACTGGCACCCAGATTTCTTTACTCCTGGTATAGTGCTGTCTTGTAATGCCACAGTGCCCTTGGTTTTGATCTAACAGACCTAGAGGCCATACACATAGAGAAAAGGTAATGATCAATGTGGTGGAGTTTAAACACTCTAAATCCAGGGAGAGTTCCATAGCGTGGGTGCCTCTGGGCTCTGTTGTGGAGATATAATTGCAGCGGGACCTGTCCTAGTCAAACCGCTCATAAAGTTTTGACCCTGCAAATCTCCATCAACTGAGCTTTACAAATCCCCAGGGAAAACAAAGGCCTATTTGGAGGAGTTGCTTTATCTCTTCAATCTACTTGTGAAGTAATCCTTAACTTTTAGAGCACAGCCAAGGGCTGGGATACTTGCCAGTCCATATACACAGTGTCCATCTGTAGGGATAGACTAGAATTCAGGCTAAATGGAGATTCCCTCTTTTGGCTGCTGTGTGCTGTCTCAGACTGTGTATTTTGAAGCAGGATCCACATTCTTGGCAGGTCAGCTGTGAAACGTGTTTGACATTGGTGAAAAAGGGCAGTTCTCAGATCCAGGAGCCTTGCTGCTTGTCTGTCTGCACTCCTGAGGAACCCTTTGGCAGAAGCCAACTTTTTGCGATTCTGTTTGGCTTTCTCTTTGACACTGATGGAACAGGGTAAGCTGACTCCAGGCTCAGAAAGGTCCCTTCCCTCCACTTTGTGTAGGACATGTACAAACCCGCCTGTGTGTCAAACGGGTATGTTCAATGCCCATTTGAATTCCCTCGTCGTAAAGAGAGTAATGGGAAATGCAAAAGCGAATTAAAGTTATGGTATGATGTTAGGGGGTGACGAGGATTTAATGAAGGGAAGATCATTTATTCTCTTCTCAACCTCTAGGACCCAGGCTTGTTGATTTGTTTATACCACTTTCCAACTGTCTGTAGAATCACGGTACAGTGGGACAGATTTTAGACCTCAAATTCTGGGATCCTGGCATTAAGCCCAAAGGAGATCTGGGATTTCCCTAATGCTTTAATAATTTCTGCTGGCCCGCTTGGAGTCATCTTAAACTGTTCCCAAGGTAAATAAACCAGCTGCCCTGGAGTGGAAGCATCCCATTCATACAGACACAAACCCAGAGACAACAAACAAAGGTAAGAAAATGCCTTCCCTTGAGACTACGCCTATACTTTGTAAAATCGATTCCTGGGGATGCTGTGAATGGTATTCCCTCAAATCATGCCCCATGTCCTCCTCTGCCCTGGCTAAGACAAGTTGACTGATGGGGTACACTGCAGTCTTGAGATATGCAGGAGAGGGCAGAGGCCACACTGCATAAAGCCAAACCACCTGCTTTAGAAAAGTATGTGCACAGTTGAGTGAGTTGAAGGGACACCTAGGTGATGAAGCAGCTGCCTCTCGTGACAGACAGTGTAGCTCAAAGGAGCTGTGCCAACCAGGTGGGTTTAAATCCCGTCCTCCTTCCATGCAAGCAGTGACGGGTACCTGACAAGAGGCTACCCTACCTTTGGTGGCTTCCAGAAGAAATGGAGTGAGGGAGGGGCAGAGTAGGTAAGGAACATAGGAAAAATGCAGAGAAATGAGGTGTTTATAAAATTTGATGTCTATATTTTCCATCTCCAGGTATTTTTTTTTCCTGATTTCAGACTTTTTTCTGTTTCTCCTCTAGTTTTATAGATGCAATTTGCTCTTCACTCTCATTGAGATTCCACTCAGAGGCAGTTAGTTTATTTACCTTGGGAACAGAAAACAGTTCTTGTTTTTAAATTTTTTTTTGAGCAAATTACAATGATAACAGAAGTAATTTCTGGGAAGATTACAACTATGCAATTTTCAAATTATGAAACTTCCACTGGTTGGAGGCCTTACTGAGCAGCTTACTTATTCAGCTAATATTTATACAGAAAAAAAGAAAAATCAGCAAGGCTCTAGCTTTAAAAGTTCTATCATCTCTTATCTGTAGTCTTTTTTTTTTTGTACTTTTTATAAATATAGAAGTTCAAATCTGCACAGAGATGTATGTTTTCACGCTGACATCTTTGACATTCTTTGATCTTTTCGTGCCTCCATGTATGTAACATTTGAATACGTGTAAAATCTTGCAAATTAGAGGTGAACCAGATTATTATCCTGTATTCAAAATTCTGTCATATCTGCAATTTTAATTTGAAATTGCAACTATGAGAGA
The DNA here is from genome assembly GCF_009828535.3 of Hylobates moloch. NCBI lineage: Eukaryota > Metazoa > Chordata > Mammalia > Primates > Hylobatidae > Hylobates > Hylobates moloch. The sequence continues at coordinate 43,183,896 of NW_026652294.1, forward strand.
GACTTCAGGGAAAAGTATTAAGATAGCTTCTAAAATATTTGCTTAATACTAATTTTAGAATTTTCAGAAAACACAAGAAAGAAAAATTAAGAAATTAAAACTCATGATTGTATCATTTAGACTTTAACACTTTGGTGTACACAATTCCAGTCTCTCTCTTTTTTTGATATGTATAGATATGTTAAAATAAAATGGAATTTAAAAAAATATAACTTTAAAATTCCCTTTTACATATTTTATTTTAAACATTTTTATTATTTTTTCTATTATATTATCTTAATGGGTATATATTCATCCCACCATATAGCTATACCATAATCTATTTAGTGAATCTCCTATTGTTGGAATTTAGATTATTTTCAATAATTCACCATTACTGGCAGTACTATAATGTTAACCATTGTAGCTATATCTTTGTGCACAGTTATGATTATTTCTTTATGATAAATTCCTGGAAGTAGAGTTGCCGGATCAAAATGTATGCAAAAATTCTAAGACACAAAAAGATTGCCTAAAAGTTGTATAAATTTATCTTCCCACCACCTGTTTGTCAGAAGGCTCATTTCCCTCTATACTTGACAATGATTGATAAATTATTATTTTTTACTAATTTATAAATAATAAATACTACACCATTGTCTTATTAAGCACTTATTTGATAACTACTGATGATACATTTTGTATGTTTACTGTTAATTTAACTTTCATGGTTTTCAATTAGCTTTTCATGTTTTTAAGTTTTTTTGCCTTTGTAAATAGTCAACTTAATTGAATCATCTTATTAGTTGAATAATGTCTTAGTTCTTGCTTTTAGATGTTTTTGAGCAAATTACAATGATAACAATGGTAATTTCTGGGAAGATTACAACTATGAAATTTTCAAATTATGATAATTCATTCCTTTGTTTTAATGTTTATACTTTTTCTTAGTACATTGGCTGAAACTTCTGTTTGTTCTTTGCTTCAAATCCTTGGAGAATGTCTTGAGCTGGTGTTAATTCCCTGATTAATTCTCTTCAGTACATAATATGCTGCTCATTACCTCCACTGTGTTTTAAAATTTGATGTTTATGTTTTCCATCTCCAGGTATTTTTTTTCCAGATTTCAGACTTTTTCCTGATTTCAGCCTTTTTTCTGTTTCTTCTCTAGTTTTATAGATGCAATTTGCCCTTCACTTTCACTGAGATTCCACTCAGAGGCAGTTGGGAACAGAAGTTTAAGATGAGACTGGGAATGCCAAGACATTTTCCTAAAAGTTTTCTCTTATTTCATAGACTAATACATGTTTTTAACTTATTAGTTCTCTTCTTTTGAATTGCTAGATATTTTCATTTTATTTAGTGATTTTTCTTTGTTTATTCTTTTTCTTTTTCTCTTTTCTTTTGAGACAGTCTCGCTGTGTCACCAGGTTGGAGTGCAGTGGCGCCATCTCGACTCACTGCAGCTTCTGCCTCCCTGGTTCAAGTGATTCTCCTGCCTCAGCCTCCTGAGTAGCTGGGATTACAGGCACATGCCACCACACCCAGCTAATTTTTGTATTTTTAGTAGAAACGGGGTTTCAGTATGTTGGCCAGGCTGGTTTTGAACTCCTGACCTCAAGTGATAGACCTGTCTTGGCCTCCCAAAGTGCTGGAATTACAGGCGTTAGCCACTGTGCCCGGCCTGTTCATTCTCACAGTAGCAATGTTATGTTTGTCCAAAATGAAGAGTAGAGATGGCGTTTATCAAATGCAGAGTAGATGTTTATTCAGACTCTTTAGTCCTGAAGTTGAGAGCCAGCTTGACTGTGTCCCCATTTTTATTAGTGTGCTCTTGGTGCTAACTGTGAGTTGTAGAGTCTGCATGTTTCTAACTCTTGCTAGTTTTATCAGAGAAGCTGATTAATATTGATCCTTCATTGACTGGCCCTGGCTTGCCTGCCCTACTAGCTACCATGGTAACTCAGACTTAGGGGCTATCTAAAGTGACTCCTGCTTTCAACATTTTCTTTTTGGCTGTCTCTTAAATGTCAGGGTTCTGTGGACCCTACCTTTGTCCTCTTTTCCCCTCATTCTCTACGCTTTCCATTGTTTCTGTCACCTTCATACACGGCTTCAACCATCTCCTATAGGCAGAAGACTCCCCAAGTCAGTATCTCCAGCCCAGACATTCTTCTTAAATATAAAACTGGACATCTCCATGTGGCTGTCCCTCAGCTGATCAAACAGAGCATGAACAAAAATGATTGACTGCAGAAGAAGCAGTCTTAATCAAGCTTCATTACCTAGTTTCTGGGTTGAACAAATTCACGCCATCCTCTCTGTAAGTCACAGTGACAATGGCAGCAGAGCTCTGGTGAGCTCTAGTACCACATCTACCCTTCTGTTTCCGCCGGTCTGTGCTCCCCAGGAGTGAGTGTGGTTACTCTCAAACTTAGTTATGTAAGTAAACCTGGTACTAAGACTTGTCCTGTAAAATAATGAAATTTGAACAAGAAGGGCATTGATGCTCTGAAAACCATATTGGAAGCATTGTAAAGAATTTGATAAAGTGAACTTACTTAAAAAAATGCTGTGAAACTGGATATGGTTTGGTTAACTGTAAGAGTGAAGGATTAAAACAAACAAACAAACAACAAACCTGTTAAAAAACCCTGAGAACTTTTTTTTTTTTTTTTTTTTTTTTTTGAGATAGAGTCTCGCTCTGTTGCCCCGGCTGGAATGCAGTGGCGCGATCTCGGCTCACTGCAAGCTCCGCCCCTGGGTTCACGCCATTCTGCTGCCTCAGCCTCCCGAGTAGCTGGGACTACAGGTGCCCGCCACCACGCCCGGCTAATTTTTTGTATTGTTAGTAGAGACTGGGTTTCATCGTGTTAGCCAGAATGGTCTCGATCTCCCGACCTTGTGATCCACCTGCCTTGGCCCCCCAAAGTGCTGGGATTACAGGAGTGAGCCACCGTGCCTGGCCAAAACCCTGAGAACTTTTAATTTAGATTGCTTTACAAGTATCTATAAGTTTCCACTCCACTTCAAAGATATCAAAACTGGGAATTATAGATGATTCATTATGGGTATTGCTTCTGTGAGAAAGGTGAGGTAGAACTCCCCACTAGCTAACTTGTTCAAAGGCCTTGGCCCTATATCAAATGATTGGTGATTGATTGATACACTTGAATGTTAAGATAAAATAAAAGGTTTAACACATGCATATTCCATTTTCGGAAATTATTCTCTTTTTTTAATTTTTATTTTTGAGACAGAGTTTTGCTCTTGTTGCCCAGGCTGGAGTGCAGTGGCACGATCTTGGCTCACTACAACCTCCGTCTCCCGGGTTCAAGCAATTCTCTTGCCTCAGCCTCCCAAGTAGCTGGGATTACAGGCACCTGCCACCACGCCCGGCTAATTTTTGCATTTTTAGTAGAGATGGCATTTTACTATGTTGATTAGGCTGGTCTTGAACTCCTGACCTCAGGTGATCTGCCCGCCTTGGCCTTCCAAAGTGCTGGGATTACAGTCATGAGCTACCATGCCCAGCCCAATTTTCAGAAATTATTTCCCTATCATTGCTCTCCTGATCAATTATGAGTCCTGATTTATCGAATCAGAGGGCTTGTATTATTTGTATCTTTTATTCCCAACATCCTAGCAGAAAGCCAGGATGCAGTCCAAGCTCTGTGAAATTTGAGCTGCTGAGCTTGTGTGCCAATGAGCTAGCTGCAAAGGCTGGCTTGGATCTGTACTGTAATGGCTCTATATAATTCTCTAACAGTCTCTTGCGGTTTCTACAGACACAGAAGAGGGGGCATCTTTGGGGAAGTTTCCATTTTTAGAGAAGGTTATTGGTAAAGCCTTTTTAGCTCATAGTATTTACACTTTGTGCTTCATTAAATGTCCATATTTATCATCATGATGCCCAAGCACTTGTCGGTTCCTATCGGTAGGGTCAGTACATTTGGCACAGCTTAGAGAACTACCCTTCATTTTCCCCATTAACTAAAATTTAAGACAGAATCGTCCACATGGACACAACTTTAAAAAGAGCAAATAGACAACATATTAGAAATATTAAATATGAAATAGTACTAATATATTAGTAAAATACAAGTGCACATAACCTGTTTAATCACTGGCCTGGACTCAGTGGAATTCTGATGGAAATAGTTTTTTATTTTTTGCTCTAAATGATGCCTCCAATCTGACTTCCAGCCTCATTTTTCTGTTTTTTAGTAAATCTTGAGCACAGACCATAATTTTGGGGCGATTCTTCACTGTTAAAATTAAGTCCACGGGGCCAGGCGCGGTGGCTCATGCCTATAATCCTAGCACTTTCGGAGGCCAAGGTGTGCGGATCATGAGGTCAGGAGTTCAAGACCAGCCTGCCCAGCATGTTGAAACCCTGTCTCTACTAAAAATACAAAAATTAGCTGGGTGTGGTGGCGAGCACCTGTAGTCCCAGCTACTCGGGAGGCTGAGGAAGGAGAATCACTTGAACCCGGGAGGCAGAGGTTGCAGTGAGCCGAGATCGAGCCACTGCACTCCAGCCTGGGTGACAGAGTGAGACTCTATCTCAAAGGAAAAAAAAAAAAAATTAAGTCCAGGGATGTCTGCTCTGGCCATGATGGAGTAACTAGTACTAGATTTATCCTTCTACCAGAAACAACTAAAAAATAAGACAAAATATATGAAACAAAGGTTTTTGGACATTAGAAATCAGGTAGCAGAGGACAGGGATCAGAACGGGGGAAACAAAAAGGGTGAGCCCTATGATGGCCCCAGCTTACTGCCTGGAGAAAGTCTCCAGGCTGTAGCACAGGGAAAGGAACTTGGGCAGAGCTGATGGTCTCCCTGTGTTGAGAAGACAGAGATGGGAGTGTGGGAACGCAAGGCAGCTGGATATCATAGGGCATGTATACAAGAGAGGAGAGGGATTTATGGAGAGAAAGCTCCAGAGATCTGCAGAGGGTCCCCCTTGAGCCTTAGATGAGAGCTGAGTAGCTCAAGTACTTGAAGAAATGTCCCCAAAGCTGGGGAAAGAACCACCCAAAAGTACTAAAGGAAACAAAGCCCTGTGTTCTGATTTGAGGGTATATTAGAGATACAAAGGAAGATGCAGAAAGACCAGGGACTCTGGGCATCAGCAGGACATGGATGAGGAACTGGGTTGTGGAGGACTCGTCTTTGGGCAGAGGTCTTGCTCCATTGCCCAGGCTGGAGTGTAGTGGCGTGATCATGGTTAACCACAGTCTCAATTTCCTGGGCTCAGGTGATTTTCTTAAATAGCTGGGACTATAGATGCATGCCACCATGCCTGGCTTACTGTTTTTAAATTTTTAGTAGAGATACGGTCTCACTACGTTGCCTAGGCATGAGTGTCCTTTTTTAAAAGTAGATTTTATTTTTATTTATTTATTTTTTTGAGACGGAGTCTCACTCTGTCACCCAGGCTGGAATGCAGTGTTGCGATCTCGGCTCACTGCAAACTCTGCCTCTAGGTTCAAGTGATTCTCCTGCCTCAGCTTCCCAAGTAGCTGGGATTACAAGTGCCCACCACCACACCTCGCTAATATTTTTGTTGTGGTTGTATTTTTAGTAGAGACAGGGTTTCACCATGTTGGCCAGGCTGGTTTTGAACTCCTGACCTCAAGTGATCCACCCGCCTTGGCCTCTCAAAATGCTGAGATTATAGGTGTGAGCCACCGCACCCAGCCTAAAAGTAGATTTTAAACTGGAATGCAACATACAAATAGAAATTTACACAAATCATAATGTGCTCATTGAGTTTTCACTAGCACATTTGTGTAAACCAGATTATGAAATAGAAAGTTCTCCAGAAGCTCCATTTGCACCCCTCCCAATCATTAACACTGCTCCCCCAAAGGCCACTGTCGCCTCCCACCCCCCATCCATCATCATCACCAAGGCAAACCTTCCTCCTCAGCTGGGTCCGTTTACAGTCCCCTCTGGAGTTGCTGCTTCTCTGGCTGACACTGCCTGGCTTAGTGCTGGGTGGCAGGTATCCAAGTGCTGTCTGTCTTAGGGGTGCTGCTTGAGTTCTTTGGAAGACCCTGTGGGGTCTCCCCACTGCCCAGTTCCCTGACACAGGCGCTCTGGCTCTGGACTGATGTCCGTTCTTCATCAGCTCCATTATTAAAGTCTGCTCGCCTGGCAGGCAGCCCTCTTGGTGGGGTACCGGAAAGATGGCTCGAGCCCAGCTACATTCCACAGTGTCCGCTCAGCCATGGGAAACTCATGCATCCTGGCCATGCCAGTGGGCCAAAGGCTGCTCCACGACCCCCTCCCATTTCCCTCCACTTCTCTTTTCTCCTGTTATTAAGGCTATGATGGATGGAGATCTCCAACTGGAGAATGGAATGCCGGTGCCAGTACCCCTTCCTGCAGGCCCCCATCATTACTGTAGGGGATGATCTTGGATAATGCCCGTCGCTTGGCTTTGGGGAAGAGTGAGGAAAGCCACTGCTTGTCATGAGGCTGACAACGGCCTGTGCCTAATCAATTTTCCTCCACTCATTCTCCTTTAAAAGGGAGGCAAGGTAGGGAGTGTCTGTGGAGCAAGGACAGTGTTTTAAGGGTACCTAGGATTTATTTTACCTTGGCATGGTAAGACACGCAGACGGAGAAATGACTGTCATGAAAACAGAAGTTTTTATACTCACAGATCTGTAGAAGCAGGGGGCACTGGATGCCATGTAGGGCCACACAGGGAAGCACCAGGTGGGTCAGGAGGCAGAGGGAGGGGGGGAAGTGTGAGTAAGAGCCTTTACTGGGGTTTCCACAGAAGGAACAGGTGAGGCAGGGTGAGCAGGGTTACGATTGGTTAGTTTGCATGATTTCAGCAGGCTCGGGGCATGGGACTGTCCCTAGTTGTCTGGGACCTGGCCCTGGGGGGATTAAGGGCAGGTGGAGTGTGGCCCAGAGTGTGAGCGCCCAATAGAGGAGGTGGCTGGGGATGGAGGCTCTGGATTGGTTGGTTCGCATTTGAAAGACATGCTCAACCTGACTCATTTACTGTATCTAGGAATGAGCTAACCTTGGGAAGGGCACTCCCAAGGGTCAGCAAAGTCCCAAGAAGTCAGAGCACCCTAATGCAGAAAAGAAAAGACATGATTAACAAAGCCAATCTGATTATCTCATAGTGAGCTCTGGGGGGCCGGGGGTGGGGGTGGAGGGGTTCTGGTTGTTGTTGGGTCTTTTTAGAATGTATGTTACTTTTTACCCTTTGTCCTCAGCTTTGCGTGCTGGCTGTTAATTCTGAGACAACAGGAAATATCTCACCGTTCTGCTATACAGTGATTAGTGAAAAACATGACATTGCATACTATCTGACTTTCCTATTAGAAATTAAAGCAGCAAATGCTGAAATGGTCTACACTGTTGACTGGGGCTCAGGGTCCAAAGATTCTTTGGTTGCAGGCAATAGAATTCGACTGGTTGATATCAACAAAACCACGATCTGTGAAATGTGTGTGGAGTAGCTCAAGGGGAAGGAAAAGTGACTGTTAGGCCTCTGAAAGACAGAGAGCTACTGTTGGCTTCCAGCTGCCAAAGCATTTTGTATGCCCAGGAGTCAGGTTCCAGGGAGGGAGGATCCTTGGCCAGAAGTTTGAGGTTGGGAGGATCTTTGATTGACATTCTCATCAAAACTGTGTCATAAAGAATGAGGAGTGGTTTCCCAGAGGAAAATAAAGGGCTAGTAACAAAAGAAGAGGCTATGAAATCTGAGTTGGAAAAACCAAAAGATGCTCATTACAGGTAGACAGGTGCACATAAGGAGTCCAGATCTAGCTTCAGAAAAGCCATATTTGAGCTCCTTCCCTGTCGCTGATTATTTTGGTCATGATTTCTATGGACTTCTTTGTCCACCTATAATATACAGGGATTTAATACATATCTTACCATATTGTTGAGACAAGTAACTATAAATGCTATAAAAATGACAAGCCGCTATATGATTCATACCACATTAGTACAAACTACGCCATTCCTTCTGTTCCTGAATCTCCATCATCTCGTAGATAGTGTGTTTTTGTCACTTTGTATGGATTCCCTATGAAGGCACTGATTTGATAGTAAAGCATAAAAACTTTAAACGTCCCATGGAAATGCAAGCATGTTCTAGTCTAATACATTTTTAGGCTCTGAATCCCCACATGGAGCCAATTTGACATCCAGTTGTGCATCTAAAGTACCGTTAAAAACCCAACCCTTTATTTACCTAGATTCTCTATTTATCTTGAAATGAAAAGCATTTGCATAGAGAGAACTTCGTGCTTTTCAGCATGCAAAATGTCAAACAGATTTTATCTGACCTGTTGCTGCCCCCGTGCACAGCCCTGAGTGGCTCCAGGATCTGTGTTGACAATATTCCAACGTGTTCAGCTGATGTGCCAAAACCTATTGAAAACCCTAGGCCTGGATTGTGCTAACAGCACCCTTTCAAATTCTTGAAATCCAGGCACATCCTGGTAGGAAAGAGGCCTGCGAGGTGTCTCACTTCTCTTACAAGAGAGATGGGTGAGAAATGAAACCTCCTGGGATCCAGACAAAGCCTTGGGTATTGCTAGGGACGTGTCCTTTGCTAATGGACAGACAATTTTGCATAGAGATACTCCAGCTTAACCTGGAGCTGTGTTCTCTGCTGGGATGCTGGCCCTTTCCCATGGGGGCCTTTGCTTGAGAGTCTAAGGACTTTCCAGTGAGAAAACTGATTCTGAGTGAGTACAAGGGTCAGGCACATTCTTTGTTGCCTTTAATAGTTGTTGGAGGAATGAGTAATTCTGAAAGCAGAGCGTGTTATTTATATTTATTTCCTAGCCCGATCTCCCCATGGTTGAGGGGTATTGGGGGGAAACTGTGGATTTCTAATGTGGGTTGTGGATGTGAAATAAATCTCAGTGACCTACAGTCTTAAGGAAGGCAAGACACAAATGGCGTGGCTTTGGTGCTGGAGTGAAACAGCCAAACAGTGAAGCAGAGAGAGAGAGAGAGAGAGAGAGGCTGTTTCAATTATCTGTTTCTGCGGGACAGTCTATTCCAAAACAGTGGCTTAACACAACCACCATTGTATTAGCTCTCATGGTTTTGTGGGTGAGGAAGTTGCGCAGGCCTCGGCTGGGTGATTCTTCTGCCTCGAGTGGCGTCTGTTGGGCCACGTGATGGTATCTAGCTAATGCTTTTCTAGGCTAAGATGCCTTCATTTACATCCCCGGCACACTGGCAGGGATGGCTGGAAGGCTTGGCTCAGCCGAGTCCTGCTTCTTCTCTGGGGACTCTCTGCTTGGTACTGGGAGGATACTCAGCTTCAACTTGGCAGCTCAGAGCTTCAAGAGACCAAGGCAGCAGCTGCCAGTCTTGTTCCAGGGTGAAATGGAGTTGCTTTCACATTCTCTCTTGGTTAGAGTAGTTGCAGGCCAGCCTGGATTTGAAGGCAGAGAAAGTAAGCCCAGCTTTAGTGAGAAGGAGGGTCAAAGGATTTATGGTAATCTTTTATTTGCCATGCTGGCACTGTCTCTTCTTCTGCAGGCAGTTTAGAGTAGCTACGGCCTAGGGTGGGTTCCTAGGAAAGCAGTGTTGTCCCTGAGATGGTAGAGCCTGGTTGTCGAGTATAGACAGTGCCCTAATGAGGTAGTTTGCCTGTGTGTGACATGGGGGTCCCCTCATGCAGTGAGGGAGGGAGAGTGGCCGATGCAGGTGTTAGCTGACTGGACTTGGGTGTATCACATGGAGACACCCTTTGGGAACTCCCAGAAGTACTTGGCGGGTGGGAAGGTTGTTGTACAAAAGCTCTATACACCCTCTGCCTGGACCTTGATGTACAGAAGCAGATAAAGGCAGCAGAGCCTGGGATATTGCTGTTCATGACATACTCCATCACTATATCCTCTCCACCTTACATGCACAGCCACAGGCAGATATGGTTTGTGCAAAAGTTGATTATGTGTGTTGAAGATTCAGCGCTAGCCTGACAGTTTCTTGAAGTCCTGTCCCTCAGAGGGCAGCAATGTTGTGCAGGCATAGCTCATCAGACCCCAGTCTTACCTCCGTGGTGACGTCACCGGGGGTGTAATGAATCCCTCATGAACACCAAGCTCGTTTTATTGCGGGCTCACTCCCCCATATTGCACCTTCCTGTTTAGTTCTCACAGCTCCATTGAACTACAGAATTCAGACTCTCATTTGTACAGATGAGGAAACAGAGGCTGAGAGATGTTTAGTGATGTGCCACGCTCACAGAGGGCAGGCGGATCTGAATGTCTGACTGCAGTTGTCTTTCTTGAGAGACTCATCTCACGAGGAGCCCTTCCAGTCACCAGCACTGTAAGCTCTCTAAGAGGAGTGTGCTTATTTTTCCTCTGCTGCCAAGGTATTCTCTACTCAAGTTCACAAACCTGGTAATGGCACCCTTTCACTTTCTTTTTTTTCATTTGTAGACAGAGTCTTACGCTATCCCCCAGGCTGGACTGTAGTGGTGCGATCGTGGCTCACTGCAACCTCCGCCGCCTCCCAGGTTCAAGCGATTCTCTTGTCTCAGTCTCCCAAGTAGCTGGGATTACAGGCACCCACCACCACGGCCAGCTAATTTTTGTATTTTTAGTAGAGACGGGGTTTTGCCATGTTGGCCAGGCTGGTCTCGAACTCTTGACCTCAGGTGATCCACCCGCCTTGGCCTCCCGAAGTGTTGGGATTACAGGCGTGAGCCACCACACCTGGCCCCCTTTCTCTAGCCAAGAATCTGGTGGAGTTCCTGCAAGACAAATGCTCTTTGCGTGTCATGTTTCCCAGTCTGGCATGGTCCTGCCGGGTTTCAGCAGGTCCCATCCATGGTGAGATGATGCTAAAGGAGATCGAAGCAGGGTCCTTTGTTTTCTAGTTCCTTTTGTTTCTAAAACAACCTCACTTAAGTTCTCCCACTGGTGGACTCCCAGGAGAAAAGGTTGGTTTTTCTGGCTTTTGATTGAGCTTCTGATCATGGATTCTGCTGCACATATGGGAATTGTGATAGGGATGTACCCAACTGCTGACTGGTGTCTTTGCCCCACACAAAGATTCCATCCTTATTGTTTGGGGCATTCTCTATTTTTAAAAGCTATCATCCCTCAGATGGCACATCTATTGCTATTTCTTCAAAATCCATTTGAAGAAGTAGTTTTTAAATGTGTTAGTGTGTGTTCAGGGTTTGGTATCCTTCAGAAATCAATTTTGAGGAATTCCACCTCCAAATTCTACCTCCAAATTGCTGGAACAGGTTGGAGCTCCAACTATTGCCTGGCAGTGCACAGAACTGGGCACCCGACAGCTGAAGGCTGTCATCAGACCTTCCGCTTTTATCCCACCCTCCCTTCCTCTCTCCCTTGCCTTCTCTTCTTGCCCCTCCACATACCTTACAATACCCACAAAAGTAAAACTCTGCAAATGTTTGGGGTCCTGGTATAAAGTGAGAATGAGCTCCTGTCGTGTGCCATCCAAACAACCAAACTCAATCTCCTCTATCTTCCCTGCTTTCAGCTGATTGTTCTTGCTGGCGCACAGCTGTGGGATACAGTTTCTCCACTGGAAAGCCTTCCCCATTGCATATGGTGGACAATCCATTGTGTTCACATGCATTCAAGGATCTTCGCATTCCCACTCCGGCTTATCTTTCAAGGCTCACCTCTCCCACATTAGGACAAACCAGACTATTCACCTTCTCCACAAATGCTTTCGACCTCTGTGCCTTGTTGGTATTATTTGTCTGTCTAGAATGCCCTTCTTTACCATATTTCGTTTTCAAAAGCTAACCAGTTTCTCTAAGCCATGTGCAAATTTTTGTCTTCTCAGAGAATCCTTCCTTGAATTTCACAGCCTGAATAAATCTCATATTTTTCTATGTTCTCATAGCATTTTCTAAGTACCTTTTTAATAGGCCTTCTTACATTCTTACACACAGAGGCTGGCATGCTTGGAAATGTTTGTTGAGCTGTGAATCAGTTATTTGTGTGCATGACTAATTAATTACTGATGTTCGGATTTGTAATTTTAGTTCAGAGACTATGCTCTTGCTTATCTTTGGGGCCTTTTCTGAAAACCAGTAGTAGGTGCTTAATAATTGCATAGAGTTAAATGATACTGGTTAGCGCACATATTTCTTTCCTTCTGGAATTGATTTAAATTTTCTTAAAATGTTTATAACTTTCAGTTATTTAAAAAAAGACACAAATTTTTGCTTTTCAAAAGTAGACAATCCCTGGTTTACATATTTGTTGAATAATCGGCCTATGAATCTGAGGCACGAATTTTTATTTCAATGTGAGCATGGCATTTACTGCCACTTGGTGGCAGTGTACCCCAATTACGAGACCGTCTGACTACTAGACCCTGATACGTGCTAAAATTACAAACCAGAAGTTACGAAGTGACAGTCTGTAACAACTCACATCTAGATTCTATTTTAGTGACAGAGATTCTAGTACAATACCATAATACTTAAATACTTCCTAAAATTAATATCTTTGGGTATGTCACTATTCTCCTGTTGAATATGTCTTAATTATCTTGTACTTATGGATGAAGAGTAGAGATGTAAATCTTATGAAGAATTGCCAGAAAATTAACCACTGGCAACATTTTATGAAGGATGTTTTAAATGTTTAAGATAAGGTGTTCGCATATGGCTAGACAGGTTTAACCCCTCACTGTGATTTATAAAATCTGTGCAGAAGGAAGAGTTCTATGTAAACTTTCTACTCCTCCAGGAAGTAGTGCAAATATAATTCTGAAAGGAACAAGGAGCATTCTGGAAAAATCAAAGCCCACAAACCCAGGAAGCATCAGCTGCGGGAGTGTTATCAGCAGGGGCAGTTTGATAGTCTGTGGGAGGAAGCAAAGGTGATTTTGGAAGCTGGGTCTTGATACGAGTCACATTTTCTAAACTCAGATTTGTCCTTGCACATGCTAGGTCACATCACTCAGGTTGTAACCAGAAAAGATGAAGCCGTGTTTTGCATTTGAGGGTAGTGGTGGGAGAGAAGCAGCGGCAGCAAGATCAGGGACCTGGAGAATCAAGAAGCTTCTCTTGGATGAGGAACTAGGCCGCTGGGGACTCGTCCTTGGGCAGAGTGCATATTCTTGGTGTCTCCTTTTATGTAAGATTTTTGCTACTGCAGAGGTAAACGGAGCTGCGTAATGGCGCCTTTATCTGCAAACCTAATTTCAGAGCTGAAGTTGGGAAGCTTGAGTGTCGTGGGAACACTGGGAGTGGCAGTCATTAAGCACTGCAGGGTTACCGAGAGGCTTGTCTTCTTTGTTCAAATGACTCAAGACAAAATAGGGAAAAAACATGACTATATGTTTGATGCTTAGAGGAATCTGATTGCACAAAACTTTATTGATGATCAAAATTTATTTAGAATTATATAATTTGAATATATATTATAACACATTTTATAATTTTATTATAATGATTTACATCTTGTAATTTATTTATAATTAAGGGGGCACCTTCATGTGGGGAAAGCTGGTGTCTTGTAAGGAGAACATTTACTCAGGCCGTATTGTATCAGCTGCAAGACCTGCTTTGAGCTCAGCGTCATTTAGGATCCTTCTGGCTAATAGCTCTTGCACTGACAAATGAAATAACAAACAACACAAACTGCTACTCTTGTAGAACCAGCGGTGTGATTACCAGACTCTTATGGGTCCTATTACATAATGAGTTCACTTAATCCTCCCAACACCTGTATGTGACAATTGTGATCATCTCTGTTGTAAAGATAAATAGCACGAGGCTCAGAGAAGTTAAATAACCTGGTTAAGCTCAGACAGCCAGTCAGCTGTGAAACTGGGACTGAAATCATTGTTTCTGATCCAACCTTGGTTTTCCCAAGGTGATCAAACTTTGGAGGACAGATGGGCCACAGGAGGAGGTGAGCAAATGTTTGTTGGCACGCCAGCCACACTGCACATGTCCCAGAGATGCCATTCAGATAGGCCATCACCCCGCATGCTCTATTCTGAGACTGGTACCCCTGAATGGGGCAGCACCTTAAGCCTGTTTGTTTGACTACCTTCTGATGTTGTCAGGGATAATTCAAGAAGCTACCATTTTTACATACTATAAATTATGTACTCAGAACCACAGTAAATAATTATGTCCACCTCTCTGGAGTGTTGAGGTGTTTCCTTGATCAGTATCTTGATTTTATCCACCTGCCTGGCTCCTAGAAACTAAACCATTTGAGATTTTCTTAGCCAGAGTCTACAGTGACATTCCTTGTATGTGCAGGCACCAAATAAGAATAAAGTTAATGGTTAATGTGGAATAACTTTATTACATGCCAAGTGCTTTCCGTACACTGTCTTATTCAACCATCACAATGAGTTTTTACTTAAATCTTTGTTTTATGGGCGAGGAAATGGAGTCTTAGAGAGACGAGCAGGCTGCTAAATGACAGAGTCAGGGCTTGAACTCATGACTCCACAGCCCATCTCTAATCAGTACTCTCTGCTACATTGGTTAATGATGCAGTTTTACATCAGGGGATGGAGATAATATTGTCAGAAAGGACTTACTAGCTCAAGGGAAACAGTCCATCTGGCTTAGAAAGTCCAGCCTAGAAAATTTTTGAACCATACTAAACTGTATAACAATCTATTCCTTACCAGCTGTATGATCTTATGTCCATTATTTAATTTTCCTGTGCCTGTTTTCCCATCTGTAAAGTAGGGATAATAAAAGTAACTCCTTAATATTACTGCCAGGAATAAATGAGATAATGTACGTAAAACACTTAGCAGAATGCGTGGCATATAGCATTAATAAATGCATTAATAAAATGCTTAATAAATGTTAGCTATCAGCAGCTGTGACATTGTCACCATCATCCTTATTATTAGGTAAAAGCTACTTACATTTTAGCTACTGTGCTCAAGAGGAAGCAAGAAGGTAAAAATGATGTTAAGTCAATAAAACCAAGATACAGAGACAGTATCTTTTGAGATTTGACATGTAAACAATGAGCCTCTTCAGGAAGCAGAAATGGTTGAAGACCCTAAAGACCAAAGTGTCCCAAGGACCCTACTTGGGGAAGGTGTCTTTGAGTTCAGTTGCAGAACTTCCTGAGCATTCTGGAAGTTCCTCACCATTGCTGCAATTGGACCAGATGATGTGAGAGTCTCAGGTATTCCTCGCCGAATGGGTGTTTGCTGTTGGAAAGCTCATGTATACTTCCACTTAAAAAGTTTGTTGTGTAAATCCAAGATCTTTCTCAGAGAGAACAGTATCAGCAGGAGAAAGCTATCCTCAAGATTGGAGCTCATTCGTTCACTCATTGAATTTATTGAGCATTTTTTCTGGGCACTACAACTAGAAAGATTAAGAGATGGCCACATTCCTCGAGGAAGTCACAGACTGGGAAGGGAGAGAAATGTTATTAAATAATTACAAAACAGTGTCATGCCAGCAATGTGCTAAGGAAGACGGTGGGATAAAGCAGGGAGAAGGCCAGGTTTCCTCCTGTGTTCTGGGAAGGCTGGATCTCAGCAGTGTACGCTCCGAAGGCCTTGACTGTTGTGGGCTACACTGTTATCCCTACAAGTTTCCCCCACCTGCTCCCTCCAGAAGACAGGCTGCCCTTCTCCCCCTAGGTTGCTGCAAGAATAGCCATGCTCTCTGCCGAGAGATCCGCCCTCAATGCTTTCCCTTCAGGGGTCTAAGGGGGGCCGCCTGGAGCTACAGCCTTTGCCAGATCTTGGGGTTCTTGGAAAGGGGGCACACATGGTAATTTGGCCAAGTCTGGGCAGCAAGGTAGGCTTCCTAGACCTGGGAAGTGGGAAACTTAGAGCCAAGCAAGGTCTCTGCTGTGATTTAGTTGAGGTAGGAGCATTTTCCACTTAAGGCTGACTCAGATTCTCTCTTAGGCCAAACTGAAGTGTGACTCCTTTAAGAGATGTGAGGGCCCACGGGTACCTTGGAGAACTGACTGACATCTAGCTCAGAGAGGAAAGCCCAAACTCCTGCCATGAAAGATTTTGCACACACTCTTTCTCTCTCTCTCTTTTTTTTTTCCTTTTTTTTGAGACGGAGTTTTGCTCTTGTTGCCCAGGCTGGAGTGCAATGGCGTGATCTCGGCTAACTGCAACCTCTGCCTCCTGGGTTAAAGTGATTCTCCTGCCTCAGCCTCCTGAGTAGCTAGGATTACAGGCGCACGCCACCACGCCCAGGTAATTTTTGTATTTTTAGTAGAGACGGGGTTCCACCATGTTGGCCAGGCTGGTCTCGAACTCCTGACCTCAGGTGATGTGCCTGCCTCGGCCTCCCAAAATGCTGGGATTACAGGCATGAGCCGCTGCGCCTGGCTGCACACTCTCTTTGGTGCATCTTTCCATTCTTTTTTTCCATCAGTTCTCCATGCAGACTGTTCGCACCAGCTACACAGACTTCCAGGCATCCCCAAGCAAGCTTCACCCTCTCCTGCAATTCCTTTTCCTGGAATGTGTGGCACCTTAACACCCCCACCTGCTGGACTTCTACTTGACTTTGGAGGTCCAGTCAAGCTACCCCAATGTGTATTCATCTGTGATGCCTTTTCTGCTCTTCCTGATCTCAAATTATTTTTATTTCTGAACCCAACATAAAAAATTTAAAATTGTGTTGAAATACAAATAACATAAAATGTATCATCTCAAAAGGGTCCAGTTCAGTGGTATTAAGTACATTCATAATGTACCTAATGGTGGTCTGCAGCCATCAGCACCATCCGTCTCCAGAGCTTTTTCATCTTCCCAAACTGAAACTCTGCACCCAGGAAACACTAAGTCTGCATTTGCCATATTCTCAGTCCCTGACAACCACCTTTCTAGTTTCTGTCTAATAATTTGACCACTCTAGATACATCCTGTAAGTGGAATCATACAGTATTTTTTTGTTTTGTGACTGATTTGTTTAATTTAGCATAAGGTCCTCAAGGTTGATGCATATTGTAACCTGTGTCAGAATTTTCTTTTTCATATATATCACATATATGCCTAGCTACACAGACTTCCAGGGCTCACCATATACATATGGCAGAATATTATATATACGTATCTCATATATATTATATATCCTATTCAGATATATGTGATATATAATATATGTCATATCACATATATTATATCACATATCACATATATGATATCTCATATATATCACATATATCACTATATATAAAAATGATGGTTGAATTATATATATCACATATAAATGGTGGTGGAATTATATATATATCACATATATATATATAAATGGTGGTGGAGTTATATATATATCACATATATATAAATGGTGGTGGAGTTATATATATTACATTTACCTATAAATGGTGGTGGAATTTAACCTCTGTGATGAAATAGGCTGAGCACAAATGCCATCGATTCTGAGAAAAGTGCAGGTGGTAGAGTAGTAGTAAAAGTATCTCCCTGCAGGGAGCCCCCCATTCAGAATAGATTTAGTTCTTCTAAGATGATTAGGCTATCTGTCTTTTAAAGACATGCCTTTTCTATTCCTGTATGCACTAATCGAATCTTTATTGGGAGTCTCCTCTGTGGTGTACAAGGCACTGTGATGAATATTTAAAAGTGCACTGACTCCATTTTTCATAGCGTTTATAATTTAGAAATAATGCTGAGGATTATGGTTTCCATCTTCATTCATGTCCCTACAAAGGACATGAACTCATCATTTTTTGTGGCTGCATAGTATTCCATGGTGTATATGTGCCACATTTTCTTAATCCGGTCTATCATTGTTGGACATTTGGGTTGGTTCCAAGTCTTTGCTATTGTGAATAGTGCCGCAATAAACATACGTGTGCATGTGTATCGCAAGGACAAAAAAACCAAACACCACATGTTCTCACTCATAGGTGGGAATTGAACAATGAGAACACATGGACACAGGAAGGGGAACATCACACTCCAGGGCCTGTTGTGGGGTGGGGGGAGGGGAGAGGGGAGAGGGATAGCATTAGGGGATATACCTAATGTTAAATGATGAGTTAATGGGTGCAGCACACCAACATGGCACATGTATACATATGTAACAAACCTGCACATTGTGCACATGTACCCTAAAACTTAAAGTATAATAATAAAAAAGGAAATAATGCAATAGTAATAATTAGTGCAATATGGCATGTAGAGGAAAACAGTGGCCAAAGCAGATGTGATTGAGTCCAAGGTGCGCAAACACTGTGACCTTTGCATGCTGAAAAGGGAAAGCCTTTAACTCAGATGCTTTCTGGGAAGGCTGCATGGAGGAGGGAACATGTTGCAGTTGGATTCTGAGGAATGCTCTTTTTTGAGAGTCTATACTGGTATATTTCTTTGTTAGACATTTTGATGATTTCTCAGCCAGGAAAAGAAAAAAAACATGACATTTCACTCAAACTAACTGCTGCTACAACTGGGGTATGGGAGTTGACATTCATCATTTTGACTTTAAAATCTGAGACTTTCTGAGTCCATTTAGATTTAAGGTTTCATTTTCCCAGAATGATCATGGAGGGGAGGAACGAAGCCACACACTTGCAGTATAGTTGAGAAGAAACAGTTATGGAAAAAAGCTTGCAACATTTCTCTTTTTCTTCATCTAATTTATATCAAAGTATTTTCTTTTCACCAGATTCTCATCTTTGAATCTTAATCCGCTAATCTTCAGGGAATTTAAGAAATGAAGGAGCTGGTGCTCCAGCAAAGATGTGAGTGGAGAGTTTGCAGCAAAGGCTGAACTTATATAAAAAATGAGAACAGAAGCAAGAAAATCACTTGACATCCATACAGTATGGGTGAGAGAGGTGGTGGGTTTTTTTTGTTGTTGTTGTTTGTTTTTTGGGGGGAACCATCAGTTAAAGATTCAACAAGAATAAAAAGGAAGTAATTGAGACTAGTTTGCTCACACGATGCCTTGTAGCACAATTTAAATTAAAAATAAGGGAATCGGCCAGGTGTGGTGGCTCATGCCTGTAATCCCAGCACTTTGGGAGGCCGAGGCAGGCGGATCACCTGAGGTCGGGAGTTTGAGACCAGCCTGACCAATATGGAGAAACCTTGTCTCTACTAAAAATACAAAATTAGCTGGGCATGGTGGTGCATGCCTGTAATCCCAGCTATTCGGGAGGCTGAGGCAAGAAAATTGCTTGAACCTGGGAGGCAGAGGTTGTGGTGAGCCAAGACCGTGCCATTGCACTCCAGCCTGGGCAACAAGAGTGAACTCTGTCTCAAAAAAAAAAAAAAAAAAAAAAAGGGAATCTTGGACACATTTCTTTTTTACGAAACAAGCCGCTTCATGAAACAATCTGGAAGCCCAGAACAGTGGGGATATGACTGCTTGGGGAAGGCTCATCAGGCCAATTACTGAGGAGTATAGAAAAATGCCGAGGCTGGGTAGACCATAAAGTATGAAAGGAAATGTGTTTTTCTGTTTCTCAATGCATTTCTCTTGTCTTATTCGTAATGTCATAGTGCTCGGCTCAGTTCTTCACACAGACTAGGTGGCCAATTTCTGTTGAGAGACTTCATTCATTCCCTTATTTAATTATTTGACAGGTATTTACTGAGCATTTCCTAGGTGCAGGCAGGCAATTTTCTAGGCTCTGGGAATATAGCAGTATAGAGATACCCTGCTATATATGGTCCAGAAAGAATTTACCAGCCCCAAATACTCTCTCTCTCTCTTTCTTTGTCTTTAATGTATCTATTCAGAGAGAAGAGAGAGAGAGAGAGAGAGACAGTTCTCTATATAAAGAGAATATAGTCTCTCCTATCTTCTGTAAGAAAACAATTCTTGGTGAAGGCAGTCAATAAACAAAATAAAATAAAAAGTATCAGCTGGGTGTGTGGTGTAGAGAAAAGAAAGACATCTGGGAAGAAGGATTGTATTACTTTGCTTTGAGATTGCTGAAACAAATTACCACAGATGAGGTGGCTTAAACAACAGGAACTTATTATGTCACAGTTCTGTAGTCTAAGATCAAATTCAGCAGGGCCACACTCCCTCTGAGGCACTGGGAAGGGATCTGTCCCAGGCCTCTCTCCTGGCTTCTGGTGGTTCCTTGGCTTGTGACAGTGACAGCATGACTCTAGTCTTCACATGGCATCTTCCCCGTGTCTCTGTCTCAGAGCCCCAATTTCTTCTTTTTATGAGGACACATGTCATGTTGGATTAGGGCCCATCCTAATGACCTCATCTCAATGGGAGTATCTGCAGAGATCCCATTTCCAAATAAGGTCACATCCACAGATACTGGAGATTAGGACTTCAACATTTTTTGGGGAGACACAATTCAACTCATAGGAAAGGTTAAGTGGTGGTGGGTTGCTGTTTTATAGGGGTGGTCAGGTGAGGCCTGATAACGGTCATCTGACCATGGACCTGAAGAAATGGAGGGCATGAGCCATGCAGATATCTGAAGAGAGAGCCATTTGGGCAGAGAGTGGGAGAATACTCTGCATGTTCCAGAAACAACAAGGAGGCCCATGTGGCTGGAGCCAGGTGAGAGAGAGAGAGAGAGAGAGAGACAGCCCAAGCTCAGACAGATTATGAAGTTTTTCCTCTATATGAGATGGAGAGCCCTTGATGGGTTTGAGTAGTAGCGTGTCATAATCTCTTGTACATTTTGAAAGGCCCACTCTGATGGCTGTCTTTTGAATAGACTGAATGGGGTGAGGGCAGAAATGGGGGTACGATTGCAAGAGAGACTTGACCGTGGCCTGGAGTAGAGTGATGAGAGGCGATTGGACTTAGGACATATCTTCAAGGAGGAGACAACAGGATTGGGGGGTGGATTGGACATAGGATGTAAAACCAAGAGGTGACTCAATGACTCTTAGGCTTTTGGCTTCTGCGACTGAAAAGATGGATTTGCTGTTTATAGAAATGGGGAGAATAGGTTTTACTGGGACAGAAACAAGAGTTGAATTTAAGTTATGCAAAGTTTGAGATGAGTTTTGGCATCAAAGTGGAGACAGCAAATAGGCGGTTGGAGATACGAATCCAGCATTCAGGAAGTCATCGGTATAGACGGTTTGGGGTTTAATCACCAAGGGAATGAGTAGAGCTGGAGAAGGAGCTCCAGGACTGCTCCTTGTGTTCTCCAGCATTTAGAGGCTGGGGTGGTGAAGCAGAACAAGCAAAGGGGATCAAAAATGCATGGCCAATGGGGTAGGAACAGAACCAAGAAAAGAGAGGATTCCGTGGAGTTAGACGAAGGGAGTTTTTGCAGATGGGGCAGAGAATCTGCGTCATGTACAGTAAGGACGGGATACTGACCATAGGATTTGGCAATGTGGAAATAACTGGTGACTTTGATATAAGGATTTTTAGGGAACAAATGGAATTAAAAATAGGTTATAGTGGGTTCAATAGGGTCACATTCAGCATCTCCAACTCCTTTAGAAAATTGCCTTTACAGGGGAGCAGAGAAATTACTGTAGCTAAAAGTGTATTTAGGGCCAAGGGAGAAATTCTTTTTTTAATGGATGGTAATACAGCATTTTATATTCTGATGGACATGATGCAACAGAGTAAAAGTTAATGATGGGGAGAGATGGCAGGATTGGTGAAGCCATAGCTTTGACCAGGTGAGAAGTTATGGATCCAGCATCAAGTCCAGGAGCACAGGCAATTAACCCATAGAAACAGGAAGGCAGCAAAGGAAGGAGGTTCCAAAGGGCAGCTTGGTAGAGAGGGTGGTAAGAGCATATGGAAGGCTTGCTGTTGTGGCTTCTGTTTCATCAGATAGATTAGAAGTAAGGGCACTTGTGAAGAACGTAGGGAGTTCTTTAAGACTTGAAGACAGAGGTGATGATGTGAAAGAGTTCCCCAGGTGCATGGAAGAATGACTGGTTTTGAGAAATACAGTCGGATGGCTGAGCAGCCCTTGCTTGAAATTGGTGGTCATTGATCGAAAAATGGACTCAGGTCAGCATGATTGGATAGATTTCTGCAGCCATGTTGAACCGCGCAGGTTCCGGGTCAGAGAGGGGAAAAAGAGTGATAAATGGAGAGAGGAAAAGGAAGGGAGTTGAGGGAAGATACAAGTGATGACAAAGATAGATTCTGGAATCTAAGCTGGGTGAGAGGAAGTGAGGATGAGAGAAGGGTGGAGGACAGTGGGCGCTGATTGGATAAGTGGACTGAGGCCCTCATGGGATTGAAGGATGCTGCAGTTGGCAGTCATTCAAAAGAACTGCTGAGAAAGTAGGTGGCAGTCATGAAAGAGTTGTTAGGTGGCAGCGATTGGGGTGGTGCAGTAGTGGGTGCAGTTATTGGTGATAATCAGGTCCAAAGCATGACCATAAAGTGGTGGTTGGGAGAAGGCAGAGGACAGTATAATTAGAGGCAAGAATAAGGATTTGGGAGGCCAGGCTTCTGGAAGAATCATTGACTTGGATTTTAAATAACCAGGAATTATGGCAGGAGTATTATTAGAGAATTAAGAAATAAATCTTCAAGAAATGAGGAGGAGTCTACTGAAGTCTGTGGGTAACTAAAGCACGGAGGGCCACCCTGTGGTGACATCTGAAGGCATGAACTTTGCAGTCGAGCATGTTGGGGAGGAGAGAGGGATAGTGGTTTGAGAATAGCTGTGAGGAGCAGGGAGGACAAATGCCACCTTCAGGTCCAGTGACATGAGAAGTGAGAGAGAGAAGCAATAAACACTTCAGAGGTTTGCAGGGAAAACTGTTTCCTCAGGGTGAGCCAGGTTTTAGTCAAAGCAGGGTGATGGGAACATTCAGAGGCGGGTTCAGAATACAGGGAGTCTGCTGATATTGGATGAGTTCAGAGAGGTAAAAACATGTGAGAGATGTCCAGAATGATAGTGACAAGGGATGAGCAGAGAACCTTGGGCTTCCCATAGTGACTGACTTCAACAGGGATACAAGCCACTGTGGCTTCCAAAGCAGATGAGGCTGCTGGAGTGTCATGGGGCCATGGAGGGGGGCTTTTGTCAGGACTAAGAGGGGTGCTGGTCCCCGCCATCTTCACTCTGCTTCTGGCATTTTGCAGCCTGGAGGGGCAATGCCACATCTGGAACTCTGGAGCCCTCTTTGTGTTAAGGCCATGGAGGGAGGTCGCCAACACATCTCAAAGTTCTGCAGATACCACATGGAGCAGCCGGAAAGAGGAGGAGAGACACCTTAAAATGAGATGGTTTGTTGAAAAGGAGTGATGATTGGCTAGACCGCAAGGGAAGCTTGCAGGCACTGTGTGTCAGGCCTGATGTTTAGTTACTGCTAGTTGTAACTGGGCTTGGAGATTCTGTTCAGTCAACTAAATAGAGCCTAATTATCCAAATAGATTCACAAATTTGTTTCAGTATGTAAAGATAAAAGACCATTTTTCTCTAATGATAAACAAAAAGAATGTTTTCTCAGCTGAATAAAAGGTTAAGCTGTTATTCATGATGTTTTGTCTGAAAACTTTTGATAGGAGAAACTTTGGTTCTTACCATTTATAGCTACATAAAAAAGATAGAGTTTTGGGCAAGTAAGTATAGTTTATGAAAGGAATTTCAACACATATGTGACCTGAACAGAAAAAGTAAAAGAACCAGAGTCAATTCCATAGAAGGGCTGAAATACCTCTTTGGTTTTGTTTTGTTTTTAATTGCTTCAGAGATGAGAATCACTGCTTAATTCTAGAGTAACAAAGGGAAGGGATTGTGAGAATATGACTTTTGAAATATGCCTTTTAGAATGGGAAACATTTAGGAAGGTGCCTGGAGTCATATGAGGAGAACAGTGGGCAGAAGAATTTTAATAGAGAGCTAGAAAGAGAAAATGTTTGATCAGACCTCTTAACAGCAAGTTTATATGTACACTTCATGTATTTTTCTTACTAGAAAAGCAATATGTGGAAGACTTCCTGACAAAATGGCAGATCTACCTGACTTGTATGAGACATTCCTTTCCTATCAGGAACACAGAGAAATTCTGGGTCAATTATTTGCAAATGATGTTTTATAATTCCTCCTCAAGTTGAAAGAAAGAAGAGGATATCATAAGGCGACAGAAGTTAAGAGATAGATCCAGGCCAGGAGAGTAAGTGGGAACTGATGCTACCCCTGCCTTCTGAGGAGGTGAGACTCATTCCGAGGCTCCTGGGGTTGCAGGCTGCAGGTCAATTGTTTGTGATTCTCTGCTCACTGAGCAGATGAGCTAGAGCAGACCTTCAGGCATAAAGCCTGGAGCCTGCAATTGTTGCTCCTTTGTTAAAACCACTCCAGCTACTAGTCTAGGGAAAGCAGCAAGGGAGCTGCTGGGCCCTTGGGTGGAAGAAGCAGAAAGTCACCCTTTCTGTTGGCCCTTGGGTGGGAGAAGCAGAAAGTCACTCTTCTGTCTGGGATTTGAGTTGCAAATTCAATACTGCTCTATAAGAGTTAGTTTTCCAACTCAGAGCACAACAGAGGAAAATATGAAGAAGGTTACACTATGGAAGGGAGTTTGCATATACTTTTAAAAACATCTGTATTCACTCCCTAGATGACATCATCGAGTATTATTTAAATGTCTCCTTCATACTGTTGATTTCTGCATTTATATCTCCAGTCTGAACCTCTCCCCTTAATTCCAGATGGTTCTCAACTCTAGATTATTTTCCAGATCGCGCCTCTGAGGAGTCTAATAAGCATCTCAAATACAACATGTGTGTTAGCCAGCCTCCCAAATGTCCTTCAGGAATCTTGGGTCCTGGTGTTCACATCCTGTGTAGTCTCTCCCACAGTATACTAAGGGTTGGTCTGTGTGATTGATGGAGTAGAGCAAAAGTGTTATCAAGTCCTTTCTGAGATTGGTTTATAAAAGATGCTGTGGTTTTTATTTTGGTTGCCCTTGATCTTGTCCTATCTTGGATCACTTGCTCTGTGGAAGCCAGGTACCATATCTTGACACGCTGGCAACCCCACATGGAGAGGAACTAAGGCCTTCAACCAATAGCCAGCATGAATTTGGTAGGCATGTAAGTTTGGAGGTAGATCCTCCAGCCTCAGTTACATTTTAAGATAATGGCAGCCCTGGTCTAAGCTTAACTGTCATCTCATGAGCCATCCTAGGCAGAACCACCTGGGTAAACTGAGGTCAGATTCTCAACTCTTAGACCCATAAAATAACAAAGATTTGTTGCTTAACCTGCTAAATTTTGGGATAACTTGTTATGCAGAAATGGATAACTAATACAATGTGTCCAAAAAGGTTCTCTGCATCTCCCCCTAAGCTTTCTCTTCCTGCAGTTTTTCCTGTCTCTGTAAATGGTAACTCTATTCTCCCAACAGCTCAGGCCAAAAACTATTCTTGTTTGTGTTTCTGACATTTCACATCCAAGTTTTCAGCAAATCCCTGTTGGGCCTACCTTCATAATATATCTGACTACTTCTCACTACCCCAGTTACTTTCTTGCTCTAAGTTGCTATCATCTCCTGACTATTTTATTATAATAGTTCTTTTGGCCTTCCTAATTTTGCATTTGCTCAATTTCAGTCTATTCTCAACAAAGCAGCCAGAGTTATCCTTTAACAATGAAATCAGATCATGTCATTTTCTAATCAAAGCCTTTGAATGGCTTCCAATATCACTTAAGGTAAAACCCCAGGTCCTTAACATGGGCTCTGTTGCCCTTCATTATTGTCTTCTTTGATCTCATCTTTCCTCAGCTCTCTTCCCTCCGGCCACACTGGCATCCTGTTGTTGCTCCAACAGACCAGGAATTATCCTGTCTTAGGGCTTTTGCACTCATGGTACCCTCTGCCAAGAATGTTCTTCTCTTCGGTAAGTGCAAGATTTCTTCGCTCATTCCCCACTGGACACAGGCCTCTTCTGTGGCAGCCCTGTTTAAAAATTCCAGCCTCCCTGTCTTTCCTCCACCTTTCCTGGTTTATTGTCTCCATAGCTTTATCATCATCTGTCATCCTATACATTTTACATATCTTATGTACTGTCTCGCTTCCTCCACTAGAATGCAAGCCCCATGAAGGCAGAGAACTTTATGGGTGCATTCCAAATCCCAACAGCAATGCTTGACATCTAGCCAGCCGCTCAAATAGTTTTTTTTTTGTTTGTTTGTTTTGTGTTTTTTTTTTTTTTTTTGAGACAGAGTCTTGCTCTGTCGCCCAGGCTGGAGTACAGTGGCGTGATCTCAGCTCACTGCAAGCTCTGCCTCCCGGATTCACGCCATTCTCCTGCCTCAGCCTCCCGAGAGCTGGGACTACAGGCGCCCACCACCACGCCCAGCAAATTTTTTGTATTTTTAGTAGAGATGGGGTTTCACCATGTTAGCCAGGATGGTCTCGATCTCCTGACCTCGTGATCCACCCGCCTCGGCTTCCCAAAGTGCTAGGATTACAGGCGTGAGCCACCGCGCCTGGCCTCAAATAGGTTTTGAAAAAACAAGTATTATAAACAGGAGAAGTAACGTAATATTTAGACAAGATGGAAAAATCTAAAAGATACTATAAGTGTGTTTAAAACTATTAAAAGTAAAAGAAGTAAAAAACAAATGAATGCACTTTTAAAACCATTCAGATGTGAAAACAACCAAGCAGAACTTCAAGAAATGAAAAACATAGTAGCCAAAATTTAAAAACAAACAGCCAAACAAAGGATCAGTTAAAATCAGGTTGATTTAGAGGGAAGATCTGAGGAAACCACCTTGAACATAGCACAGAGCTATGACAAGATTAAAATTATAAAAAATAAACTAAATGACTTGGTGTGAGAAGGCCCCGCATGTATTTTGTAGGAGCTCTAAAAGGAGAAACTAGTGATAAGAAGAGGCAATATTTAAAGAGACAAGGGCAAACAATTTTCTTTCTTTTTTTAAAAAATTTTACTTTAAGTTCTGGGATACGTGTGCAGAACGTGCAAGTTTGTTACATAGGTTTACATGTGCCATGGTGGTTTGCCGCACCTGTCAACCAGTCATCTAGGTTTTAAGCCCTGCATGCATTAGGCATTTGTCCTAATGCTCTCCCTCCCCTTGGCCCCCACCCTCTGACAGGCCCCGGTGTGTGATGTTCCCCTCTCTGTGTCCATGTGTTCTCATTGTTCAACTCCCACTTATGAGTGAGAACAAGTGGTCTTTGTTTTTCTGTTCCTGTTAGTGTGCTGAGAATGATGGCTTCCAGCTTCATCCATGTCCTTGCAAAGAACATGAACTCATTCCTTTTTATGGCTGCATAGTATTCCATGGTGTATATGTGCCACCTTTTCTTTATCCAGTTTATCATTGATGGGCATTTGGGTTGGCTCCTATTATTCCCTATTGTAAATAGTGCTGCAGTAAACATACGGGTGCATGTACCTTTATAGTAGAATGATTTATAATCCTTTGGGTATATACCCAGTAATGGGATTGCTGGGTCAAATGGTACTTCCGGTTCTAGATCCTTGAGGAATCGCCACACTGTCTTCCACAGTGGTTGAACTAATTTACATTTCCACCAACAGTGTTAAAGTGTTCCTATTTCTCCACAGCCTTGCCAGCATCTGTTGTTTCCTGACTTTTTAATAATCGCCATTCTAACTGGTGTGAGATGGTATCTTACTGTGGTTTTGATTTGCATTTCTCTAAAGCCAGCGATGATGAGCTTTTTTTCATAAGCTTGTTGGCCACATAAATGTCTTCTTTTGAGAAGTGTCTATTCATATCCTTTGCCCACTTTTTGATGGGGTTGTTTTTTTCTTGTAAATTTGTTTAAGTTCCTTGTAGATTCTGGATATTAGACCTTTGTCAGATGGGTAGCTTGCAAAAATTTTCTCCCAATCTGTAGGTTGCCTGTTCACTCTGGTGATAGTTTCTTTTGAATAGCAAACACTTTTCTAGGTTTGAAAATAAGACATAAATTATTGGATTTAAATTACTGGATTTTTGGATTTAAATGGCGTGTAGAGTCTCAAACAACATTAAAAAATAAGATCTACGTAGAAACATTAGGTTACAACTGTCTAACATTGAAGACCAAGGAAAAAATCCAAAAACAATGAGAATGAAAGATGAAATACCTAAAGAAGGACAACTATGAGATAGGCAGACTTTTCATAAGTAATATGCCAGCATACAATGTAATTATGTCTTCAATGTGCTAATGGAAAAAACCATTACCCTAGAATTCTATACCCAGCTAAAAGTATCATTCAACATCATGGCCAAATAAGAACATTTTCAAAAGAACCCTCACTGACTCTTGCTGAAATAACCACTAACGTATCAGCTTCAGAAGGAGGAAATTGAACACAGGGGACCGGAGTGGAATTGCAATTACATTGGTACGGAACAAATTGGCGAACATTTTGATAACTTGAAATAAACAACGATGTATAAATAAGGAGCTAATTTGGAGGAGAGGATTAAAAACAAGGAAAAGCTGGGAGCTGTGGCTCATGCCTGTAATCCCAGCACTTTGGGAGGCTGAGGCAGGTGGATCACGAGGTCAGGAGTTCGAGACCAGCCTGCCCACTGTGGTGAAACCCTGTCTCTACTAAAAATACAAAAATTAGCTAGGCGCAGTGGTGTGCGCCTGTACTCCCAGCAACTTGGGAGGCTGAGGCAGGAGAATTGCTTGAACCCCGGAGGCAGAGGTTGCAGTGAGCCGAGATCGCGCTACTGCACTCCAGCCTGGGTGACAAGAACAAAAACTCCGTCTCAAAAAAAAAAAAAGGAAAAATTAATATATTAAACATAAAATAGTAGCATGAAAAAGGAGATCAGAACTGAACTGTTTCTGGTCTGGAGATTTTGTTTGGCCTGATTTTCTTTTTTAATGTCAAGTATGCATTTTAAATATCTAAAAGAACAAATTAGAATGTGTAGTTTTCAAGCTTGTAGAAGGGAAAAGTAGAATGAAAAAACCAAATCAATTTAATAAAAAGAGAGAAGAAAAAGGAAACAATGAAAAAGTATATTAATCTTAAATGCAAAATAGCATAATAGAAGTACAGTTGATCCTTGAACAACATAGGTTTGAACTATGTGGGTCCACTTACATGTGGATTTTTTTTCCACCTCTTTCACCCCTGAGACAGCAAGACCAACCCCTCCTCTTCCTCAGCCTACTCAATGTGAAGACAAGAATGAAGATCTTTATGATGATCCACTTCCATTTAATGAATAGTACATATGTTTTCTCTTCCTTATTTTTTTTTTTTGAGATGGTGTCTCACTGTTGCCCAGGTTGTAGTGCAGTGGCGCAATCTCGGCTAACTGCAACCTCTGCCTCCCAGCTTCAAGCGATTCTCCTGCCTCAGCCTCCTGAGTAGCTGGGACTACAGGCTCACACCATCTCGCCCGGCTAATTTTTTGCATTTTTAGTAGAGATGAGGTTTCACTGTGTTAGCCAACGGGGTCTTGATCTCCTGACGTCGTGATCCGCCTGCCAGGCCTCCTAAAGTGCTGGGATTACACACGTGAGCCACTGTGCCTGGCCTATGATTTTCTTAATAACATCTTTTCTGTAGCTTACTTTATTATAAGAATACAGTATGTAATATATATACAAAATATGTGTTAATCAGCTGCTGAAATGTAAGTAAGGCTTTCAGTGAAGAGTACGCTATGTGCAGTTAAGTTTTTGGGTGGTTGAAAGTTGTATGTGGCTTTTTGACTGTGTGCGGGGTTGGTATTTCTAACCCCCATGTTGTTCAAGGATCAACTATAATACTAAATGTACCAGCAATCATAATAAATATAAATAGCTTAACTTATTAGTTAAAAGAAAACTTCAAATTGGATTAAACAATTTTAGTTTCATATTATTTATAAGAGAAATTATTAATTAGTTGACTTAAATGTTGATTTCAGACATAATGGCTCAAAAGTTTGAAAAAGAGGTGGACAAATATATGTACCAGGAAAAACAAAACAAAGAAAATTTGAGTAGTGAAATTTTTATTAGACGAAATTGACTTTAAGACAAAATGCATTGGTGTGGATAAAAAAACATCTAGTAATTCGTAAAAGCATTCATGAGAAAGCTACAGAAATTCTAGTCTAATGATATAGAGTTAGAATATAAGGGAAAATGGGCTGGGCACGGTGGCTCATGCCTGTAATCCCAGCACTTTGGGAGGCCAAGGCGGGTGGATCACTTGAGGTCAGGACTTTTAAGACCAGCCTGGCCAACATGGTGAAACCCTGTCTCTACTAAAAATGCAAAAATTAACCAGGCATGGTGGTGCGTGCCTGTAATCCCAGCTACTCAGGAGGCTGGTGCAGGAGAATTGCTGGAACCTGGGAGGCAGAGGTTGCAGGGAGCTGAGGTTGCACCACTGCACTCCAGCCTGAATGGCAGAGTGAAACTCTGTCACACACACACACACACACACACACACACACACACACACACACACATTGGAAAATGAACAGAACTATAAAGAAAATTAATTAACACATTCACAATTATCAACGTCAATATATCTGTGTCAGAAACTAGTAAATCAAGAAGACAAAGGAAGACTCGATGTCTGTTCTTAAATCTATATCCATGAACAACCTTTCCAATGTTTTTTTCAAGCATACAGAACAGTTATGTTTACTGACTACAAAGACCACATAATTGATATTGTACTGAATATATTCTTTGACTACTATACATTAAAATAGGAAATCATTTTTTAAAAGTAATCAATAAAAACCCCCTATTCTTTTAATAGGTACATTTCCAAGAAGTAGTTAAAAAAGGAATCATGTCAGGGGTTCTGAGATGGTTAGAATCACACAACAATCACAGCAATATATGTGAGATAGAGATTTATATACTAGAAAAAACAAAAAGTTGAAAAATCAATGAATTAACCATTTGACTCAAAAAGTTAGTAAAAGAGAAAACCTGTAAACAAAGAAGACATTGTAGTAAGAAGAAATTAAATAAAAAAAGAAATAATAAGGAAGATAAACAAAAGTAGTGCATATATGTTTATTTATTTTTTAATTAATTAATTTTTTTTGTTGAAATAGAGTCTTGCTCTGTCACCCAGGCTGGAGTGCAGTGGCAGAATCTTGGCTCACTGCAACCTCTGCCACCCAGGCTCAAGTGATTCTCCTGTCTCAGCCTCCCAAGTAGCTGGGACTACAGGCATGTGCCACCAGGCCTGGCTAATTTTTCTATTTTTAGTAGAGATGGAGTTTCACCATATTGGCCAGGCTAGTCTCGAACTCCTGACCTCAAGTGATCCACCCACCTCAGCCTCCCAAAGTGCTGGGATTATGGGTGTGAGCCATCACGCTCGGCCAGCGGTGCATATTTATTAAGATAGAACAATATACAAAGAAAACATAACACTCACCATACATCTCATTCTGTGCCAATGTTTTTTATTAACACTTTTGTGAAAATCCTTCCGGTTTTATGTAGAGAGATGGAACAAATAAATACTCATGCTATGACAAAGATAGAGGAAGAGAATTGCTGTCTTCCCAAACATAGACTGAATTTCTGAAGCAGGAAATGTGGTTTGCAAGAGGCAGCTGGGAGAAAGGAAGACTCCTACTCCATTTGTTGATCCTGGCACTTGGGCGTGGGAGGAATACACCAACACGAGAAAGTTGCAGAAGTCTCAGCGGACACCTGGGTTTCCACTGGGTAGGAAAAAGGCAAGGCCTTTCAGGAAGAGATTGAGGATATAGGGAAGTGTGCTGGTCATAATCAGGAATTCCAGAGATCACACTGAGCGGGGTTAGAGGGCAAGGAGATGGTGATGAATTGGATCAGTCTGGAGAGAGTACGAAATATAGGGAAGAGAGTTCCAGTGATAATGGATCATTTTAGCACAGTTGGACACCTGAAGGGGACTGTGATCCACAGGGAGGAGGGGTGTGACATGGTTGTTTCTGGTGGTCTTTTAGAGAACTGATAAGTAATCAGTTGAAACCGTGGTCTTCAAACTTGAATAAGATGGTGAGGGGGTCTTAAAGAGAGAGATCTTCCCTAAAACTCAAGAAGGTTGCTGGGGAAGGGGATGAAGGCAGAGGGAGGCTGCTCTACTTGCCATTTAGTCACGCTTGCGGTTTCTCTTTCTGTATTTTCTACTAATTTCTGGTCTGCTGAGAACACCTCTTTTTATTGTTTAGTATAATTATGCACTATTGTATTTAAATGTTCTCCTGCCAATTCTAGGAATGGGGCAGGAAGAAAAGGCCGTGGCTTGAGCTCAGTGTCCTATCTAGATCTGAAGGCAAAGCTTCAGTTTGGTCCTTATTTTCCCTTGACTGCGGGGTTCAAGTTCTCCTTTCTGCTTAGCTACTTCAAAAAATAATTTTCTCCAAAGTTCACAGTTCCTGATTAAAGCCGACTAAGGTGAACAACAGAGCAGGGCAGGATATCAGAAAAAAAATTAAATAAAGAGCGTTGAATTAAGTTACATTTGTCATTCTATCAGTCATATTTCCTATGTCACTTCTGAAATGTCTGTTGGGCTTGGCCTCCACAAGACCTGCAGGAAGAGGTTTATTTTCCCTCAAGACCTGAATGTGCTCTCTGTGGCCCCAGTAGGAGTCCTTACACCTACTGCGGCCACCTTCTTTGATTAAAATTCGTTTCTATATCTCAGATGACTCAGGCAGGAGGTGCCTGTGCAGTTTTACAGGTGACAGTTTTTCCGAGTGCTCACAAACTCTGTGTTTTACAAGTACATTTGTTCCTTGCAGACTTTTGGCTGCACTATAAGCTCGGGCTGAGAAAGAATAGTTGATTCTGGTTATCAAAGCTTTGTCTAAATAAACGAGGACCTCACTATATCTCTCTTGGCTATAGAGCTAGGTATATAGACAATCCATCTTGGAGGCTCTCCAAAGTGAGAACAGTTATTGAAGTCTAAAGCAAGGACTCCTTATAAGGAAGTTTCACCTAAGAAGAAGGCCCCCAGCATTGGCTTAGCAAATAACATTCTAGTGTAGCTCCAGGATATTGGAGCCAAATATGATTCTCCCTGCCCTCAACCAAAGACCCAGCCTGGTTTTTATAGGCCAGACATAAATCTGAGAAAGTGTTTATAAAATAGACTGGGTCTATCTGGAAGGCTTGAAAAACAACTTTTATAGGTTCATTCTTAGGAAATCGATTTGAGGATATTTAGAGAAGTTGCTCTTGTACGAAATGGAATCCTTCTCACCTTATCTCCCCCTGTCCAGTTGGGGTGCGTGATTCATTCAACAAAACAGCACTATTAATTTCAGGCTCCTCATGCTCTTAGGGGCAGGGAGACCTGCCTTACTGAGCCCACCATTAAAGGGCAGAGAGAACCTTTATGAAATATCTATTGGTGGACCTCAAATTTCAATGCTTGCCTTTCTACCTGGTGACACCATTTCAAGTTTGTATTCCCACTTGGTATTCCAGGATCTTATCCATAGAAATTTGTGCTATAAGTTCCTCTGAAGCACATTGTGCTAAACCTGCCAATTTTATAGTTGAGGAGGCTGATGACCTGAGAAAAGGACCCTCTTCTTTAGTAAACACCAAAACATGATGCTTGACCCTTTGTGGGATACAAAAATACATGGGTCAATGTCCTTGTCATCAGTGATTGTTACTTACAAGTGTAAGAATAATTGTAATATGTAATTGTAATATGTAATGTGATAAGAGCTGTAAATGGGCTGGGTGCGATGGCTCACACCTGTAATCCCAGCACTTTGGGAGGTCAAGGCTAGCGGACCACGAGGTCAGGAGATTGAGACCATCCTGGCTAACATGGTGAAACCCCGTCTCTACTAAAAATACAAAAAATTAGCCAGGCGTGGTGGCGGACACCTGTAGTCCCAGCTACTCGGGAGGCTGAGGCAGGAGAATCGCTTAAACCTGGGAGGTGGAGGTTGCAGTGAGCTGAGATCGCACCACTGCACTCCAGCCTGGGCGACACAGTGACACTCTGTCTCAAAAAAATAAAAAAAAAAAGCTGTAAATGAAGGAAAAATACAAAATGCATTTTGTATTTAGGTAGAAATTAGCACATTTTGAAGGGGCAGGGTAGCAGGAGAAGCAACCTGGTAATTATTGTTATTTTTTATTTCCCATTTTTTTCTTTTAACTTTTATTTTAGTTTGGGGTGCATGTGCAAGTTTATTATGTAGATAAACTGGTGTCACAAGGGTTTAGTGTACAGATTATTTCATCATCCAGGTACTAAGCATAGTACCCAATAGGCTTTTTAAAAAATCCTTTCCCTCCTCCCAACTGCTACCCTCAAGTAGGCCCCAGTGTCTGTTGTTCCCCTCTTTGTGTCCATGTGTCCACGTGTTCTCATTATTTAGCTCCCACTTATAATAAGTGAGAACATGCAGGTTTTGGTTTTCTATTTCTGCATTAGTTTGCCAGGGATAATGGTCTCCAGCTCCATCTGTATTGCTCCAAATGACATGCTCTTGTTCTTTTTTACAGCTGCATAGTATTCCACAATGTATATGTACTACATTTTCTTTATCCAGTCTAATGCTGATGGGCATTTAGGCAACCTGATAATTACTATGATGTACTTGGCATTTAAGGGCAATTGGGTGAATCTTGGGATTTTTGCCCTCTGCAGATGGGAATTACAAGTAAATCTGCTGTATTGAGAAATCCTCTGGCATGGAAAGGAAACGCTAGGAAGTTCAGTTTGGTCAGAGGGTAGACCAAAGTAAGGAAAGAATAAGAAATAAGGTGGGAGAAATGGATTGGGACAAGATTACAGGTGAAAAAGAATGGCCAAGACATACTGAGCAGGAGCCAGATTTCAGGGGGCTAAGCAGCGAGTGGTTGATGAGAATACCGAGACAGACAATGAAAAATCCTTGTGAGTCATTTGCTAATAGAGAAAAATAAAGATTAGTAGGAGTTTGTGGGAGAAAACAATGTCTGCAGGGAATAAGCATAGGTAGAGAGGGAAGTTGCAATGAAACTAGTTGCATTGAAAGCCATGATTTTCTGATGGTTGGAACCCTAGTGAGGGTGCATGCTCTGCTCCTGAATGCATTGGTATGGCAAGCATTTCCAGAATCTAAAAACCTGAAGGTGCTATTTCATCTCGTGTCATCACTAAGAATCTTGAATTTAGAAATCTAGAGCTGAGCTGATAATTATGGTGCTGAGAATTGCCCCCAGGTGAGTGGGACACTTGAATGATGTACAGACTGACAAACTGCACACCAGGGTGGGCTCACAGCTCTGTACTCATGCGTCATCTGGGGACACTGAGGCTGTGCAGTGTCATCATGGGAGGCATTCACAAGGTTCTGCAAAATATAGCGAATAGCCATTTAGATTACCCTGACTTTGCAGATCAGGTCAAAGGAGATTAAATTGAAGTGCAGCCCTCTTTACTGAAGCTCTTGGCAAACATCTCAATTCTTTTAGAGATGATTTTGAGTTTTGTAGAATTAAGTCTTTTTCTTCCCCCAAGCATATTTCTCCCAGTTTTCAAAAGGTTGGTTACTTGTGGGAAATTTAATCCACATGTTTATGATTCACTTTGACTCCACTCCTTTCAATTTTGTCTTTGGAGCATGAGTTGGTACTTGAGAAGCCTTTTAAAGTTCAGGACTTCTTAGAATTTGAGGGTTATTTTGCTAGATGTGTCTTGAAAACACATATCAAAAATTTTCATAAAATCAAAACTCAGAGTTTGGAGGGTGGTCTCAATGTCCCAAATTCCCAACTCTTGGCAATGTATTTCCAACAGCTGATCTGTAGGCAAAGGACACTGTTAAGTGTGCAAGGAGCTGCTTCACTGAGTGGTAAAGGAAGGGTGTCTGTGTTTACAGGAGTGCCATCCCAGTCTCTTAAAATATTCCCAGAGACGGCCAGGCGCAGTGGCTCATGCCTGTAATCCCAGCACTTTGGGAGGCCGAGGTGGGCGGATCACAAGGTCAGGAGATCGAGACCATCCTGGCTAATATGGTGAAACACTGTCTCTACTAAAAATATAAAAAAAAATTAGCCAGGCCTGGTGGCGGGCACCTGTAGTCCCAGCTACTCGGGAGGCTGAGGCAGGAGAATGGTGTGAACCCGGGAGGTGGAGCTTGCAGTGAGCCAAGATTGCACCACTGCACTCCAGCCTGGGCGACAGAGTGAGACTCAAAAAAAAAAAAATATATATATATATATATTTTTTTTTCCCAGAGACAGCAGGCCTGGGAAGCATCATGACATTTGTGTCCTTCCTGGTAGAAAGTCTTGCTTTTTATTATAGTTTCTTATGCCTAGATCCTTGGGCCAGCAGAACAATTCCAGATCACCTCATGTCTAGTTCAACCTCTTCATTTTATAGGTGAAACTCAAAAAGGTTCAATGTCTTGCTCAAGGTTTCACACACTTTAGTGTTAGAATCTCTTCATGTTTCCACCATGTCCATTTCATGCCAATAAGAAGAAGCTTTGATAAGAGTTGAGGTCATTCCACTGGGTGGGCAAAGTGGTGGGCAAAGTGGTGGAGGCGGTTTTTGGTGGGTAGAGAGACATTGAGCACTTCCTTCCACCTGCTCTGCCCTCTTTGAGTTTCTTTCTCTTTCAGATTATCTGTTTACTTTGGGCTGCTTCTCCCTTTTGGAAGATGGGGTTTCTGCAAAAGGATACTGATGGAATGGGGTTCTTAAAGTCTGACATCCAAAGAGGTGTCACATGGGAAGGGTGGAGTACTCCATTGTGAAGTCCTGTTTCTGCAGTCTTATTTAAGGGATACTGGGATCCAGCTGATTGCTCTGTAAACAAATGCCTTCGCTGCTCAAATGGATACATATTTCCTGTTCCAGAACACTAATGCTTATTTGATGAGTCAATGGGTGACCATTCGAAGTATGTTGGATCCACTCAGTCACTGCAGGGGAAATCTATTGACCTTGGATACACACTTTGGCCCAGAACGGCTACACTTGGTTATTTAATTTAGTTGTACAAAATGTGGGAAATAGATGCATATCAGCAAAGGTCTTGGTCTTTGTTCAGCAAGGAAACAAGTGAAATTTATGAAGGGTTTTTATCAGACTGAGGTCAACGGAACATATTCACACACATGCCATTTAAAATAGCATTTATTTGTTTTATAAATGATTATAAAAGTACTATATGTTCATTGTGGAAAACTTGAAAAATGCCAAAAGTATAAAGAAGAAAAAGAAATAAATTACTTATAATTTCACTACTTAGAGATAACTAATGTTAACATTGACATTGGAGACCTTCCTGGTTTTTTTTTTTTTTTTAGTGGATTTACAGATTTTTAATATTTTTTATAAAACATACATTTTTCATAGGTTATAAACTGTTTTTTTTTTTTTTTTTTTAAGTTGTAAAGATCAAAAAGAGAAAAAGACGTTTCATAAGCCTCAGCCTCTAAGACCAATAACCATGGTTTTGTTGGGTCTTCAGGACTTGTATGAGATCCAGGGCCCTAAGCAGCTGAAATTCATAGATTTTTTTCTCTAAAGCTCCCCTATTCATGTAACTCACTTATTCGGCCTGGGTTGCTTTCCTTTCTGTCTCTTACTTCTCCTCCCACCACTACTTAGCAACCTCCATTTTCCTCTACCTGGTAGCTTCTTCTCACGTCATAACTTCTCATTTCTTGTATTTTTGGTTTGCTGTGACTCAC
Organism: Hylobates moloch; assembly: GCF_009828535.3. Classification (NCBI taxonomy): domain Eukaryota; kingdom Metazoa; phylum Chordata; class Mammalia; order Primates; family Hylobatidae; genus Hylobates; species Hylobates moloch. The sequence continues at coordinate 43,221,461 of NW_026652294.1, forward strand.
ACACAGCCCTGTTCTACCTCATGGCCTCTCTTTCCACATACCATATGTGTGACATTTTCCAGTTCAAATGATTGAGAGAGAGAATCTGATTTATTCAGCTAAGGACTCTTTTTCTCTATTTGAGTACATCTTGCACACAGGCTCGGCCGTAAGTTGCTGGCCAGTTGGGACAATTACTTCTCTAACCCATTTAGGTATGGGCAGATGATGAGGAAGTTCAGCTAACGTTTAGCAAATTACGTGGAAGACAGTAAAAATTTATCCCAAATCCTGCCACTCAATAGTGACTACTGTTAATATTTTTGTGATTTTTTTCTTTCAGTCTTTTTTTTTTTTTTTTGAGATGGAGTTTCGCTCTTGTTGCCCAGGCTGGAGTGCAATGGCACAATCTCGGCTCACTGCAACCTCCACCTGCCGGATTCAAGCAGTTCTCCTACCTCCTACTCAGTCTCCTGAGCAGCTGGGATTACAGGCGCCTGCCATCAAGCCTGGCTAATTTTTGTATTTTTAGTAGAGATGGGCTTTCACCATGTTGGTCAGGCTGGTCTTGAACTCCTGACCTCAGGTGATCCACCTGCCTCAGCCTCCTAAAGTGCTGGGATTACAGGCATGAGCCACTGCGCCCGGCCAGTCATTTTTAATGTAATTATGTATGTGCCTATATGTGTATGCATGTGTGAGTATTTATTTTAAAACTTGATTACATTTTGTTTTTTAGCTGAACATTATAGCTTAAAATATTTTCTTATGCTTTTAGCTATTTTTCCAAAACCTGACTTATAGTGGTGTACAGTAGTCAATTTTATGGGCATAGCAATACTCTATTTCACAATTTCAGTATTACTAGGTACTTTCTGGTGTGTGCCATGGGAAGAGCCTGCATCCTATGTCATATAATGGCAACATTTCCTAACATTGGAAAAGGTATTCCGTTTCTAGGTGGCCAAAAAATGCCAAATATCTATGATATGGTCACAGGTGGACAATGTAGTTTTATGATAATGAGGACACGTGTTCTGTCTTGTTTTTTTTTGTTTTTTTTTTTTTTTGAGACGGAGTCTTGCTCTGTCGCCCAGGCTGGAGTGCAGTGGCGTGATCTCGGCTCACTGCAACCTCCGCCTCCCGGGTTCACGCCATTCTCCTGCCTCAGCCTCTCCGAGTAGCTGGGACTACAGGCGCCCGCCACCACGCCCGGCTAATTTTTTGTATTTTTGGTAGAGACAGGGTTTCACTGTGGTCTCGATCTCCTGACCTCGTGATCCGCCCGCCTCGGCCTCCCAAAGTGCTGGGATTACAAGCGTGAGCCACCGCGCCCGGCTTTTTTTTCAAATTTATTTTCTTAGACCATATGAAATCTGTTTTGCCATAGAGTGTCAGGAAGTAATTTAACCTTAAACATTTTTTTCCCTAAAAGTTTAACTTATCGTCCTAGAACCATTTATTCACTTAATCATTCTCTCTCAGTTGATTTGGAATATCGTAGGATTATTTCCTTGATTCTCAGATGCAAATGACTGTGAGATTCACCCCTGACCTAGAAACCACAGCAAGTTGAAATTCTTTTTTTTTTTTTGGAGACGGAGTCTCCCTCTGTTGCCCAGGCTGGAGTGCAATGGCATGATCTCAGCTCACTGCAACCTCCACCTCCCGGGTGCAAGCAATTCTCCTGCCTCAGCCTCCTGAGTAGCTGGGATTACAGGCGTCTGCCACCACGCCCAGCTAATTTTTGTATTTTTAGTAGAGAGGGGGTTTCATGATGTTGGCCAGGCTGGTGTTGAACTCCTGACCTTGGGTAATCCACCTGTCTCAGCCTCCCAAAGTGCAGGGATTACAGGTGTCAGCCATTGTGCTGGCCAAAATTCTTGAGTCACATCCTGATATCAGAAATATTAAAATGAAGGCAATGTGGTAGTAACTTGTCATACCAATCTGGGTGTTTCTCGGCTTTCTAGTCTCTTGCACTGACCTATTTTGAAGCATATTATTTATCTGCTTATAATATTTATATTATGTTTGTTTGTTTGTTTATTCTGATTTATTCCTCTACCCCATCTCCATTCTCTTTCTTTCCACCTCCCATAAGCAACTCTTCTAACATTTTAAATATGCATTTGTTTATTTGACTGTATCATTTTGAATGTGTATTATTGTGTGGCCTATATTGTTAATTTTTTTCTGTTGTAGATCTCACTCTGTTGTCACTTTTTAAACTACATCCTATGTGTCTAAGAGCCATCGTGTTGCTGTTTCTGATAGCTGGGTAGCACTTTGTGGTGTGTTCACAGATCTCATGTCTTTAGGGTTTGTATCATGTTATGCCAGGTCCACTAAATAAATTTTGAGGTTTTCCACATTTTGTTTTTTAATATGTTGGCAAACTTTAATGTGTACAGAATACGTGTTCCTTGAAAGTTTGAAAAATTTAATCTGTAAAACAATTTGCCTCTGGTGCCATTTGGGGAATAGTTGTTAAAATACACACACACACAAACACCCCATCATCCTTTCTTTCATTTTTGATTTATTCAAGGTTTGTTCCTCTTGTAGGGAACTTTTTAAGAATTAATATTTTTGAGAACATATACTTTTCAAATCTAGTAGCCTATAGTTACTAATAATTTTTTTTTTATGAATTCAGTGTAATCTCCTTTTTTTGATTGTGGTTGCGTTGTTTATATTCCTAATGCTTCATATTTGTATTTTTGCACTGGCTTTTTAAAAAGTAACTTTTAATTTTTTCTGATATAAAATAATAATGCTTATTTAATAAGGGGTCTTTAGCCATTCCCTGTGTGTGCAATTAACCTTGTTCAGAACTTGTTCTATTATATAATTTTTATTAAAAAACCAAGTTTTTGAAATCAATTTAAATGCTTTTTAGTTTTACTAAATACATTTAAAAAATAATTTTATCTTTGTTTATTCCCTCTACCTGCATTTTTTAGATTTATTTTTTGTTCTGTTTTAGCTTATTGAATTGGATACTTCATTCCCATAGTTTCTGTCTTTCTTGTTTAATAATAAAATCTCAGTGCTATTAATTTTCCTCAGTATATCTTTGGCCACAGCCCCTATATTTTACATGTTCTGTTCTTCTTTGTCATAATTTTTTAAATAAGCTGTACTTGTAGTTTTTATTTCTTCTTTGTCTCAAGAGTTATTTAAGAGCATTTGACATTTCTAGTGTTTTTAAAAAATTCTTCTGTTATGATTTTCTGGGTTTATTACATTGTGGTTAGAGAATGTAAGAATGCAGTCTGCATTGTTTCTACTTTTTGGAAAATAGTAAGATTTTCTTTGTGGCTTAATATATGAACATATTTTGTTATTGTTCCATGGCACTTGAAAAGAATATGTGTTTCCTGAGTATATCTGAAGTTTGAGATACATCTATTAAATCAAACATATTAATGTGTTATTCAAATTCTCTATATCTTTTTCTCTTCCTGCATACATGTGTATGTGTGTTTGGTCTATTTGAACTGGAAAAGCCTGAAAATGTCATATGAATGACTCCCACTGCAACTATAGTTTTGTCAATTTCTTCATGTGTTGCCAAGTTTTTTGCTGTCTTTACTTCATTGGTGGAATTGATGAAGCATCTCCCTACGTTTCATTAGTTGTGTTCTCTAAAATGTTGAAAGGACAGGCACATCAGGAAGCAAAACGTGTCTGTATTTTACCTAACCTGATTTGATTGGTGTTGTAGGGGAAATTTCGGCACTATTCTAACATTAATTCAACCTTGGTTATCATTGGTAGGTGAGTTCCTATTTTTCTGTATCTTTGTGTCTTCCTTTATATATTCCTCAATATGTATTTATGGAAGACTTCTTCCATCTATTTTCATTGAACACTGACTATATATTTATTGGAAAACATTTTAAATTTTGTGTGCCCCTCCCAGTGAGAGGATTATTTGTTCTCACCTCAAAGAAATCTGGTTCTGCCATGTGACTTGCTTTGGCCAATAGACTGTGATCAGAAGTGATGTATGCCACATCGAAGTGCCTTGCTTTCAGCATCATTGCATAGTCTGTCACTGTCCTTTTCTCTGCTCTAGGAAAAGCATGTCCAAATAGGGGCCACTCTCTCATCCTGGTCCTTGAATGAAAACAATCCAGTGTGTCAGCCAAAACTCAGAGAGAGCTTACTAGTACGGACATGCAGTGTGTACTGGGTCCTGTTTTAGGCATTGCAGATCTGATCAGAACGGAAACCAGCATGGCCCCTGTTCGCCTAACGCTTATGGAAGGTTGGAAAAGTCTATGAAATGTTGCTGGCCACTATTTTTGTAGGCCTCAGTCATATTTGATAGTTTTCTTTATATGGAATTTATATACATCCTGTTTGGCATTTCCAAAATATTTTTGGTTACTGTGAATATAATCTTTTTCATCATGTTATTTAAGAACTCATAGCTGCTATATGGGAAATCTATAGATTTGTATTTTTACTTATATTATCTGGACACTTTATTAAGATCTCATAATTATATAGTTATTTACATTTTCCAGGTATAAAATCATATTTGAAATCAATTAGTAATTTACTTTTTCTTTGCAATGATTATAAACCAACTTCTGTTTTATATCTCATTTAATTGGCCAAATTTTCATAAAAGTGTTAAATAATGTAATAATATTTTCCCTGATTTTATTAGGAAAGTGGCCAGTGTTTGACTCTTAAGATATGACTTATTTGTTTAAGACAAATCATCTTTGCCATGTTGAGAAGATCATTTTTTGTTTCCATTTTTCTCTGAGTTCTTATTCTGAATATGTGTAGCATTTTAACAAATGCCTTTTTAGTGTCTACTGAGATTTTTGCATGCCTATCTGTATTTTGTTAATAGATTTCCCAGTATTAAAATACGTCAGCATTCCTTGGATAAATCTAGTTATTATGGTGGATGGTCTTTTAGTATACTATTTTGTTCAGTTGTCTTATATTTTATTTAGCACTTAAACATTTGTGTTCATAATTGGCTTTTTCTATAGGTTTTTTTTGTGTGTGGGTACTATCTTTGTGAGATTTTGGTATTAAGATTATACTTCCTTGTGGGAGAGACTTTAAATTTTATCTTTTTTTACTATTCAGGAACAGTTTATATTGCATGGGGATTATCTGTTCCTTGAAAGTTTGAACTGACTTGATAATAAAACTGTCTGGGTGTACATCTCTTTAGGAGTAATACTTTAGTAATTTCCTCGGTTTCTTTGATGGTTTTATTTTTCAGATATGTATTGCTTTAGTCAGCTCTGTGGTGGCTCCTTGGACTAGGAGTTGGTTCAGATCTGAGCCTATCGCCTAATGGAAGATTACATCACCTGATCAGACTAGATGTTTAACAGAATTCAGCCTCTTGTATCATAGTATTTACCTTGAGTGAAAATTTCATGTTAAGCACTTGTTAAATTGCCTAAAGGACAGAGAGCTGAGACTTCAAGTTGCGTGTCTGTTTCTGTTTCTCCCCATTAGCCAATATTTTTATGTGTGCTAGAATTTGATTTGAGATGTGCTTTCATTGTAACAGATATCAAGAAATGAAACTGGTTGGGGTGTAGCACACCTCGATCCCTCCTAGATTTCTAATTATTGGAACTTGCCGGTTATTCACAAAATAAAGTGGAAATTATGAGCAACCCAATTGGTTTGGGTTGGTGTGTTCTCAACAGTCCTTTTGCTGCATATGAGTGGAGTTGGCAAAGGAGTATTCTGGCCACCTCTAAAGCATTCCCTGCACAGTGAAGAAAGAGCTGCCATTGGTAGTAACCTTAAGGACCCAAGTGAATTGTTTTTTTGGAGCTGCCATAGCAAAGTACCACACATGGGGTGACTTAAAACAACAGAAATTCATCGTCTCACAGTTCTGGAGGCCAGAAGTCCGAGATGAGATAAAGATGTTGGCAGAGCTGGTCGTATCAGTGGACTGCGAGGAAGAATCTGTTCCAGGCCTCTTTCCTAGCATCTGGTTGTTCTGATGGAGATCTTCGGTGTTTCTTGGTTGTAGATGTATTGCTTCATATTCACATGCTTCTCCCTTCTTCCTGTATCCCTTCACATCATCTTCCCTCTGTGCACATCTGTCTCAGTGTCCAAATTTTCACTTTTATAAGGACAACAGTCTTAATGAATTAGGGCCCACTGTAATGCCCTAATTTTAACTTGGTGACTTCTGTTAAGGCCCGATCTGTAAATAAGTTCACAATCTGAGGTTCTAGGGGTTATGACTTCCACTTACGTTTTTTTTCACGGAATGCAATTCAGCCCATAGTTCTGAGTAGGGCTGCCGAGAGAAGGGAAGTCAGAAGGGCTTTCCTACTGTTGCTTGGACTGATGGCAGCCTGTTCATGCAATGAACATGAGTGGGCAGACCATCAGCTGTCTTTCTTTCTTTCTTTTTTTTTTTTTTTTTTTTTGTGGATGGAGTCTCGCTCTGTTGCCAGGCTGGAGTGTAGTGGCGCAATCTCAGCTCACTGCAACTTCCGCCTCCTGGGTTCAGGTGATTCTCTTGTCTCAGCCTCATTAGTAGCTGGGACTACAGGTGCACACTACCCATGCCCAGCTAAATGTTTTTATATTTTTAGTAGAGATGGGGTTTCACCACGTTGGCCAGGATGGTCTTGATCTCTTGACCTCATGATCCACCCACCTCAGCCTCCCAAAGTGCTGGGATTACAGGTGAGCCACCGCGCCCAGCCCATCAGCTGTCTTTCTTACCCACTCTACCGCCATCTCAGTAGATAGATAGTCCTTTCAAAATCTATTAATGGATGGTTCCAACGTTCCCAATGTTAACTTTCCAGGAAATCTTCAGCTTTGGGATTTTCTTTGTCTTTAACATCGTTTTACTGGGAGGAGGAGAGGGGCCATAACAGGCCCTGCCAGCTAGGAGTCAGTTAAACCACAAGTTGTTCTTTCTCCTGGCTCTATTTTCCTGCCTTTTATTTTTTCCCAATCAGCAGGTTGCCTCTCTCAGACCACACCTCTGAGAGCATCCTTGCACTGGGGTACTCTGTTGATTGTGGCAGAGCTCGAATCTAGGAAGGCATCATTCACATGGACTACAAAGACAAGGGCTTGTGTGGGAGACCATTTGTGGGTTTGGAGCCGCTCTTCACACTTGGGATATCATACTGATGGTCTCTGTGCAACCTCTGCAGGGATCCCCAGCTGTCTTTATTGCTCACAATTTTATTATCTTCTGAAGGCTTGGAGCTTATAAAATAGCTGTTTTGGCCAAAGCTGTACAATAAAGAATCATATTTGACTCTCACATTTCGCCTCCTCTCTTGCTAGCTAAATAATGTGACATTTCGAATTTGGAATCTTCAAGTTTAGCTTACATTTTTGGCTTTTACTAATTTTATCAAGGTCTTGCTGGGATGCTTGTCAGTTTCCAAAATGCCTTGATATGATCTCATCTTATTCTCGCATTAAGTTGCTTTTTCTGCTCATTTTTCATGGCAATAACTCACAGAAGTTACTGGAGGCACGGGGGTGACTTGGCCAAAGTCACACAGATAGCACTAGAGCCAGGACTCCAACTCAGGTCTGCTGACACTCAGCCCGGCTCCTTTCCATGAGGTCATCCTGCTCTCCTGCTACCTCGTGGTCCAGCCAAGTCTCAGCTCGCACTCAAGATCCCAAAATACCACCACCTCCTCCCCAGAGCCTTCCCAGGTTAAGCTAATGACTGACAGCTTTCCATTATATTGCTCAGTCTATCTACAACAGGGGCTGGCAAACCACTGGCCCCTTGCCCTGATGTTGCTGGTCTACAAATGTTTTTTATATCTTTAAATGTCCATTTAAAAAAAAAGAATAAAAGTATTGTGGAAGAGACATAACTGACCCTCAAAGCCTTATGACTATTTACTATCTGACCCTTTACAGAAAAAGGTTGCCAGCCCCTGGGTTAGATAAATGTACCTCCCTTTATCTGCTTTTAAATGTTACCTACTCTCTGCTATGGAATGAATAGCCATCAAAATTCTTGTGTTAAAACTTAATACCCATTGTGGTGGTATGAAGAGGTGGGTCCGTTTGGGAAGTGATTAAGTCATGAGGGCAGAGCCATTAATATGGATGGATTAGTGCCGTATTAAAGGGCAGGAGGGAATTATTATAGCTTAGGCCTTTTGCCAAGTGAGGACGCAGCAACAAGGCACCATCTTGAAAGCAGAGCACAGCCCTCCCCAGACACCAAACCTGCCAGTGCCTCGATCTTGGACTTCTCAGCCTCCAGAATTGTGAAAAAATAAATGTCTATTGTTTACAAGTCACCCAGTCTCAGGTATTTCATTATAGCAGCCCAAATGTAAGAAGACACTGCCCATTTATATTTATTAAACCAATTTTTGTGTCTATTTATTTATTTACTGTGAACTGAGGATTGTTGCTTTGGAATGTTCAAAGTTCCTGCTTCCTCTCCCCTGATACTTTTCTTCACCCCTCTATCAGGCTCTGAGGGATAGATAGATACAACATGAAATAGACCATCCTTTACAGCTTATTTGGAAAGGGAGGCAGGGAGGGCCTTGGCATCAAATACGTGTTGGCTCCTGCTAGATGCCCATGAGTGGTATATACAAGAAGAATACACGTGCACACCAAAGGAAAGGAAATGCTTGAGGACTGGAACGTAAATCCCACAGGAATGTATCTTTTTTGTTTACTGCTATCCCCCGTGTTCAGCACAGGTGCCTGAAAAAGATTTGTTGACCAGTGAATGAGGCCTGAATTACCTGAGGAAGATTTTGAGTAGGAAATTGGACTTCTACTAAGGTGTGAAGAAAGCGTAAGACTTGAATAAATGAATGAAAGTGAAGGTTGTCTTTTGGGCTTGTTATAAGAAGATAATAGCCCAGCATATGTCTTCTTTACAGATTCATTACCACTGAAACACAAATGAACATTGGTGTATTTAATTATTGATTCAGCAGGAAATGGCAGGCCCCCTGAGTGGAGGGACCTTGGCTTTTTCACCATGTAGGCCCACTTCTTAGCAAAGTGCCTGCAATTTAACAGGGACTTGATGATTCTTTGTTAAAAGGAATAATGATTTATATGACTATGACAGCTGATTAGAGCCTTAGAGTGGGGAATCTTCCATGCCAGGCCAATCACCTTGAAATTTATCCTTTCTATAGTCCAGGGGTCCACAAACTACAACCCGTAGGGCCAATCCACACATTCATTTACCTATTGTCCATGGATGCACTTGCATTGCAGTTGCAGAATTGAGTGGCTGAGATAGAGATGGCATGTGGCCGCTTGGCCTACAAAGGTTAAAATACTTGCTGTCTGTCCCCGGACAGGTAAAGTTCACCAACCTGTGCTGAACTTTGGAGAATGGCACAGGAAGTCTGATGCTTTCATGAGGTTGGTGCTGGGCTGTCATGGTTGGCAGACTGAAATTGTACAGCACGCAAATCTACTAATGCCCTCAGGTCCAACTCCCTCATCTCTCCTTCAATCCAGAGGCTTCTTGGGAATTCCAGTCTTGGCCTACAGTTCTTGTGGTCCTGTTCAGGGAGGCCTTTGATTCTGAGGAGACATGGTGAGCTTTACTGGTGTCTAGATAGCTCCCTCACATCCTGCACATTTGCTAAGTTTATAATTTATAATGAGAGGGATCTAGCAAATGATTTCCTCGGGGATTCCCCAGCCTTCTCTATTGCTCATAACTCTCTTAGCTTCGAAGGTTAGCAGTTTTTAAAATGGGATGCTTTGGCCAAAGTTGCATAACAAAGAATTGCACTGGCCTGTCTGCTTCCTCCCCTTCTCAAGGTAGCTGAGGAATATGGCATTTTGAAATTTTAATCTTCATGTTTAGCATATATTTGCACCATTTCTTTTTCTTTTTTTTTTTTTTTTGAGATGGAGTCTTGTTCTGTCACCCAGGCTGGAGTGCAGTGGTGCAATCTCAGCTGACTGCAACCTCTGCCTCCTGGGTTCAAGCGATTCTCCTGCCTCAGCCTCCCAAGTAGCTGGGACTACAGGCACGTGCCACCACACCTGGCTAATTTTTTTGTATTTTTAGTAGAGATGGGGTTTCACTGTGTTAGCCAGGATGGTCTTGATCTCCTGACCTCATGATCCATCCACCTCGGCCTCCGAAAGTGCTGGGATTACAGGCGTGAGCCACTGTGCCCAGCCCTCCAATTTTATTAATAAATTATCACCCAGGCAGTATCTTAGGCAATTTTCTGGTTGTCCATTAGACACTCTTTAAGTTCAGAATTTTAGGCCATAAAATATAGTTCAAAAGTTGCTATAAAGAGTTAAGAGAGTTTCCAAAGAATGTTGGGTAGACCTTGAGAAACTATTTAGCCCAGGTGTGCAATGTTTGTGTGACTTCTTCTGCTCAGCTGTGCCTGATACTCTATAAATATGCCTTATTTATCTTCTTCATATTTTCATTATTTAATGTTCTTCTTTAAACATGCTTTTGGGACTCCTATATTGCCCAGTTACAGCTCTTTAAGTTTTTATGTTCCAATATAACTTAAAATGATTTCAGGGCCTTTGATAATCAATAGTGTTATCAAATTGGGGGGATAATATATCAAAAATGTGTGAATTATCCAATAGGCCAAGTATTGAAGCATGGGCTTCCATGGGACAGCACTTACTAGCCCGTCAGGAGGCAAAGCCGTTGTAACTTTCCTTATGCTTAGGGAATCCTGAGTCTCATCTTCCTTTATGCCTGTCTTACTAGAATTCTATGGTTTATATCATAATCTTCCTCAATACATGGGCCTTTTTGCCCAATTTTCTAAAATTTGAAAACTTAGCTTCTGTAGGACTGTTTTTTAAATGTGAGGATTTTGATTTGAGTGGACATGGGTAATGGGGTATTTTCTTTGGGTAGGATCCAAGACCCAGACACCTCTAGGTAGGGCAGTTGATCTCATTCCCCAACCTTCTGATCTGAATTGGGCTGGGATGTGGAGCTACTTTGACTTATTTGCATAGTGACTGAGGGTTCTACCTGGGGATCTAGGGGCTGGAGATTAGCCCTACTGAGTTTTATGGGTATAAAAGCATTTGGTAGATTATGTAGGCTCAGAATGAGACCAGATTACAGAAAAAAAAAAAAAAAAAAAAGAACACCAGAAGCTCTGAAAGGGAATGAACCCTAAGGCAAGAGGGGATCTGAAACATGAACTGGAAGGTTCAGCAGCAGAAGGACCCTGCTGGTTCTGGGCATAATCTATAACTGAAACTAGAAACTCCCTGTTTCTGCTTCAAGCAACTAGAATCTTCTGCATCTTTGGGACTAGTAGAGCATTCATGTTTGGAAAAAGTGACTTAACCATAAAATAAAACTCTACCTGAATGGCCCAATATTTGTGTGACCTTCTTACTGTGTCTTTAACATAAAACAGAGCAATGAAGTTTATTCCATGAAAATACGAAGTCTAGCTAGGTTGAGTTGTATACAGTTCTATTCAGAGGCACAACATGCATTGTAGCTGATCTTATTTTTCTCTTGAGTCCCCACCGCTTTCTTCTTCAGTGGCTGGAAAAGAAGCCATATTTTACTTTCCCTTTTTGGACGGTTACTCTTTTTCTTCTCGTGCTTCCCTTCCTCTTATTAGTCTCCTGCAGCAAGATAATCTGGTAATTTAAATAAATGAATAAATGTATATGTTTTATATTTTTCTCCAGACATATGTAATTAAAAACACATGATATATGTACTAACAAACGTACACATACACATATATATTAAGGGGTTGATTTTTAAAAATTGGGATACCATTAAACACTTTTCTGCATCTTGATTTTTTCACTCAATTATGCCAAATGAAAACCCTGAGTCAATACAATCAATCTCATTTGTTTTCTGTGATTGTGTCATATTCCGTAGTGTAGATGGATTACAGTATATGAAGTTGTTTTTTAATGGAGTTGCATACACATTTTTCAATTTCTTTCCTCAGATATTGCTACAATAAACATTCATCTTGTAAATGAATAAATCAGTTTCCAGCTTGGGGTTGAAGAGTGGGGGAAGGTGTAGACTCTAGAGAATGTAGAGATGTAGACTCTAGAGAAATTCTAGGAATAATATCTCCTTAAGTTGGTTAAATTAAGCTAAGTCTAAAATAAGCCAGAAATTAAAGTTCCCCATTCAAATATCAATCCATTCTTATAATCTGATTTATACTTACCATTAAGAAACTATATTCATTCCTTTGTTTATTTTTCCTTTTGTCCATCCATCCATCCATCCACTCAATTATCCATTCATCTATCCAAACATGAGCTGAACATCTGCTATGACCTAACACTGTTTTAAGGGCAATGGAAGATATAAAAGATATATATGCTTATAATATAGTTGGGAAGCAAGCCATAGCTGTAGGAATAGCTGTTTAATAGTAGTGGCTGCCAAAGGTTGAACTGAGATTCAGGACACTGACCAGAGTCCTTACTCTGCCTTTGCTTTCTTCTTGTTCATTCCGGGACTGTGAAGAAGTCAGTTTACCATTCTAGGTCTCAGTTTCCTCATCTGCAAAATGGCAGAGTGGACCTAGATCATAATTGAAGCATCAGGGGATCTGCAAGCCAAATCCACCCCATAGCCATCTTGTCTGGCCTGTCACAGTTGAAAAAAAAAAAAAAACCCAACATTTAAAAAGCAGTAAATTTCTTATAAAAGTTTAGATTTTTGGCTTCTTTCAAAAAACAATTGGAAGATTTGTTAACACAGCATCTACATGCCAGTCCCACGAAGCGAAGATTGGCTAAAGCTGGGAAATGTTTGCCCACTTCTTTTTTTTTTTTTTTTTTTTTTTGCCTACTTCAAACAAGAAACTCATTCTCCATTTCAGCACAGTCCCTACCATGCCCTAAAGTCGCCCTCCCATGTGAGCTGTCAGTAGCCAATTACCACTGTGTTAGTATGGCTGATTCTTCTTTGGTAGAAAAATACATTGCTTGGATCTATGTCAAAAGCAGGAATACGAAAGATCTACTGAGAAGCCTTCACATTTCAAGAAAAATGGGAGAGATTATACAGAGAGAGAGACAAAGTGAGAAAGACTCCTAGGTGTTTCAAACTCGAACAGAAACTGTGTTGAAAACCACACCTGGAGGAAATCCCAATGCTTAGGTCGGGCTGGCCAGGCTGGCTTTTGCTGAGTGGCAGCCCACCCCTCCCCCACCACTGCAAGCCCTTGTCACTGCCTGTTAGACACAGCATGTCAAGCTGCACCAGAGGAGAGCCTGTTTGGAGCCAGCTCTGCACAGGAAAAAAAGACAGAAGGAGAGCAGGCTCTGCTATTTAGAGAAACGTCCTTTCTCCTGCAAAGACTGTCTTGGAAGGCTTATGGTCTCTGATTTCTATATGGTTTTTGGCACATCGTTTTAATCAAAAGAAGAAAAGGAAACACCGCGATGCCTTCAAACTCTAAACACAATGAGCTGGCAATGGAGGATGCTGTTAAGTCATTCCAATAATATGCCAGGCTCCGAATAACAACATCTGTTCCTGCAGGGCAGCAAGCAGAGGATAAAAAACCAGAAAGAAACCTTAGGCCAGGCGGGGTGGCTCATGCCTGTAATCCCAGCACTTTGGGAGGCCGAGGTGGGTAGATCACGAGGTCAGGAGATTGAGACCATCCTGGCTAACATGGTGAAACCCTGTCTCTACTAAAAAATACAAAAAATTAGCCCGGTGTGGTGGTGGGCGCCTGTAGTCCCAGCTGTTTGGGAGGCTGAGGCAGGAGAATGGCGTGAACCCGGGAGGTGGAGCTTGCAGTGAGCCAAGATCGTGCCAGTGCCACTCTAGCCTGGGCGACAGAACAAGACTCCGTCTCAAAAAAAAAAAGAAGAAACCTTAGATTTTAATGCAAATAGATTTACTGACAGGCAGCATGGAACGTCTTTCTATTAGACAGGTCAGAGTTACTGTCAATAGCATGTCTTTGCCTAATTGTAGGCTGCCCGGGGCTAGGTGCAATGGTGAGTGAGTTGGAGAGAAACGACCTCTGACCTCCATAGTTTAAAATCCAGAATCTTGGCCATTTTGTTTGTTTCCTTTTTTCTTGCTTTTTTTTTTTTTGAGATGGAGTCTTGCTCTGTCACCCAGGCTGGAGTGCAGTGGTGTGATCTCGGCTCACTGCAACCTCTGCCTCCCGGGTTCAAGCAATTCTCCTGCCTCAGCCTCCCAAGTAGCTGAAACTACAGGCTCATGCCGTCAATGCCCAACTAACTTTTTTGTATTTTAGTAGAGACGGAGTTTCATCATGTTGCCCAGGCTGGTTGCGAACTCCTGAGCTCAGGCAATCAGACCCCCTCGGCCTCCCAAAGTGCTGGGATTACAGGCATGAGCCACCCCACCCAGCCCATTTTGTGTTTTAACCATCATCTTTTCCCAAAACACTTACCCTCTAATATATGTCATTCATCCCTCTACCTGGATCACCTGTGTAGCTCTTGCATTTTCTTTAAGGATCACTAAAAGGTCACTCTCTCCCTAGGACTCAGGCCCTCTTCTCAGACTCAGGTAAGTTCCTCTCCTATGCCTTCCTTTGGCGCTTGCTGTTTGTGTGTGTCTCTGTGCACGTAATACATGGCAGCATAGAAGGTAAAGTCTTCCACCATCTAACTGTGATAGATACCATTTAAAGGTTAATGAAATAGATGCAATCATTTGTTCAGCATTTACTGGTTTGTTTGTTTCTGATATTTGCTTCAGGGGCAAGTAATGAAGAACCAGATTTCCTCTCTATCCTCAGTGGATAGGGGAGAAAAGCCACATCCCCCAGTCATCACAGGATCACAGGCATTCTATTGCCCAGTGCAGCCTAAACCACAACATACTGAAAATGAATTAATTGACCTAGTAAGTCAGGAACCTTTGTTAATTTCTTCAGCATCATTAATGCTTCCCTTCCTAGTCTTCGGTTTCTTGTAAAATGAGGGATCCCTAGATCCCTTTTAACTCTCGGAGCCTGAATTCTTGAATCACTCTGCTGGTTGTCCTCCACATCTAACATCTGGGTAGATTTCTGCAAATTTTCCCTACTTATGGTAGAAAGATTTTTCTGCTTCTGTACATGGCTTAGTCAAGGGTCTAAACTCAAACTACTCCGTTTAACATCCAAAGTGTCTTTCCTTTCCCAAACAGTGTGTGCTTTGGTGTTAAGCAAACCTAGATTTGAATTATGTCTTTAACTGTAGTTAACTAGGTGACCTCGGGTGAGTTTCTTAATCTCTCTATGCCTCAGTTTCCTCATTTGCAAAATGGAGATAACTCCACACAAGTTACGGAGTTGTTGAAATTATCAAATAAGATAAAGCAAATCCTTAGTACGATACTTAGTACATGGGTAGTGCTTACTAAATGTCAGCTTTTTATTAATTATCATGACCCCTCACTTATTCATTTGATATGAAACAATGGCTTTATTAGTAGTATAACTGTGTCATGTAAAAATATTTTAGCATAAGTATTGTGATATGTAAGAGCGAATTATTTCTATTTGACTTCTTAGGGGCTATTAATTAGCCTGTGAAATATTCTAATATGAATTAATACTAGGTTTGTCAAATTACTATGAAAATAGAAGTAGTTTTAGAGTGATGATATTAATGGTGTTTAAGTTATATGATTAAGGAGAAGCAGTACAACAGTGTCCACCAATCTTGCACAAATAAGGTAGAGGGAACTAACCAACTCTGAAGTCTATGCCAATCCTGCCAGTTGTGCATCACTGGCCCTACACCTGTCTATATCAAAGGCGGCCCTGCTGCCTTCTCTGCCTACCTGGGCCTATGAACACTTCTTCATCCTCTTCCGAGGGAGCTTGTTCTGCAAGGGACTGGTTGGGGGCACCTGACACTGCCTCTCCCAAGCTACGGAAACTTACAGTTTATGCCTGCTTGCTAATAGAGATGTCACATTTTATCTGAGACTTGATTAGAACTGGTAGTAAGGTTGCAGGGAATGGAAAGATTATATCACTTTCTCCAACCACCAGCCTGTATAACAAGGATCTATCATCCCTGGATGCTAGATTGGCTTAGATTTGTTGCTTCACCAAGCATTTCCCCCATACCTTGCCCGGCACTTGCTAATTCTTTTCTCAACCAGTTCTTTTGGTTCTCAACTTTCTTAAGTCTTGGGTGGAAATTTTAGCTTACATAAGTTTTCTTTATTTGCTCTATAAACAGCCAAGTATCATACTGATGGGAGGTACCTTATGCTGTCATTAAAAATAAGAGCTTAATAATTTTTGAAAACTGTACTGAAGATATTACAGATGATTTACTGACTTTAAAATTAATAAAAGTAATATTTACACTATACATTTGTTGGAATACCAAGATTCCGTGTTGCATTTTAAAAAATTCTATTATAGTAGAAATAAAAAGAAGAGATTTTTCCCCCCACCTTGTAAGGATCTGTTTGAATTAATTGTAACTCATAAATAAATGTGATTTCCTACCTCAAACAGGTAAACAAATATAGAGTGAGGGATAATGAAAATATAACAAGCAACCATTGTACAGTAGTTAAAGTAGAATTTCACAGGAAAGTTTCTTGTAAACAAACTACCCAATTTTATGATGACAAGACACAGAATAAAGTATAAATACGGCAAGAAAGAGCCTTCACAGGACTTGGCTTACTGTTTAAATTCTTTGTAAGTTCAGGGTGAATGTCTTGCCTTTACCATTATCTATGTAACAAGGCAGAATGGCCCAGTACATTATATTTTCGGAGCTTCATGCCAAAATAGCTCCACCTTTCTCAATCTTCTGGTATTATAAATTTGGTGGCCTTTGGCATCAATTTTAACTTTAATTGGTGCTAAGTTAAAGAATTTGTATCCTGTAACTTTACAGTCTATATTTTTCAGTAACAAAGTGCATTTTACTAAGTTATGTCCAGTAGCCACGTCCCTCCTCTTCCCTACCCCCATCTCCTACTCCAAGTGAGGCTTCTCAAACCTCTCTGGGAGCAGGGGCTGAGACCAGGGTAGTTTTTTCCTCTATGTGTTTATAAACTTTGCATTCTCTTGCCTGTTCTGGAAGTCACAATTTCAAGCACTGACTGTTTCTGGGTCTTCTCATTTTCATACCCATACTGCTGCTTTCCTCAAGGGAAATAGGAGTGTGGAGAAGGGAGAGCACCAAGATGACTATTTCAAGATTTTCTCCTGCAGTGCACCTTGTCTCATGTAATCCTCATAACCACAACGGGTGTGGCATATAACCCAGTATTATCTGCATTTCATAGCTGAAGATGCTGAGGTTCAGCGAAGCTGCATGCCCTACATAACAGCGACAATATTCACTCCTACCCCGATTTTCTTCCGTATACACGTTGCACAGAAGCCAGCAAGCCAGGCCCAGCATGAGCCTCCGTCTTCAGTCTCTGAATCCCATGCGTCTCTATTCTACCTCACCACAGAAATAAATCAGAGAAGATGTGATGGTTAATACTGATGTCAGCTTGATTGGATTGAAGGATGCAAAGTATTGATCCTGGGTGTGCCTGTGAGGGCATTGCCAAACGAGATTAACATTTGATCAGTTGGCTGGGAAAGGCAGACCCACCCTGAGTCTGGGTGGGCACAATCCAATCAGCTGCCAGCACAGCTAGAATATAAAAAGGCAGAAAAATGTGAAAAGAGAGACTGGCCTAGTTTCCCAGCCTACATCTTTCTCCCGTGCTCATGCTTCCTGCCCTTGAACCTCGGACTCCAGGTTCTTCAGTTTTGGAATTCAGACTGGCTCTCCTTGCTCCTCAGCCTGCAGATGGCTGGGACCTTGTGATCATGTGAGTTAATAATAAACATATATCTATATGTCTACATATATATTTAGATATATCTATATCTATATATATATATCCCATCAGTTCTGTCCCTCTAGAGAACCTGACGGATACAGAATGGCACACTGTGGAATGGGGATTTTTAGCAGGAGCTAGGATCCACCGACTTCTATGACCAGGGAGCCATGTAAATGTCATTTGGGAAAACATACCTCTACTTGGGAGGCTGAGGCATGAGAATGGCCTAAACCCGGGAGGCGGAGCTTGCAGTGAGCCGAGATCGCGCCACAGCACTCCAGCCTGGGCGACAGAGTGAGACTCCATCTCAAAACAAACGAACAAAGAATGCGAACAACAGATACAACAAATCGCCAAAAGGACCAGGGAATCTAGACACAGACTAGAAGTTTATTTCACGTGAAGCCCAGCAAGCTAACATGGTGATAGCTCTCAGACTTCAGGGGAGGATGAGTTTTCGGAGGCTCTTTCTTCAAGGCCCTCCCTGTTAGCCTCTCCATTTTGCAGCCTTCCCCATCCTTCTCTTTCTCCTTATGTTTCTGAAGCCTGCTGTTCTAGCGTCTTTGCCTTTGCTAGTTAACAAGCTCAGGATTTTGTTTTTTCAAGCGTCTAGTATTTTTGATCGTCATCACAAACTCTTCCAGGGCTCTGAATACAACGTTTTAAAATAGCCTCCAGGATCCCTGGGGGTTATTAACTTACAGTGTGACAGTTTAGTCACCCTGCACCCCTCCTCATGCCTACACATTTTTTTCACAGTTCTATTTTCAAACAATAAATAACTATGTGGTGAGCATCTTTCCTATAGTATCCTGTTCCATGGAGAGGCTGTAGATATGTCTGTCTTTTGGGCAAGCTGGGAAGAAAGTGGGCTGAGATAATTGAATTTAAAATGAGTTGGCTGTGGTCTTTTTTTTTAATTGTAGTAAAACGTGTAGCATAAAATTGACCATTTTCATAATTTATTTTATTTTTATTTTTATTTTTTTGGAGACGAGTCTCGCTCAGTTGTCCAGGCTGGAGTGCAGTGGCACGATCTCAGCTCACTGCAAGCTCTGCCTCCTGGCTCATGCCATTCTCCTGCCTCAGTCACCAGAGTAGCTGGGACTACAGGCACCTGCTACTATGCCCGGCTGATTTTTTTTGTATTTTTAGTAGAGACGGGGTTTCATCATGTTAGCCAGGATGGTCTTGATCTTCTGACCTTGTGATCCACCTGTCTTGGCCTCCCAAAGTGCTGGGATTACAGGCGTGAGCCACTGTGCCTGGCCCATTTTCATAATTTTTAAGGATACAGTTCAGAGGCATGAAGTTCATTCACATTGTCTGGCAACCATCACCACCATCCATCTTCAGATCTCCAGAGTAAGTTGTGTTTTAAGAGGGCCTGGCCCCCTGAGATAAAAAGTGGGACTGAATTAGTCTGCTCAAGTTGCCATAACAAAATACCACAGACTGTGTGGCTTAAACAATGGCCATTTATTTCTCACAGTTCTCGAGGCTGGGAAGTCCAAGGTCAAGGTGTGGGCAAGGTAGATTTCATCCTGAAGCTCCTTCTCTTGGCTTGTAGGCTGCACCATCTTGCTGTGTGTTCATAACATCTCCTTTTTT
Organism: Hylobates moloch; assembly: GCF_009828535.3. Taxonomy (NCBI): domain Eukaryota; kingdom Metazoa; phylum Chordata; class Mammalia; order Primates; family Hylobatidae; genus Hylobates; species Hylobates moloch. The sequence continues at coordinate 43,240,893 of NW_026652294.1, forward strand.
TCTGTGCTTGTGAAGAGAAGCAGCAGATTCTCTGGTGTCTCTTCTGATAAGGGCACCAATCCCATCACATGGAGGGCCCCATCCTCGTAACCTCAACTAACCCTAATTACCTCCCTAAAGCCCCATCTCCAAATACCAACAGATTTGAGGAATTGGAGGTTGGGAATTCAACAAATGAATTTTAGGGAGACATAAACCTGCAGCCCCTGACAGTGATTTATCTGATGATTATGAAGGACTCATTAGAAACCACTGGGACTGGCAGAGTCCCGATGATGTTGACAGAAAAACATTGGATAACTAGGAATGGAGCTGTTCCAGGGGAGAAGAAGTAGACCAGCAGGTGTTGGGAAAGAAACAGTTGAGAAGCACAGGCAGCCCCTCAATCCACACTGCTCATTCTGAGAGACATGGAATAAATAAAGCACCCAGCAAATTAAGAGTCAGCTGATGCTCTGTGGGGACACTAAAGTGGCCATGTATAGACTACATCACATTTTAGTGCCCAGATGCTGAAAGCTTCTCTGCTGAAAATTGACCCAGGGAAGGAAAAACAGAGAATCCACAACAATAAAATATGACTAGAAGTCAAACAGTAATTTTGCAAGCATGAATTTAAGAGGAAACACAGAGCACTTATTATATTGTAGACTTCCATTTTTTTCTTATGCTTTTTAAAGTTGCTATTATTTAGTATAACAGTATACTCAGATATAACTATTGTTTGGGCATATATCCAGCCAAACATCTTTGTTTATTTATATTTTTGGCAGCTGTTTTCATGCATTACTTTATATTTAATACATGTACATGGCACATAATTCCAAAGGTACAAAAGGGTACACAGCAAAATATAATACTCCTTTCCATCCTGACCCTCCAGCCACCCAAAGACAGCTCTTATTTCCAGCTTCTTATGTGTGCTTTGTGTGTGTGTGTGCGTGTGTATACATGCACGTGCATAAGGAAAATTTTTACCCAAATAGCACATATTACCCAAATATACACATGGTTCTGCACCTTGCTTGTTACCCTGTTATATCTTGGAATTCATTTCATATCAATATGTATACAACTGCTTCATTTTCTGAAACAGCTTTAGAGTATTCCATTGTTTGTATGAACCAGGATTTATTTATTTTTTGGTCTCTTTTGTTTGTTTATTGTCTGCCCTCACCAAAGGTTTCTTCCATGAAAAGAGGAAGGATTTTGTTGTGTTTCCTGCTGTATCTTTAGCAATTATAACAATGCCTGATAAACACATAAATATTTGTACTCTGGGGTGTTGACTGACTACATGATTTCATACCTGAGTAATTTGAATTGCTGGAACAAGGGAAATGTGTAGTTGTCATTGTGTTAGCTATCCATACTGCCCTCCATGGAGGCTGTACCAATGTATTCTACCACCACTAAGGTTGGAGTATATCTGTTTCCCACACCTGTGCCAATACCAATGGTAACACCCATACCCACCAACATAGTGTGCTGCCAAGGTTCATTTTTTCCTGTCTGATAGAGGAGAAATGGGATCTTAAGATTTTATATTTCTACATTTATTTGTTTTTCTTTATGTTTTTGCATTTTTTATTATAGTTGAGTTGCACATGTTTAAAAGCATTTGTGTTTTCTCTTCCATGATTTATGTGTGTTGTTCACTGAGAAAGGGATTTCTCCCTTTGTCTGACACATGTTTCAACAGTTTTTCCCCAGCATGTCATGTCATTTGAGGTTGCATATAGCCCCATTCAGAACTTCTGACATATATGTTTTAGAACTTTTCATTCTGATGAAGTCAAATTTATCAATCTTTTCTTTTGGGGCTTCTTGGCTTTTGGGAGGGGGATGGTCATAATTAGAAAAGTCTTTCTCAGTGTAGGATTATTTAAAAAAAATGTTTGCATGTGTTCTTTAGTACTTTTTCTAGTTTGTCAAAGTTTAAATCTGTGATACCTAAATTTATTTTAGTATTGGGAGTGAGGTAGGGATCTTTTTTTCTCTTTCCCTAATTGGTTATGAATACCACTTGGTGAATGGCCAGTTTCCTTTTTCACTGACTTGTTGTGTTATCTTTATTATTTATGAAACTCCCAAATATTTGGGGGTTTATTGGTGGACTCCTTTATATTTTCCATTGATTTATTGTCTATTCAATCATGAGTGTCACATCATTGCAATTACTGCAGCTTTTAATATTTTTTTCAGTGTGGTAGTACTGGCTCCCATTTTTCCTTATTTTATAAATGCCCCAACTATCATTGCATGTTTATTTATCTACATGCATTTTAGAATAAATTTCTCTATTGTTTTGAAAACCTATTGGTAACATCTGCTGCAATTACTATAGATTAGAAATATTTGAAATCTTTATAATATTTAGTATTCTTATTCAATAACTTTCTTTTTTAATGGAAGTTTAATTTATTGTAGAGGTGACATTACTAATCATTAGGAAAAATGATGGGTGACGAAATATGTGAAGCTGGTACAATTGCTTATCCATGTAAAAATAAGTTTATTATCTCACATTATAGATAAAATAAATATCTTCCTGGGGCATTAAAATATAAATGTTAAGAGCAAAACTTTAAAAATTTGAGACTAAAATATAAGAGATATCTTTGTGATATTGAAATAGGAAAGGGTTTCTTTTTTTTTAAAGTTCAGATCTTCTCCTTTTTTCTTAAACAATCTTAAACAATTTTTTTTCAGTCATGGGTTATTTTTTAAAAACTTGATCAGTTTCACTTTAAATTTTTCTTGAGATATATTTTGCAGATTTTCATAACTTTTTAGTCAGTTTATTCTTTTTGTTGCTATTGTAAGTGAAATAATTTTTCTATTGTATTTTCTAACTTCCTGTGGTTTTTATATAAAAAGCTATTATTTACATATTTACTGTTTATAATAGTTTTAAGGCTAATTCTTCTGAGTTTTATAGGCATACAATTATGTAATTTGTAAATAATGAGATTACTTCTTTCTGTGTTTTATAACCTTTTTATTCCTTTGTCATATCTAATTGATTCAGTTAGTATCTCTATATCAAATTAAATAATTACGGTATTAGCAGACATCCTTATTTTGTTCCTTTTTTTAATGGTAGAGTTATTAGTGTGTTTTCATTAAGTGTACTGTTGGCCTATGGATAGATATATAGCTTTATCTATTTCTATTCCATTTAGTTTTTTATTTGGTCAAGAATAGATATTGAATATTATTATTAATAGATGGCTTCTAAGTAGCTTTGAAGAAGCTCTTATGATCTTTCACTATCGAATGAAATATATTAATCAATTTCTGATATAAAATTATCTTTTGATTATTCCTGAGTATAATTCCTGATACTACTTGAACTTGGACATTGATTTTGAATATGCCTTTGTAGTCTCACATCTTATGTAAGCTTTTTTTAACATCAATATTTACAAGTGAAATTTACCTATTTTAGTAATGTTTAGTTTTCAAGTGTCTGGCTTCATAAAAAGAATTGGAAATTTTACTTATTTTTCATGCCTTGAACAATTAAAATAGAATTGGAATTAAACCTTAAAGGTTTGACACAGTTATTTTGTGAAATTATCTGGAATATTTTATTATGGAGAGCAGGTTTTATTTATTAACTGTATCTGTGATTTCTATTATAATTGTTCCATTTTGATTTTCTTTGTCAGTCAGAGCAATCTTGTAAATGGCAAAATTGGATACTGCTCTTTCCTTCCTTCCTTTTTTCTTTCCTTCCTTTTTTCCTTGCTTTTTTCCTTCCTCCCTCCCTCCTTTCTTTCCTTCCTTCCTTCCTTCCTTCCTTCCTTCCTTCCTTCCTTTCTTTTTCTTTCTTTCTTTCTTTCTTTCTTTCTTTCTTTCTTTCTTTCTTTCTTTCTTTCTTTCTCTTTCTTTTCCTTTCTTTCCTTTTCTTTCTTTTTCTTTCTTTCTCTCTTCTTTTTCTTTCTCTTACCTTTTTAAGGCAGTTTATTCTTTTTGTTGCTATTGTAAAGTGAAATAATTTTCCATTGTATTTTCTAACTTCTTGTGGTTTTTATATAAAAGGATATGATTAATTTCTTAATTTATTTCTCCTCCCTCCCTCTTTCTTTCATCTATCTTTATTCTTCCTCCCCTCCCCTCCACCCGGCTCCCCTCGCCTCTCCTCTCCTCTGCTTTTCTTTCCTTTTCCTTTTCCTTTCCTTTCCTTTTATTTACTTTTCCTTTCTTTTCTTTTCTTTTTCTTTCCTTCTTTCCTTTTTTGACAGGGTCACACTCTGTTGCGTAGGCTGGAGTGCAGTGGTGCAAACATGGCTCACTGCAGCCTGGACCTTCCAGGTTCAGGCGACCCTCCCACCTTGGCCTCCTAAATTGTTGGGATTATAGGCATGAGCCACTGCGCTCAGCCTCTTCCTTTCTTGAGAGCATTAGTTTTTCATATCTTTAGGCTCTGAAGTTCAAGGTAAAATTGGAACTCTTTCCTTCGGTTTACTAGGCTTTTACAGTTCATTTCCATCTCTCCAGATTCACCTGCTGCTGCATTTCCACCAACATTCTACTTCATGATGTACTTCTCCCACAAGTTACATCTTCTACTTCTTCTGTGGTCATATTTGGTCATTCCTACTTTTCTATTAAAACAATATGTCATCTGGCTTCTTAAGTATATTTGCATAGTGCTGAGCAAAGTACAATAGTTTCTTATTCTCTTTATTTTCTCTGCATTTGTGCGTATTTCTGTATTTAATTTCTTATTTTGTGTGTTTACATACTTTTTTTCCTAATTAGGGTAGCTAATATCTCTTTTTGTCTTATTTTTTAAGAAACCACTTTTGTTATTTATTTATTTATTTATTTTACTTTTTATTCTTTTTTGAGACAGTTTCCCTCTGTCACCCAGACTGGAATGCAATGGCGTGATCTCGGCTCACTACAGCTTCTGCTTCCTGGGCTCAAGAGATTCTCAATCTCCTGAGCAGCTGGCATTACAGGCATGTTCCACCATGCCCAACTAGTTTTTGTGTTTGTAGTAGGGATGGGGTTTCATTGTGTTGGCCAGGCTGGTCGTGAACTCCTGACCTAAAGTGATCCGCCCACTTCGGCCTCACAAAGTGCTGGGATTACAGGCATGAGCCACTGTGCCCGGCCAGAAACCACTTTTGAATTTACCTATTTTACAATTTTTCCCTTTATTCTATTTTTCTACTTCCTTCCCCTGACTTAGCTAATTTCTTATTTCTGTTAATAAAGTTAATTTTGTTGTTTGTTTCTAGCTTCTGGAGTTAAATCTTTAATATATTTAATTTTTAAAAGCTTACATTTTTATAAGTAGCAAGGCTATGATTTTTCCCCTGAGCACTGTTTACGTTATAACCCACAGGTTTTGATGGCAAATGTCTTCATTGCTGTTAACTTCTATGATCTATGCTTTTAGTTTGGGTGACTCTTAGACCCAAGAGCTGTTTAGAACTTTTTTCAACTTTTATTTTAGGTACAGGTACATGTGTAGATTTGTTACATGAAAACATTGTGTGATGCTGAGGTTTGGAGTACCGATCCATTTACCTTGATAGTGAGCATAGCACCTGATAAATAGCTTTTTAACCCCCCTCCCACGCTATAGTAGTCCACAATGACTGTTCTTCCCATATTTATGACTACGTGTGCTTAATGCTTAGCTCCTACTTTTAAGTGAGAACACGTGCTATTTGGTTTTCTCTCCCTGTGTTGGTTTGTTTAGGATAATTGCCTCCAGCTCTACTCATGTTGTTACAAAGGACAAGATCTATTTGGTTTTTATGGCAGCACCGTATTCCATGGTTTATATGTACCACATTTTCTTTATCCAGTCTACTGTTAATGGGCATTTACATTGATTCCACGTCTTTGCTATTGTGAATAGTGCTGCCTTGAATATACATGTGTATGTGTCTTTATTATTAGATAGAATGGTTTATATTTCTTTGGGTATATACCCAATAATGGGATTGCTGAGTCAAATGGTAATTCTGTTTTTAGTTCTTTATCTCCACATTGCTTTCTACAATGGCTGAGCTAATTTACACTCCCACCAGCAGTATATAAACATTGCTTTTTCTCCACAGCTTGCCTGCATCTGTTATTTTTTGATTTTTTAATAATAGCCATTATGACTAATATGAGATGGTACCTGATTTTGGTTTTGATTTGTATTTCTCTAATGATGAGTGATGTTGAACATTTTTTCATATGCTTGTTTGCTGCATGTATTTCTTCTTTTGAAAATTGTCTGTTCATGTCCTTTGCCCACATTTTAATGCGGTTATTTGTTTTTTGCTTGTTAATTTGTTTAAATTCCTTATAGATTCTGGATATTAGATTGTTGTTGGATACCTAATTTGCAAATATTTTCTCTCATTCTGTAGGTTGTCTGTTTACTCTGTTGGTAGTTTCTTTTGCTGTAAAGAAACTCTTTAGCTTAATTAGATCCTATTTGTCAATTTTTGTTTTTGTTGTAATTGCTTTTGGTGTCTTTGTCATGAAATCTTAGTCAGGGCCTACATCCAGAATGGTATTCCCTAGGTTATATTCCAGGGTTTTTATAGTATTAGGTTTTACATTTAAGCCTTTAATGTATCTTAAGTTGATTTTTTTGTACATGGTGTAAGGAAGCAGTCCAGTTTCAGTCTTCTGCATTTGACTAGCCAGTTATCCCAGCACCACTTATTGAATAGAAAGTCCCTTCTCCAGTGCTTGTTTTTGTCAACTTTGTCAGACACCAGATGGTTGTAGGTATGTGGCAGTATGTCTGGGATCTCTATTGTGTTCCATTGGTCTGTGTCTGTTTTGGTTACTATGCTGTTTTGGTTACTGTAGCCTTGTAATTTAGTTTGAAGTCTCGTAACATGATGCCTCCAGATTGTAATGTAGTTTGAAGTCTGGTAACATGATGCCTCCAGCTTTGTTCTTTTTACTTAGTATTGCCTTGGCTATTCGAGCACCATATTTTTTTATTCCATATGAATTTTAAAATAGTTTTCTTGAATTATGTGAAGAATGTCGTTGGTAGTTTGATAAGAATAGCACTAAATCTGTAAATTACTTTGGGCACTATGGTCATTTTAACAATATTGATTCCTCCTATCCATGAGCATGGAATGTCTTTTGTATCATGCTGTTTGTGTCATCTCTGCTTTCTATGAGCAATGTTTTTTATTTCTCATTGTAGAGATCTTTCACCTCCCTTGTTAGCTTTATTCCTAGTTATTTTCTTCATTTGTGGCTGTTGTGAATGAGATTGCATTGTGATTTGGCTCTGCACTTGGATGTTGTTGGTGTATAGAAATGCTACTGATTTTTTGTACATTGATTTTGTATTTTGAAACTGCTGAAGTTATTTATCAGATCTAGGAGCCTTTGGCAGAGACTACGGGGTTTTCTAGGATAGAATCATATTATCTGCTGTAAAGAGATAGTTTCACTCCCTTCCTTCCAATTTGGATGAATTTTCTTTCTCTTGCCTGATTGCTCTGGCTAGGACTTGCAGTACTGTATTGAATAGGAATAGTGAGAGTGGGCGTCCTTGTCTTATTCTCATTCTCAAGGGGAATGCTTCCAGCTTTTGTCCATTCAGTGCAATGTTGGCTGTGGGTTTGTTACAGATGGCTCTTATTATTTTGAGGTATGTTCCTTCAATGCCTAAGTTTGTTGAGGATTTTTAACATGAAAGGATGTTGACTTATTGAAAGCCTTTTCTGTATCTATTGAGATGATCGTATGGTTTTTGTTTTTAATTGTTTCTATGTGATGAATCACATTTATTGATTTGCATATGTTGATCCAAACTTGCGTCTCAGGAATAAAGCCTACTTGATAGTGATGTATTGGCTTTTAGATGTACTACTGGATTCGGTTTGGCTAGTATTTTTTTGAGGATTTTTGCATCTATGTTCATCAAGAATATTGTCCTGAAGGTTTATTTTTTGTTGTTGTGTCTCTTCCAGGCTTTGGTATCAGGATGATGCTGACCTCATAGAATGAGTTAAGGAGGATCCCTCCTCCTCAGCTTTTTGGAACTGTTTCAGTAAGAACAGGACTAGGTCTTTTTTATACATCTGGTAGAATTTGGCTGTGAATTTGTCTGGTCCTGGCCTTTTTCTGGTTTGTAGGCTTTTTATTACTGATGCAATTTTGGAACTCATTGGTTTGTTCAGTGATTCAATTTTTTCCTGGTTTAATCTTGGGAGTATCCAGGAATTTTTCCATTTCTTCTAGATTTTCTAGTTTGTGGGTGTAGTCTCTTAGGGTTTTTGGTATTTCTGAGGGGTTAGTGGGAATGTCTCCCTTGTCATTTCTGATGTGTCTATTTGGATCTTCTCTCTTTTTTTCTTTATCAGTCTAGCTAGTGGTCTGTGGATCTTATTTATTCTTTAAAAAAATCAAACTCCTGGATTCATTGATCTTTTGTATTTTTTTTTTTTTTGCATGTCAATTTTCTTCAGTTCAGCTTTGATTTTGGTTATTTCTTATCTTCTGCCAACTTTGGCACTGGTTTGCTCTTGTTTCTCTAGTTCCTCTAGGTGTGATGTTAGGTTGTTAATATGAGATCTTTCTAACTTTCTGATGTGGCCATTTAGCACTATGAACTTCCCTGTTAACACAGCTTTAGTTGTGTCCCAGATATTCTGGTATGTTGTATCTTTGTTGTCATTAGTTTCAAAGAATTTCTTAATTTCTGCCTTACTTTCACTGCTTATCCAAAAGTTATTCAGAAGCGGATTGCTTAATTTCATGTAACTATGATTTCGAACAATTTTCTTAATATTGATCTCTATTTTTATTGTGCTGGGGTCCAAGACTGTGTTCGGTATGATTTCAGTTTTTAAAAAATTTGCTGAGGATTGTTTTACAGTTCATTATGTGGTCAATTTTACAGTATATGCCACGTGTGATGAGAAGAATATATATTCTGTTGTTTTGGGGTGAAGAGTTCTGTGGATTTCTATTAGGTCCTTTCGGTCAAGTGTCAAATTCAGGTCCCAAATATCCTTGTTAATTTTCTGCCTCAGTGATCTGTCTAATACTGTCAATGGAGGGTTAAAGACTTCAACTATTACTATGTGGTTATCTAAGTCTCTCTGTTGGTCTCTAAGAACTTGCTTTATGAATCTTGGTGTTCATGTGTTGGGTACATTTATATTTTGGACAGTTAGTTATTGGGTGTACATATATCTAGAATAGTTCTTGTTGAATTGAACCATTTACTATTATGTAATGCCCTTCTTTGTCTTTTTTTAAATCATTGTTGGTTTAAAGTCTATTTTGTCTGAAATCAGAATAGCAACACCTGCTTTTTTCTGTTTTCCATTTGCTTGGTAGAATTTTCTCCATTCCTTTATTTTGAGCCTGTGGGTGTCATTGTATGTGAGATGGGTCTCTTGAAGGCAATATACAGTTGAGTCTTGTTTCTTTATCCAGCTTACTACTCTGTACCTTTTAATTGGGGGCATTTAGCTGCTTTACATTCAAGGTTAATATTGATATGGGTGGATTTGATTCTGTCATCATGTTGTTAGCTGGTTATGCAGACTTGAATGTGTGGTTGCTTTACAGTGTCAATGGTCTGTGTACTTAAGTGTGTTTTTGTGATGGCCAGTAATGCCTTTCCTTTCCCTATTTAACATTCCCGTAAGGACTTCTTATAAGGTGGGTCTGGTGGTAAAAAATTCCTTTAGCATTTGTTTATCTGAAAAGGATCTTGTTTCTCCTTCACTTGTAAAGCTTAGTTTGGCTGGATATGAAATTCTTCATTAGAAGTTCTGTTTTTTTTTTTTTTTTTTTTTTTTTTTTAAGAATGTTGAATATAGGCCCCCAATCTCTTCTTGCTTGTAGGGTTTTTGCTGCAAGATTCACTATTAGCCTGTTGTGATTTCCTCTGTAGGTGACCTGCCCCTTCTCTCTAGTTGTCTTTAACATTTTTTTCTTTCATTTTAACCTTGGAGAATCTGATGAATATGTGTCTTGGGGATGGTTGTCTTGTATAGTTTCTCACAGACATTCTCTGCATTTCCTGAATTTGAACATTGGCCTCTCTAGTGAGGTTGGGGAAATCCTTATGGATAATATCCTTAAACATGTTTTCCAGGTGGTTTGCTTTTTCTCCCTCTCTTTCAGGGATCCCAGAGAGACATAGATTTGGTTGCTTTACATACCTCCATATTCTTTGGAGGCTTTGTTTATTCTTCTTTATTGTTTCTCTTTATTTTTGTCTGACTGAGTTATTTTGGAGAACCATTATTTGAGCTCTGAGATTCTTTCCTTAGCTTGGTCAATTCTGGTATTAATATTTGTGATTTTATTATTAAATTCTTGAAGTGGGTTTTTTTTTTTAGCTCAATCAGATCAGTTTGGTTCTTTCTTAAAATGGCCATTTTGCTTTTATCTCTTGCATCATTTTCTTATATTCCTTAGATTCCTTGGATTAGGTTTTGAATTTCTCCTGAATGTCAGTGATCTTCATTCCTGTCCATATTCTGAATTCTAGTTTTGTCATTTCAGCAATTTCAGCCTCGTTAAGAACCATTACTGAGGAACTAGTGCAGGTGTTTGGAGGTAAGACGAAACTGTTGCTTTCTGAGTTGCTAGAGTTCTTGCACTGTTTTTTTCTCAGCTATGTGGGCTGATGTTCCTTCAGTCTTAGAAGTTGTTGTCCTTTGGATTTTTTTTTTAATTTTCGCTTGATGTTCCTTCAGTCTTAGAAGTTGTTGTCCTTTGGATTTTTTTTTTAATTTTCGCTTTTTTTTGCATTTATCTTCTTTGATTCCCTTGGGAGTTTGATTGTGGTATAAGGTGGGTTCAGTTGACTGGATGTGTTTCTGGGAGGTTTTAGGGGGTCATGGCTCAGCTCTACACTACTGGTCTGCATACTGTAACTCTGGGAAGCTGATATCAGGCCCCCAGCTTTGTTCTCTGGTCTCTGGAGGTTAGGAACCTGTTGTGCTGAAGGGACTGAGGCACTCTGGGTCTGCTGGCCACCCACTCTATTGGGTGGTACCAGCCAAAGCACTTTGTTGGGGTGGTGGCAGTGAGATCTGTGCTTCCTCATGTGTGTCAGCACAATGGGGTGCATGTGTTGGCTGGGGTGGGGTTCCATCAGAAGTGGGGTTGCAGCATTCCTGTGCACACTCAGGCTGGTGGTGGGTCTCAGGCAGGGGTACGGTTGCTGGTGTCTGTGTTCACACTCACACCAGTGGCAGCGGCAGCAGGGTGGAGTGCTGACGGGTGCTGGGCTGCTGGTCTTTGCATGTGCTTTTGCACCACTGGTGGTGGGAGTGTGGGGGATGGGTGGGGCAGCTGGCATCCAAGTACTTGCTCGTTTGCACTGGCAGTGATGGCAGCACTGGGAGGTAGGGGGTGATGGAGGGAGGGACAGGGTCACTGGCATCCGCAACATTTTTTATATGCTAATAGCTACTATAAGCTCCATGAGCTCCCTGTTCACTCCCATATCCCAGTATTTGGGATTTGTTAAATAAATGCTTCTTGGTGGCTTGCATTTCTTCTTAGCTTAAATTCATATTCATGGTCTTGCTCAGTCTTGTCTATGGTTATATTACAACATCCTGTTTTTTCCATCTAGAATATTTGCTATAATTTTTTGGCTTATTATTATTACTTATTAATTTTTGGTAATTTGTGATACACAGAAGTTTAATTTGTGATAGCAGTTTTTTTTTCAGGCAGTCAGAATTTCTTTCACAGTTTTTTCTTTTCATTTTGTGCTCAGTCTTTCACTACCTTGAGATCAGATGAATATTCACCAATATTTCTTCTTTTTGTTTTAAGGTTTATGTCTGACTCTAACTCTTCTGTAATTTATATCAAGGGTATCCTTTGTCATCAGAACTCTAAGTTTTAAAATATATTTTATTATTTGAAAAATTATTTTTTGGTGAGAGCTGTGATGAGACTGTGAAGTGGAATATACTCAACTTTTTTTCCATTTAATATTTTCCGAAGTAACCTATGACTAAACAATTCAATTTTGGCACTAACAAAAAAAAGAACCAGCATGTTAGACAAAATTGTAGGACAAATTAAATAGAACACCAAACTAGCTTCATCTAGTGAAATTTGAAAATCTCTCATTGAAGACTTAGAAAATGGGTTATATTTTGGAAATTATCACAAAAATGAATTTCAACATTTGCTGTGAAACAGAATAAAAATAAACCAGGTTCCAAAATCAGCCCAGCAACCTTCACATATGGCCTTAAGCTAATTAAATATTTTTCTTGACAACTGAACTAAAGCTAAGAAGCTAAGTAATGATTATACTCATTGGTATTCCTATATTATGGCTTTAATCAGCATTTTGTTTTAGTTTTAATGCACATGAAATGGGACTCAAAATAAATGACTCTTTTTTGAACCAAGTGAGTGTTGTTCCATTCAATGCTGCCGCTCATCCTCATAAAACTGCCATCATTGGGGACATCTCTCAAAGTTGTCTTGCAAAATTGCCTTCAGGGCTGACAATACATTCCATTTGCGGTCCTCAGTATACTTCCAGAGAGGATATAAGTTTTGACAACAGTCTAAAGAAATCTGGATTAAAGCTTGGAGCATATGTTTGGTGGGTATGCTTGATTAATAAAAAATGAGACTACAATGTTGTATCACTTAAAACATTGTGATCAGCTTCAAATAATAGAAAAATCCACTTATGGTAGCTTAAAAAATGAATTAATTTTTCTAACATATTAAGAAGTACAAGGCTGGTGATATGGGTATAACTTGCTCGGTGATGTCAGGGCTCGCCTTGCTGCAATTCTTTTGTCTTTTACTCATGACTGCTGCCCCAGGGTCACAAGGTGACTGATCTACTTCCAGGCATCACTTCTATATCCATGGAAGAAAGGGAAAGAGCAAAGAACATTGCCAGTGTTTTCCCCATTTATTAGGGCAACCAATGATTGCTCCGTTGTCACTGGTCAAAACTGGGTCACACTGCCATCCCATCAGCAAGGGCACTGGGAAAGCTGGGAATAGGCTTGTCATTATTGCCTTGGACCAAGCATAATCCATAGCTTGGATTGGAGCACAATGCTTTCCCAGACAAAATGGGGCTCTGACGACAAAGGTGAGATGGGAATGGGGTGGTCACCAACTGTGTTTGTCACAAGTATGAATGGTTGTAGACTGGCTATGAAGACAGTTCTAAAAAACAGTTGCAAAGTAAACTGTGGATGTCTCTTTAGATTTTTTGAAGAATACATTGATTTAGTCATGTGTGCTCTGTCACTTTATTGGAAAAATAATAGTAGTACTTTCATTCACACTTTCCATATATGTTTCGTTAGTATTTTGGTTTTGTATTTCTTATTAGATTGCATTTTTCCTTAAGATAAGGACTATGTTTATTTTTTATACTACTATGTATTTAGAATTCCTTGTAATTTCTGGGCACTAGGGACATGTCTATTTAGTGATTAAATGTAAGTCAATCAATTGAATTCCACATTTATTAATGACTGAACTAAAACTAAGAAGCTAAGTAATGATTATACTCATTGGTCTTCCTATATTATGGCTTTAATCAGCATTTTGTTTTAGTTTTAATGCACATGAAATGGGACTCAAAATAAATGACTCTCTTTTGAACCAAGTGAGTGTTGTTCCATTCAGTGTTGCCACTCATCCTCATAAAACTGCCATCATTGGGGACATCTCTCAAAGTTGTCTTGCAAAATTGCCTTCAGGGCTGACAATACATTCCATTTGCGGTCCTCAGTATACTTCCAGAGAGGATATAAGTTTTGACAACAGTCTAAAGAAATCTGGATTAAAGCTTGGAGCATATGGTCCAAAATGCAGCATGCTATGCTTGATATCTTACACATTCATGGACAGTTACATATGTGGCATGCATGATTGCTAGGGAACTTACCCCAACTCAGAACATGCCGGGATGTTCTTAGCAATAGGGTTTGGCTAAAAGTCGCAGGATTGATCAGAAAACTCTGAAATCATAGAAGCCTCAGAAATACTCAAAAGCTAACTTTATTAATGCTTTTGACTAAATATTGAACAAAGAATGAGAGGTATACTAGCTAGAACCCTTCAGCTTTATCTCAATAAGGAGACGTTCCAGATTCCTGCTTTTGACATTTGTCTTTGTAGTGTTGTGCTTCAGGGTATGAATAATCCAGGGAGTTATACAGGTGTACAAACAAGCATGTGTATTCCCATGCCCAGAAAAATGAAGTTTAGGATTGGATAGCATGAGATTTGTGTGGTAGAAGTTCCCGAGTTAATTCCTGAGAAAAGAAACAAGGTAAATAGATGGTAGACTTGGGAGCATAAATTATTAAACATGGGTTTTAGGCAATTGCACAGAGGTCCTCCCTTAGCAACATTAAATAATAAGAGAACTAAAGAACAGTAGGACTCTGTGCTATAAAAGTCCAGAAAATTGGTGAATGATCCAGGATTCTTTTCTTACAAAATGGCAGGTAACCCAATCTAAGCTACTCTTGTAAAAGAAGTAATTAATTGGCTCACATAATTGGTAAGGCCAGGGTCCAGCTGGATGCAGAGGTGCAAATATCTTCAGTAGAATCGGATTCTCATAGTCTCTAACTTGGTTCTGTTTTCCTTGCTCTATTGGTTGCTTATCACCTAGGTTGTTTTTTTTTTTTTTCCATGGGAACAAGATGGTTGTCTCAAATCCTGGTGTCACATTCTTTGAGCCTCATATACACAAGGAAAAGAAGCAGATTTCTCTCCCAACAGTGAAACCAATGCCCAGAGCCTGGCTTATTGATCTGAGTAGGGTCACATGGCATTGTATCACCAATTCTTCCCAGTGGTCAGGAGGTAGGACATACTGGTTAGTTTCATCCACCAGTATCCACTCAAGCCCCAGGACTATCAGTAACCCTCACACTCTTTTCTTTCCAAATCATGTCAGAATATCTGTGGCTATACACCTTCTGCAGCATGCCTAGAACAGTGGATCTCAAAGCGGGATCCTTGAACCGGCAATATCAGCATCACCTGGGAACTTGCAAGAAATAATATTTTTGGCCCCACCCCAGGCCTGCAAAGTCAGAAAACCTAGGGATGTGACTCTATGTGTGCTTTCTCAAGTCTCAAATCTCAAATTTCTCTAGTGTTTCTGGTGCACATTAAAGTTTGAGAACCATCAGCTTGGAGAAACAGACTCCTTATGAGAAAGAGGACTCGTTTAAGGGGAGAATACATTTTCATAGCAATAATGGCAGTTTAGCCAAAGGTCAAATTAGATAAACTTCTAGAACTATCAAATGCCAGAAAGAGAGGAGAAAAATAACTGCGAGAGAGATTGTTGTGTGCTGTCTGAGCATGGCTATTTTGACCCTGAAAAAATGCAAATGCATTTTTGTTCCCTTAGCACACGCTTTGCAGTCCAGTAATAATGCATTGTAAACAGACCATATTAAAACAAACAGTTCTCTCTAGATCTTTTTTCAATATTTTCTCTAAATAGTTATTTGGTAATACACATTTTTCTGTTTTGTAGAGTCCCTAAATAGCAGAGGTCTCAGTTCAGAAGAGCCAACTCGTGCCTCCGAGTGCCAGAATGTTCGTGGAGTTTTCTTTTTACTAAATAAAGAACTGGAGCTAATGTCGACCCTGTGGTGGCACTGGGCCCTCGACCCAGTAGGAAAAATAAGGAACTCCTAGTTCTCTTCCCTTCCTCAACCCAGAGCTGGTCTTAGACTAAATGGCGCCAAAAGGGAATCACATCCTCTGGTTTCCCATTTCTTCCTTTCTAGGCATTTGTCTTTAGAATGCTTGGATTGATGGACTTTGTCACAAAATTGGACACATGTTTTTAAACATCAGGTGACAATGCCTTCATTTATGTCACATAGCTAACAAATTCTCCTAAAGTTAAGGTTTTCCTGACTGGGCGTGGTGGCTCACACCTGTAATCCCAGTGATTTGGGAGGCTAAGAAAGGAGAATCGCTTGGGCCCAGGAGTTCAAGACCAGCCTGAGCAACGTAGCAAGATCCCATCTCAACAAAAAATGCAAAAACCAGCCAGGTGTGGTGATATGTGCCTGGTCCCAACCACTTGGGAGGCTGAAGGAGGAGGATCTCTTTAAGTGATCCAACAGTTCAAAGCTGCATGATCCAGTCAAAGACAAAATCTGTCCAAAAAAAAAAAAAAAAAAAAAAAAAAAAAAAAGAAAGCTTTCCAGCATAACACTTACCTGAAAGGTTAATATTAAAAAGATAATTTTAACAGAAGCTGACAATGTTCTGAAATTAACTGTATTATTTGACACCAGATCGGCAGCTTTGGTGATTTGTTCTTCATGTTTATTCTTATAGCAGCTTTCATTAGCTGCCTGTTAACTCCTCATTTCCTTTGTCTTGGAAGCGGGACCACCAGCACCCTATGACTTACTAGCTTTTGTGCTCTGGGCCTCACAGATCGATGATCTTAGAGGTAGAGAGGACTTTGGCAATTGATCATTACCTGCTGATTTCCTCTGAGGCAGACTGTGCCCAAAAGCCACATGATCACTTAGGATTCTAGTCATAGAGAAGGAGGCCCTCTCTCATCCATGGTTTCTGGGGGCTTGTATTTCCTATCTGTGCCTCAAAGCACTTCTTGAAGGACATGCTCTGCCATTAGAACTATCCTGAGTTCCCCTTCCCCTGACTGGCAGATGTAGTATTCTGCAAGAGTTTGCTTAGTGTTTAAGCATTTGGAGACGACAGACGTTCTAATCCCTACCAGGCTGCCTGCTGGCTGTGCTACTTGGATAGGTAACTTAACCTCTCTGATCTTGACTGTAAAATGAGTATTATAATAGCACAAGAGCGTTATGGTGAGCAAGAGAGGAATGAATAGACATAAACTGCTTAGACTCATGGCTGGCGCATGGTGAGCACTCAACAGAAGCATTAGCAATTGTTTGTACCTCCCTGTAGTTGTGCTTTTCTCTCTCTGCCTCATATCCCGAGTTGGAAACATGACTCATGCCCCCCTACAGGATGGGAAGGATCATGTCAAGGGCAGGAGCTGTATCTCCTCATCCTTTAGCATCTAAACCTCAGCATGGCATCTTGGGCTTACTAGGAGCTCAAGAAATGAGTGACTTGAAACTCCTCTGCCCTCACCCTGAGCGTATTTGGCAAATTCCAGAAAAACAGTCATCTGCTGCTCTTCTCTTTCACCTAAAACTGAAGTTCTCCCATGTAATCTCCTGCAAGATCCTTGCCAGGATTTTGATTCTCTAAATTTCTTTCCCCAAGTCCTTTTTTTCACCCTCCCAGCTGCCCACTGCTCACTTGTTCTCTCCCCTCCTCCCCAGCCTTCCTGGAGTCCCCCTGCCAAGCCTGCCCTGGTGTTCTAGTGCAGTCAGGTGACTACCGTGAACCACAGGCTTCAAAACAGCTAGAAGAGGATTTTGAATGTTCTCATCACAAACAATGACAAGTGTTTGAGATGATAGATACGCTAATCACCCTGATTTGATCATTATACCATGTATACATCTATCAAAACGCTTTGAAATAAAAAATGCAGCTGGTTGTGGTGGTGTGCACCTGTAGTTCTAGCTACTTGGGTGGCTGAGGCAGGAGGATTGCTTGAGCCTAGAAGTTAAAGGTTGCAGTGAGCTAGGATTGTGTCACTTCACTCTGGGTGGCGGAGCAAGACCCTGACACTCCCCTCCCCCTAAATTTACACTGTACCTCAGAAATATACACAATTATTATGTGCCAATTAAAAACAAAATAAAATTTGAAAACTAAAGTAAAAACGGACCAGTCCCTCATTTTGGTCATCTGATAAGATGCTTTTTCCGTTGTACTCAGGGCTTTTAAGTTTTTAATCTGGAAGTGTGGCTAATAGAGATGAAGGGCGGAGAGTTGGACATGGAGCTTTTGAGTTCTTTATCATGCCCTGTCGGTAGTACAATTATCCTCTTTTATCTCTTATTTTTTTTCTTTTTTTCTTTTTTTTTAAGATGGAGTCTTGCTCTGTTGCCAGGCTGGAGTGCCAATGGCGTGATCTCTGCTCACTGCAATCTCTGCCTCCCGGGTTCAAGAGATTCTCCTGCCTCAGCCTCTCGAGTAGCTGGGGCTACAGGCACGTGCCACCATGCCCAGCTAATTTTTTTGTATTTTTAGTAGAGATGGGGTTTCACCATGTTAGCCAGGATGGTCTCGATCTCCTGACCTTGTGATCTGCCCCCCTCGGCCTCCTAAAGGGCTGGGATTACAGGCGTGAGCCACCGAGCCCAGCCTCTTTTTAAGACTTTTTTGGTCCCATCCCTGCTTTGGAACTCACTTTCTCATTCAGTAGCCAAAGAGCCACCAGGTGAAAAAAGAAGCCACATGAGCGCTCTTCAGGCCACACCCACAAAGGTCTATCCTATCCATCGCTCTGTGATTCTGTTCTAGGTCCCCAGCAAGGCTTTGCCTCTTTGGTCTGCTCTGTGTTTCTGATGGAATGACAAAAGGCCTGATCAGTTAAATAGGAGGGCAGAAATAAATTAGATACCAATGCAGTGTACTGTGAAAAAATGTACTCATTGGTGAAACCTTGACCAACTGATATTATCCCTTTCTTTTCTAAGTTTTCACTGCTCTTCCCTACTGTTGGTCTGAGGAAGTACTGAATAGCCTAAGCAGTGGACAGATGTATTCATTCTTTAGGGTTGCTTCAATAAACATGGTAAAATGGGTGATTTATAACAAAAGACACATATTCTCTCAAATGTCTGGGGACAAGATTTCTGAAATCAAGATGTTGCCATACTCTCTCTAGGGCTCTAGGGAAGAATCTTTCTATGATTTTCTTGTAATTTCTGGTGTCCTCGGTAATTCTTGGTGTTCCTCGGCTTGCACATGTCATATCTCCAGTCTCTAGCTCTGCCTCTTTTATCATGTGATGTTCTTTCCCTGTGCCTTCCCATCATCTTCTCATAAGAACACCAGTCAAGTTGGATTAAAGGCCCAACCTACACTTTGGGAAGCTGAGGCAGGTGGATCGTTTGAGGCCCAGGAGTTCGAGACCAGCCTGGGCAACATGGCAAAAGCTCATCTCTACAAAAAATACAAACATCAGCCAGGCATAGTGGTGCATGCCTGTAGTACCTGCTACTTGGGAGGCTGAGGTGGGAGGATCGCTTGAGCCTAGGAGTTCAAGGCTGTAGTAAACCACGATCGTACCACTGCACTCTAGCCTGAGTGACAGGGAAAGACCCTGTCTCAAAAAACCCAAGAAAACCAAAAACCCAAGACCAGATTTCTTCTGCAACAACCGTATTTTCAAATCATGTCACAATCTGAGGAGTCGGAGGTTAGCATGTCAACATATCTCTTTTTGGGGTACGCAATTCAACTCATTACAGAATAGGAGATGCTTTGATGTAGTTGTGCGATCAAAGTTTTGGTATCAGTGTGAGCTGGGCTTTTTAATATCTAAAAATAGGACTGTTCTGTAAAATCTGAAAATGACTGGAAGAAACTATGGCTTCTTCATGAAGGAAAAGAAGGTAGATGTATTGGGGCAGGTTTGAAGGTACTGATGGAGAAAAAATGAACCCATTGCAACCACACCGAATCCAGTCCACTTAATGCTAGAGAGAAACCACCAAACCCTAGGAAGTATAGAGCCTTGAAACAAAGGGATTTAAAAAAAAAATCCCTTTTTTTAATGCCAGCACTTTGGGAGGCTGAGGCAGGTGGATCACGAGGTCAGGAGATCAAGACCATCCTGGCTAACACAGTGAAACCCCGTCTCTACTAAAAATACAAAAAATTAGCCGGGTGTGATGCCATGTGTCTGTAATCCCAGCTACTGGAAGGCTGAGGCAGGAGAATTGCTTGAACCTGGGAAGCGGAGGTTGTAGTGAGCCGAGATTGCAGCATTGCATTGCAGCCTGGGTGAACGAGACTCTGTCTCAAAAAACAAAACAAAATAAAACAAAACACAACCTTCCCGTTTTCGTTTTCTGTAGTTCACTGTGTTCTCTCATTTACAATGGATGAGAAATGATCTCTTCGGGTTTCAATTTCTAATAGGAGGTAGCTTCCAGTCAGATTTATTGGTCAAGCTCTGTTGAAAATGAAAGAAACCCATCTGAAACTGAAGTTTCATGTAATTGAAAAGTTCAGGGGCAGAGCTAAATGAATGCAGATGTGCTTGATCCCAGGGTTGCAACAATTTCCTCAGGAGCGGGTTTTTCTCCATCTCTCAGTTCTGCTCTCCATTCTGGCTTCGTTTTTAGTCACTGCGACCACTTCCTCCCCAAAGGCAACTGACCCATTATCCTGACTTATATCACCATTGATTGGTTTTGCCTGTTTTTTGAATTTCATCTAAATGAAATCATACTGTGCACATTTTATTGTCTGCTTCTTTTACCTGATTTAATTATTGCACAATGTATAGTATTGTAAGAGTTATCCATTTGTGGATGCCATCCACATGTTATGTTTATGAGAGCTATGCATTTTGTTGAACATGGTTGTAGTTCATTTTCAGTGCTATTTGTGTACTGTGCAAATATACCATAGTGAACAGTTTGCTTCTGTTTTACTGTAGATGGACACTTCCCCCCAAGTTTCGCTATTACCGATGATGTTGCTGTAAACATTTATATAAATATATAATATATATATTATTTTTTATATATAAATTTATATATAAAACATTTTATATATAAAATGTTGCTGTAAACATATATATATTTTGCATATAAATACATGTATCTTAGAAGTAGAATTGCTGGGTGAGAGGATTTGCATGTATTCAACTTTATGTTTATTTTATTTTATTATTTTATTTTATATTTTTCTGAGACAGGGTCTCACTCCCATCCCTCAGGATGGAGTACAGTGGCACAATCCTGGCTCACTGCAGCCTCGGCTTTCTGGGCTCAGGTGATCCTCCCACTTCAGCCTCTCAAGTAACAGGGACTACAGGCATGTGCCACCACACCCTGCTATTTAAAAAATATTTTTAGTAGTGGTGGGATTTCTCCATGTTGCCCAGGCTGGTCTGGAACTCCTGGCCCAAGCGATCAGCCTTCCTTCACCTCCCAAAGTGCTAAGATTACAGGCATGAGGGATGGCACCCAGCCAGCTTGCACTCAGATTTAGAAGATAATGCATGACAGTTTTCCTAAGGCGATTGAATGAATTTATACGCCCACCAGCTCTATACGAGAGTTTCATTTGCTCCACATCAGTCTTTTTAAATTTCATTACTCTCATGGTGTGTTGTGATTCCCCATGGTGATATAATTTGATTTGCCCTGATTTGCAAAAAGTTGAGGGCCACTTAATAAGTGCCCTGCTTTCTAAGGAACCTGTTCAAATCTTTCGCCCATTTAGAGAGGTTTTCTTATTGATATGAAGGTTTTTAAAAATATATATTCTGGATACTAGTATTTTTGGGATATGTGTAAAAAAAATTTTCCCATTCTGAGTGCCTTCTTATTCTCTTACAATGTCTAGTAATGAATACAAGTTTTTAATTTTAATATAATCCAATTCACCATTATTTTTCTTTGGAGTTTGTATTTTTGCATCTGGTTTAAGATGTCTAAAAGCTTTATTGTCTTACAGTTCGTATTTAGATGTATTATCCATATGGAATATATTTTTATGTATGATTTGATTCATTTTTTTCCATATTGATATCCAATTGACCCAGTACTGCTCAGTGAAGACATTGGTCTTTCTCCAATGCTCTAAAGTGACACTTTTGTCATAAATCAAAAGTCTCTCTCTGCGTATATGTGTGTGCATGTATCCATTTCATTAATTGCGTTGTCTATTGTCTGTCCTGTATTAATACCACACTGTTTTAATTATTCTAGTTTTATAACACACACTGACATCTGGTAGTATAAATCTGTTCTTCAAGATTGTCTTGACTTTTAACATTAGAATCACCTCACCAACTTTCACACACATACAAAACCTACTGAGATACTGAGTAGGTCTATACTGAATCTATAACTCAGATTGGGAGAGTATACATATGCAATATATATAACATTGAGCCTTTTAATCCATGAACATCATGTATCTCTCTATTATTTAGATACTAATTTCTTTCAATAATGTTTTGCAATTTTCTGGGTATATGGCTTTTTACATCTTCCTTTTGGTTTATTTTCAGGTATTTGATATATTTTTGGTTATGTTTTGTTACTATTTTTAGTATTTCATTTTCTCATTTTTATTGCTAATTGTGTTTGTCTGTTCTTATGCTGCTAATAAAGACATACCAAAGACTGGGTAATTTATAAAGGAAAGAGGTTTACTTGACTCACAGTTCTTCATGGCTGGGGAGGCCTCACAATCATGGCAGAAGGTGAATGAAGAACAAAGTCACGTCTCACATGGTGGCAAGCAAAAAGGCTTGTGCAGAACTCCCATTTATAAAATCATCAGATCTCATGAGACTTATTCACTACTATGAAAACAGTATGGGGGAAACCTCACCTATGATTCAATTGTCTCCACCTGGTCCTGCCCTTGACACTAGGAGATTATTCAAGGTGAGATTTGGGTGGGGACACAGCCAAACCATATCACTAATGAATAAAAATAGATGCATTTTTGTGTATTGAATTTCTGTCTAGTGACCTTGTTAAGTTCACTTATTGATTCTAATATAATATCTGTAGATTCTTTTGAATTTCCTATACACATAATCTTGCCATGTGTGAGGAATGAATCTTTTTCCCTTTCAATCTTTAACATTTTTGTTTCTTTTTATTTTGTTTGCTGTGCTGGCTAGAATCTTTAGTACAATGTTGAATCGAAACTGAGAGTTGATGTCATTATTCTTCTTGTGATATGATGGGGAAATCTTTTATTATTTTATTATTGAGTTATGATTGATGTAAATGCTTTTCTAAATATCTTTTGACAGGCTGAGAAAATTACCTTCCATTTCTAGTTTACTATATATTTTTTTTTTCTTTTTTTTTTTTTTGAGACGGAGTCTCGCTCTGTCGCCCAGGCTGGAGTGCAGTGGCGCAATCTTGGCTCACTGCAAGCTCCGCCTCCCGGGTTCACGCCATTCTCCTGCCTCAGCCTCTCCGAGTAGCTGGGACTACAGGCGCCCGCCACCACGCCCGGCTAATTTTTTTTTTGTATTTTTAGTAGAGACGGGGTTTCACCGTGGTCTCGATCTCCTGACCTCATGATCCGCCCGCCTCGGCCTCCCAAAGTGCTGGGATTACAAGTGTGAGCCACCACGCCCGGCCCTAGTTTACTATATTTTATCATGATTGGATATTGAGGCTTATCACATACTGTTTTTGCATCTTTTCAGATGATCATATAATTTTTAAAATTCCATTGATTGATTTTGAAATATTAAACTAACTCTATATGGCAGGGATAAGCCACTCTTTCCTTTGATGTATTGTTTTTGTATCACTGAATTTGATTTGCTGTTCTTTGGTTCAGAACTTTTGCAACTTTGCTCATGAGAGATACTGGCCTATATTTTCTCTACTTGTAATATACTTGTGAAGTTTCAGTAATAAGATTATATTGGTTTCATAAAATCAGTTGGGAAGCATTTCCTTTTTTTCCCCAGTCCCTGGAAGTTTTGTTTAAAATTATTATTTCTTCCTTAAATGTTCCGTGGATCTCAGTAATGATGCTCTCTGAGATTGGAATTTTCTTTGTGGGGAGGTTAAAAGTTACAAATTCAATTTCTTTTTCAGGTATAGGATTATTTAGATTTTTTATTTCTTCTTGCGCTGGTTTTGTAAATTGTATTTTTCTAGGAATGTCATGTCATCTGAAAATTTAAATATATTTGCATAAAGTTCTTCAAAAACACAAGTATTTTTTACTGTTTCTTGATTATCCATAGGATCTGTGGTGATATTCTCCTTTTCAGATCAGATATTGGAAATTTGTACCTTCTCACTTCTTAACCAGTTGTATTACTTTTTTGAAAAGGTAATTTAAAAAATCAGTTGTTTTGGTCTTTTTAAAGAAATGTTTTTTGGCTTTGTTAATTCTATTTTGTATTTGTTTTCTATTTCACCAATTTTTCTCTTCTAGTCAAAATTTTCTTCTTTTTAGTTTCTTGAGTTTGTTTTTAAAAATCTTTATGATATTGAGATGGATATTTAAATCACTGCTTTTTTGTCTTTTTCTAGTGCATGTATTTAAGGCTATAATTTACCTCTGAGTACCATGTAGTGGTAGCCTACAGTTTTGATATGCCATATTGTCATAATCACTCTATTAAAAGGGTTTTCTTGTCTATTTCTATTTACCCTTTTACCTATTGGTTATTTAAAAGCATTTTAAGCATTGGAGCATATCATGTTGTCTTTTATATTGATTTCAAATGTTATTCCACTGAACTCAGAGAATATACTCTGCATGGCTTCAGATTTTTGAAATTTATTGAAACTTACTCTAAGGGTTGGCATATGGTTTATAGGTTAACTTTAACTTTGTAATGCTCCATGTGAACTTGAAAAAAATGTGTATTCTGCATTTGTTGAGTTCAATGTTTTTTCTGTCAATTAGGTTAAGTTTGCTCACATTTTCTATATTTTAACTAACTTTCTGTCTGCTTATTTCATCAGTTACTTAAAGAAATGTATTTAAGTCTCCAATTTTGATTGTGGCTTCATCTATTTAAAAAATTTTTCTTTTAGTGATGAATTAGCATTTTTTATTATTCCACTTTTTCTCCTTTATTGTTAGCTATGTATTCTTTTACTCGTCTTCTAATGATTACTCTTAGCATACTTCCTTGACATGTAAGTGTATAAATTGATATTTTTCTTGCTTTCCTCATAAGGTTTCTCCACATTTTGTGTTTTTTTAATATTTTAATTTACATGCCTTTTAAGTCCACAAGGAATTGTTATTATTCTGTTGTACCTCAAAAATTTATTTACATTTACTGCATGTATATACTCTTTCTCTTGGTCCTCATTCTGTCTTGCATTTCTGGGATTTCCTCTTAGGTAATTTCCCCTACTTTTTTTCCCTCTGAAGAACTTCCTTTAGTATTCCTTTTAAACCAGTTTTGTTGGTAATTGGTTATTTAGTATACTTCATCTCACTTTTGGTTTTTTAATAGAATATTTTCACAGGTTAGGTAATTGGGCTGCCAATTATTTTCTTTCAGCATTGTAAAGGATGATGTTCCATTGTCTCCTGACTTCTGTCTTCTCTGTTAAAAAGTCATCTGTAAGTCTTATTGATCATTTGAAGTAAAGGTTATCTTCTCCCTTTATTGTTGCTTTTCAGCAGTTCTACTATGATATGCTAAGGTGTAATTTTTCTTTAATTTTATTTGGATATGATAGTGCTTCTTAAAACTACAGCTTGATGTCTCCCCAGTTTTGAAAATTTTTCTTGTTATTATCTTTTGAATAAAATTTTATCTTCATTTTCTTTCCTCCTAGGATTTTACTTACACATATATTACAGTGTTTACCATGACCCATAGGCCTCTCATATGACTTCCTGTACTTTTCATTGTCTTTTCTTGCTGCACCTCAGCCTGGGAGCACAGCCATATCCTTTCTTCAGCTGTGCTTAGCCTGCTGTTAAACCCACTTACTGAGTTACTAACTTCATGTATTCACTTTTTAGTTCTAGATTTTATATTTCATTCTTTCTTACAGATTTAAGTTTTCTATGAAATGTCTCTACCTTTTATATATTTTAGTGAACATATTAATATTAGTTATTTAAGAAGCCATAGAAGATAACTGATACCTGTATCATCTGTGAGTCTGTTTCTACTACCTTTTTCCCCCATCTTGATTTTTGGTCTTTTGGTTCTATGTCCTTGTATGGCTGATATTTTTTGACTGGTTGTTGGACATTACGTATAAAAAATTATATAGGCTTTTAGCCCTTTTCCCTGGCTAATTAGCCCAAATTAGCATTTTAAATTCTTGCATTGTTTCTCCTTTATTAATTGTTACTTTTCCTTTTACTCTTCTGTGAATGAAGAAATTTGAATTTCAGCACAACGGTGCTTATAAAGTAGCAAATGCTTTGAATCTCTTCTCTGTCTGTGATCTTGGTTTAGCTCCTGTCTATCTTGTTGTCTCTGATTCCTTTAAACAGATTAGTTATTTTTTCTTTTTTAGAAAACCTAGTTGTTCTAGTTGTTCTCAGTGGGAGATACAAGGTAGCTTGTCATAGCTAGAAGCAGAAATCTTCTAGAAGTCTTCCTCCTTGAGTTGTAAAACCTTTTCTCTAAATATCTTAGGCTCCTGAAACCGTAGGCTTAGCCCCATTTTATTGTGCTCAAAGAGGACTGTGGAGGTTACATATCATAAATAAAATTACACTTATTTCTCCTTATACATTGTATTGGCTCTCTTATAGGAGGTTAAAGAAATAATTAAAAAAAAACTCTTGCTAAAAATTCTCCTAACTTTTAGTCTTTAAGGGATGAAGTCTTTGAGCCTTTTCACTCCTCTATGCTAGTAGAAGACTTATTAATATTTCCCAGATTTATCTGTAGTTTAAAAACATTACGTTATGGATGTGGATCTTGTGGCTTCTATTAATGAAAGAAAGTGGTCGCTTTCACAATGCTTCAATAGGTGGAAAATAACAGGTTGTTGGAAGTGTTGCCATGCTGAATTATGTAGAACTGTAGGCAGAGAGACTGTTTCTGAAACTGGCCTTGGACTATGTCATGTCCTGTTTGAGTTTGATTTTGATTTTGAATTTCTTTGTGGGAATATGTTGGATTCTACATTCTTGACACATCTCTACTCATAAAACAAGATTCCCTCTGTATGGGATTGTAATCACTTATCAGCTTTTTTAGAAGGTAAAGATAACTACTATCTAGTAGCAGTTCAGAGCAAATCCAGGCATTCCTTGTCATTCTGGTGACTAAAAGGAGGCTGCAGTTTTTATGCAAAATAAGGATGAGCATTGCAATTCCCTGAATCATGATTAACTTTAGATAATTAATTCAAAATTTATTAAAGCATTATTGCCCAAAATGTCTGTAGATACTACCTCCTGATGTGATCAATATGTTCAATGGTAAAGATGTGGAATGTGGGGTTCCATGAAAGGGAAGGGATCCTGGATTAAAAAACAAAGTTAAAAACCAAGTTTATTTACTGGTCACTTCTCAGGGAAATCTGTGTCTTTGTAATATACATTGTGTCTCCAAGGTGGGAAAGGGTGAATATAGAAGTGCAGCACTTCCCAAATGAATCTGAACTGTGCCCAACCTTAACTTTTTTACTAGTTCACAGAAAACTTACATTTTTGTTATAAACCCTAAGTTTCGTGATAATACTGGGAGAGTAGGAGTGAGGAAATGCTGAACTAGAACTAGATGACATGATAAATTTCTTTCTACTCCTTATATTCATTTTCACTGTTGTCATGTTAGGAGATGTTTCTTGTTTGTATGGTGTGTTTTTGGTACTGACTTTAAGCTCTTGGCAGGAAAGTTTCTATAGAAACTAAGCAATCAGCCAAACAGAATGCTGAAATCTCCTCCTTTCCTTTGAGAATTAAATGTAGGTGATGGAAAGAAGACAGAAGTAGTAATAGTTCCTGGGGGGAGGTACTGGACACCTCTTGTCTTTTTATTTTTACATTTAAAATTTTTATTTTTCCATAAGTTTTTGGGGTACAGGTGGTATTTGGTTAAATAAGTAAGCTTTTTAGTGGTGATTTGTGAGATTTTGGTGCACCCATAACCTGAGCAGTATACACTGCACCATATTTGTAGTCTTTTATCCCTTGTCCCCCCCATTTTTCCCCCCAAGTTCCCAAAGTCCATTGTATCATTCTTATGCCTTTGTGTCCTCATAGCTCAGCTCCTATATATTAGTGAGAGCATATTATGTTTGATTTTCCGTTCCTGAGTTACTTAACTTAGAATACTAGTCTCCAATCTCATACAGGCCACTGCAAATGCTGTTAATTCATTTTTTTTATGGCTTCTTAGTATTCCATCATACATATTTCATCACAGTTTCTTTATCCACTCGTATTCCATCATATACATTTCATCACAGTTTCTTTACCCACTCGTTGATTGATGGGCATTTGGGTTGGTTTCACGATTTTGCTACTGTGAATTGTGCTGCTATAAACGTGTGTGCAAGTATCTTTTTTGAACAATGACTTTTTTTCCTCTGGGTAGATACCCAGTAGTGGGATTGCTGGATCACATAGTAGTTCTACTTTTAGTTCTTTAAGGAATCTCCACACTGTTTTCCATAGTGGGTGTACTAGTTTATATTCCCACTAGCAGTGTTGAAGTGTTCCCTGTTGGCTGCATCCACGTCAACATCTACTGTTATTTGATTTTTTGATTATGGCCATTCTTGCAGGAGTAAGGTGGTATCCCATTGTGGTTTTGATATGCATTTCCCTGATCATTAGTGATGTTGAGCATTTTTTCATGTGTTTGTTGGCCATTTGTATATCTTCTTTGGAGTATTGTCTATTCATGTCCTTAGCCCGCTTTTTGGTGAGGATTGTTTTTTTCTTACTGATTTAAGTTTGTTGTAGATTCTGGATATTAGTCCTTTGTCAGATGTACAGATTGTGAAGATTTTCTCCCAATTTGTGGGTTGTCTGTTTACTTTGCTGACTGTTCTTTTTGCTGTGCAAAAGCTCTTCAGTTTAATTAGGTCCCAGCTATTTATGTTGGTTTTTATTGCATTTGCTTTTGGGTTCTTGGTCATGAAATCCTTGCCTAAGCCAGTGTCTAGAAAGGTTTTTCCAACGTTGTCATCTAGAATTTTTACAGTTTCAGGTCTTAGGTTTAAGTCCTTAATCCATCTTGAGTTGATTTTTGTATACGGTGACAGATGAGGATCCAGTTTCATTCTCCTACATGTGGCTAGCCAATTATCCCAGCACCATTTGTTGAAAAAGGTGTCCTTTCCCCACTTTATGTTTTAGTTTGCTTTGTGAAAGATCAGTTGGCTTTTAAGTATCTGGGTTTATTTCTGGGTTCTCTATTCTGTTCCATTGGTCTATGTGCCTATGTTTATACCAGTATCACCTGTTTTGGTGACTATGGCCTTATAGTATAGTTTGAAATCAGGTAGTGTGATGCCTCCAGCTTTGTTCTTTTTGCTTAGTCTTGCTTTGGCCCTGTGTGCTCTTTTTTGGTTCCATATGAATTTTAGAATTGTTTTTTCTAATTCTGTGAAGAATGATGGTGGCATTTCGATAGGGATAGCATTGAATTTGTAGGTTGCTTTTGGCAGTATGATCATTTTTACAGTATTGATTCTACCCATCCACGAGCATGGGATGTGTTTTCATTTGTGTCGTCTGTGATTTCTATCAGCAGTGTTTTGTAGTTTTCCTTGTAGAGGTCTTTCGACTTCTTGGTTAGGTATATTCCTAAGGATTTTAATTTTTTGAAGCTATTGTAAAAAAGGTTGAGTTCTTGATTTGATTCTCTGCTTGGTTTCTGTTAGTGTATAGAAGAGTTACTGATTTGTGTACCTTAATCTTGCATCCAGAAACTTTGCTGAATTCTTTTATCAGTTCTAGGAGCTTTCTGGAAGAGTCCTTAGGATTTTCAAGGTAAATGATCATATCATCAGCAAACAGTGACAATTTGACTTCCTCTTTACCGATTTGTATGCCCTTTATTTCTTTCTCTTGTCTGATTGCTCTGGCTAGGTCTTCCAGTACTGTGTTGAAGAGGAGTGGTGAGAGTGGGCTTCTTTGTCTTGTTCCAGTTCTCAGAGGGAATGTTTTCAACTTATCCCTGTTCAGTATTATGTTGGCTGTGGGTTTGTCATATATAGCTTTTATTACATTAAGGTATGTCCCTTGTATGCCGATTTTGCTGAGAGTTTTACTCATAAAGGGATGCTGGATTTTGTAGAATGCCTTTTCTGCATCTATTGAGGTGATCATGTGATTTTTAAAAATTCTGTTTATGTGGTGTATCACATTAATGACTTGGGTATGTTAAAGCATCCCTGCATCCCTGGTATGAAACACACTTGATCATGGTGGATTATCTTTTTGATATGTTGTTGGATTCGGTTAGCTAGTATTTTGTTAAGTATATTACCATCATTGTTCATCAAGGATATCGGTCTGTGGTTTTCTTTTTTGGTTACGTCCTTTCCTGGTTTCAGTATTAGGGTGATGCTGGTTTCATAAAGTGAATTAGAGAGGGTTCCTTCTTTCTCTAGTTTGTGGAATAGTGTCAAAAGGATTGGTACCAATTATTCTTTGAATGTCTGATAGAATTCCGCAATGAATCTGTCTGGTCCTGGACTTTTTTAATGTTGGTAATTTTTTAATTACCATTTCAATCTCGCTGCTTGCTATTGGTCTGTTCAGGGTATCTAATTCTTCCTGATTTAAGCTTGGAGGGTTGTATTTTTCCAGAAATTTATCTATCTCTTCTAAGTTTTCTAGTTTATGTGCATAAAGGTGTTCATAGTATGAATGATCTTTTGTATTTCAGTGGTGTAAGTTGTAATATCTCCTGTTTCATTTCTTAGTGAGGTTATTTTGATTTTCTCTTTCTTTTCTTGGTTAATCTTGCTAATGGTCTATCGATTTTATTTATCTTTTCAAAGAACCAGCTTTTTGTTTCATTTATCTTTTGTATTTTTTGTTTGTTTTAATTTTATTTAGTTTGCTCTGATCTTAGTTATTTCCTTTCTTCTTCTGGGTTTGGGTTTGGTTTGTTCTTGTTTCACTAGTTCCTTGAGGTGTGACCTTAGAATGTCGGTTTATGCTCTTTCAATTTTTTTGATGTAGGCATTTAGGGCTATGAACTTTCCTCTTAGCACCGCCTTTGCTGTGTCCCAGAGGTTTTGATAGGTTGTGTCATTACTGTCGTTCAGTTCCAATAATTTTTTAATTTCCATTTTGGTTTCGTGTTTGACCCAGTGTCATTCAGGAGCAGGTTATTTAATTTCCATGTATTTGCGTGGTTCTGAAAGTTCCTTTTGGAGTTGATTTTTAGTTTTATTTCACTGTGGTCTGAGAGAGTACTCGATATAATTTCAATTTTCTTAAATTTACTGAGGCTGGTTTTATGGCCTATCATATGGTCTATCTTGGAGAAAGTTCCATGCACTGTTGAATAGAATGTGTATTCTGCAGTTGTTGGATGAAATGTTCTGTGTATATATCTGTTAAGTCCATTTGTTCCAAGATAGTTTAAATCCATTTTTTTGTTGTTGTTGACTTTCTGTCTTGATGACCTGTCTAGTGCTGTCAGTGGAGTATTGACATCCCCCACTATTATTGTGTTGCTATCTCATTTCTTAGGTCTATTAGTAATTGTTTTATAAATTTTGGAGCTCTAGTGTTAGGTACATATATATTTAGGATTGTGATATTTTATTGTTGGACAGGGCCTTTTACTGTTATGTAATGGTATATATCTTTGTCTCTTAATTGCTATCACTCTGCTTTGTCTCTTTTAACTGCTGTTGCTTTAAAATTTGTTTTGTCTGATATAAGAATAGCTACCCCTGCTTGCTTTTGGTGTCCATTTGCATGAAATGCCTTTTTCCACTGCTTCACTTTAAGTTTATTTGTGTGCTTATGTGTTAGGTGAGTCTCCTAAAGGCAGCAGATAGTTGGTTGATGAGTTCTCATTCATGCTGTGGTTCTGTATCTTTTCAGTGCAGCATTTAGGCCATTTACATTCAATGTTAGTATTGAAATGTGAGATACTGTTGCATTCATTGTACTCTCTGTTACCTGTGTACTTCAGTGTTTTTGTTTTTGCTTTTTAACTCGTATTTTTGTTTTATACATCCTGTGTGATTTATGCTTTAGAGAGGTTCTGTTTTGATATGTTTCCAGGATTTGTTTCAAGATTTAGAGCTCCTTTTAGCAGTTCTTGTAGTGGTGGCTTGGTAATGGCAAATTATCTCAGCATTTGTTTGTCTGAAAACTATTTTATCTTTCCTTCATATATGATGCTTAGTTTTTCTGGATACAAAATTCTTGGCTGATAATGTTTTATTTGAGGAAGTTGAAGATGGGGGTCCAATCCCTTCTAGCTTGCAGGGTTTCTGCTGAGAGATCTGCTGTTAATCTGAGAGGTTTTCCTTTTTAGGTTACCTGGTGCTTCTATCTCACAGCTCTTAAGATTCTTTCCTTCATCTTAACTTTGGATAACCTGATAACAATGTGCCTAGGTGAAGATCCTTTTATAGTGGATTTTCCAGGTGTTCTCTGTGCTACTTGTATTTGGATGTCTAGGTCTTTAGCAAGGACAGGGAAATTTTCCTTGATTATTCCCCCAAATATGTTTTCCAAGCTTTTAGAATTCTCTTGTTCCTCAGGAAGACCAATTATTCTTAGATTTGGTTGTTAAACATAATCCCTTCTTGGAGGCTTTGTTCATATTTTCTTATTCTTTTTTCTTTGTCTTTGTTGGATTGGGTTAATTTGAAGACCTTGTCTTCAAGCTCTTAATTTCTTTCTTCTACTTGTTCAATTCTATTGCTAAGACTTTCCATAGCATTTCACATTTCTAAAAGTGTGTCCAAAGGTTCCTGAATTTTTTATTGTTCATTCTGTAAGCTATCTATTTTCTTCAGTATTTCTCCCTCCATTTTTTGTATCACTTTTTGGATTTCCTTGCATTGGGCTTCACCTTTCTCTGGTCCCTCCCAGTTTAGTTAATAAGTAACCTCCTGAATTTTTTTTTCAGGTAAATCAAGGATTTCTTGGATCCATTGCTGATGAACTAGTGTGATTTTTTTGGGGTGTTGATGAGCCTTGTTTTGTCATATTACCGGGGTTGGTTTTCTGGTTCCTTCTCATTGGGGTAGGTTCTGTCAGAGGGAAGGTCTAGGGCTGAAGGCTACTGTTCAGATTCTTTTGCCCCACTAGGTGTTCCCTTCATGTAGTACTCTCCCCCTTTACCTATGGATGTAGCTTCCTGTGAACCGAACAGCAGTGATTATTGTCTCTCTTCTGGGTCTAGCCATCCAGCGAGTCTACCCAGTTCTGGGCTGGCATTGGGGGTTGTCTGCACAGAGTCCTGTGATGTGAACCGTCTATGGGTCTCTCAGCCATGGATACCAGTGCCTGTTCTGGTGGAGGTGGTGGGGGTGGGGGGGTGCAATGGACTCTGTGAGGGTTCTTAGCTTTGGTGGTTTAATGCTCTATTTTTGTGCTGGTTGGCCTCCTGCCAAGAGGTGGTGCTTTCCAGAAAGCATTAGTTGTAGTAGTACGGAGAGGAACCGGCAGTGGGCAGGGCCCTAGAACTCCCAAGATTATACGTCCTTTGTCTTCTGCTACCAGGGTGGATAGGGAAGGACCATTAGGTAGGGGTGGGGCTAAGTGCGTCTGAGCTGAGACTCTCCTTTGGTGGGTCTTGCTGTGGCTGCTGTGGGGGATGGGAGTGAGATTCCCAGGTCACTGGAGTTGTGTATCTAGGGGGGTTATGGCTGCCTCTGCTGAGTCATGCAAGTTGTCAGGGAAGTAGGGGAAAGCCAGCAGTCACAGGCCTCACCCAGCTCCCATGCAAACAGAAGGGGTGGTCTCACCCCCACCACATTCCCTGCAACAGCCCTGAGTCTGTTTCTAGGTGGAGGGCATGATGGGCTTGAAAACTTGCCCTGCGCTATCTGCCTCCAAGCTGCGAAAGAAAAGGGCTTGGTTCTTCCCCCGACTGTGGAGTCTGCACGCTGGATTTGCTCCCTCCCCCGAGTTCTGGCCAGAAGGCTTCTCACCCCATTCAAATTGTTACAAAGTTCAGTTAGAGATTTCCTTCTCCCTGTGGAGTTTTATGCCCTGCTCCTCTGTTCACCCTCCTGATGGATCTCTGTGGTGCCAGGCAGGAATGGCCTGCTAGGGGATGCAGATGCAGCAAGCTCCCAGGGCCTTTCTGTTGCTTCCTCTTCCCTTGTATTTCACTTGGCTCTCTAAATTGACTCAGCTCCAGGTAAAGTCAGAAACTTCTCCTGCAAACAGACCTTCAGCTCCTCCAGTGGGGGGTATGTGTTTGGGAGAGGAGGGTCTCCCTTTCCCATTTCTGCAGTTGGGGCACTCACAGTATTTAGGATGTCTCCAGGTCCTGTAGAAGCAGTCTGCCTCCTTCAGAGGGTTGGTGGGTCCTCTCGGGATTGCTGTTTTGTTCTTGCAGTCGATTTGGAGCTAAAATTCGCAATGTGAGTTTCTGCACGCTACTCTGTCCGGAGCTGCAATCTAGTCCTGCCTCCTCTCCGCCATGATGATCAGAAATCGACACCTCCTATCTTGAATTCACCGTATAGCTTGGTTGGTTTCCCAGTGGTGACTTGGTTACTAGGATTCACAGTGGTGGATGAGAATAGGATGAACCTGAGATACCCTGAGTCCTCTTTGAAAGAAAACTGGGGCAAGCCATATGTTAGAGGATGAATTTTAAGGATAAGCCATCCCAAACCATACCTTTATGCCCATCCCCTTATTCAAGGCAACCTGGAGGAGAGAAGCGGCTACTGAGTTATCCTGGGAATAGTGCCTCGTTATTTATGTCACCAATAAATCTCTTTTAAAACACCATCTGATTGTCTTCTAGTTTTCATGAGACCACAACATTTATGAGTTATTGAATACCTATCACTGGTGTGTTGTGCATGTGTGTGTATGTATATGTTTGTGTATATATGTTGGGAGGCTGGAGGATGTATGACCCCATACTTAGTCCCCCCAGATCCTGCACAGAATAACAGCTCCTCATAGCTATAGGGAGTCAGAGCGAATCTTGCATTCTATGTGGCAACAATAGTGTAGCCACTTCTTTAAGGTGCATTGGAATAAAGGCAAAACTTAAGAGTGCTGGGGAGATAAATTGTAGATAACAGATGACAGATCCCTTGCACTAAACCCACACCACAGTACCTGGGTCGGCTGTCCCTGTCACTCTAAGCAGAGCTGCTTCAAATAGCTTTGGTGGTAATGGTGGTGGGATGAGGAGGGGAGCTTGTTATTTTCCTTGACTCTTTCAGAGAAATTTCATAAATAGTTTACTTAGTGTGTTAATCTGTGCATCTGGGAAGCATAATGCGTCCTTGGCACCACAGCCCACTGTGACGTTCGTCGATTGCCTCTTGCAGAAGGAGAAGGAGTTGAGTCCATCTATTTAGAGTATTGGGAATTTTTGGTGTCTATTATTTAGAAAGTTGTGATTGGAATCTCTCTTCAAGCTGAAATTATTTTTGTCCCCAAATAATCAAAGCCAGACTCCCCACAGGAGGTTGTAGGGTGGTGGCTGGTGCACTTGAGTAGAACCAATTGCTATCGTGCAAATCTCATCACTGCATTAGTGAAAAAGAAGGGGATTTGTACTATGAAAATTGTTCTGGAGAGGCTTGGCCTTATGGTTTTGATATATGGTAATTCTGTGAATACAAATATACTTTCTCTAGGATAAACAACACAAAGCTATAGTTTCTTTGATGATGTTTTGCCTTGATTTTAGAAAGGGAGATGACAAATTAGACATCAGGGTTAAATTATAGTCAGTGGAACCTAGTTTTCAATTTGTTTTCCTACCCTACTGTTGAGTGTGTCATTTTTGCAAGACTTTAACTCTCCTTCTGATATAGTTACTTATTTTTTCCATCCAAATCACAGATTTAAGAGTATCTATGCCAAATGCTATGAAGATAAATTTTGAAAAGCAAAAGACTTTGACATATGGATTTTCTCCCTTCTTCTTCCTTCTGCCACTTACCATTGTCATAGCAATCATCCTCATTGTTATCATCATCATCTCCTAAACAGTCTTATCGATGCTGGTATTATCAACTCTTACACCTTATCTTCATCATTCGCTCTACACATCATTATCAGATTCATCTTCCTGAGACAAGTCTTTGATCCTGACATCATACTAGCCCCACACTTCACCTGGTCAGTGTCTTTGCAGCCCTGTGCTCCAAGTCCTGTATGATCTAGACCCAACCTTCCTCTCTTGCTTCAGCACCCCATGCTGCTGTGAGACTGACCTCTCCTTGTTCTCCATGCACATTCAGGACTCACTCGTCTTTGCACATGTTTTTCCTCCATCTCTCTCTCTCTCTCTTTTTTTTTTTTTTGAGATGGAGTCTCAGTCTGTCACCCAGTCTGGAGTGCAGTGGCATGATCTTGGCTCACTGCAACCTCTCCCTCCTGGGTTCAAGCAATTCTTCTGCCTCAGCCTCCCGAGTAGCTAGGACTACAGATGTGCACCACCATGCCTGGCTAATTTTTGTATTTTTAGTAGAGACAGGGTTTCACCATATTGGCCAGGCTGGTCTCAAACTCCTGACCTCGTGATCTGCCCACATAGGCCTCCCAAAGTGCTGGGATTACAGGCATGAGCCACCGTGCCTGGCTTCCTCCATCTCTTTATGTGTAAATGTCACTCAACCTTCATGATGTAGCTGAAATGCTACTTTCTCTACCCTCCCTTATGGCATCCTTCCTCTTCTAATTTCCTTCTACACTTAATTTGTTCTTTTATTGTGTCACTTACCCCATTTTCCTTATAGTATAGTTATATATATGTGTGTGTGTGTGTGTGTGTATATGTGTGTGTGTGTGTATTATCATCTTGAAAGCTGAGTTCGAATCTTCTTGAAGCTCAAGTTGTTCACCTTGTTAGACTTGCGTGTCTAGCACAGTACAGCATAGAGTGGTACATATTTATCTTAACTGTATCCACATTTATTTCCCAGAGGGGAATATGTAAGTTGTCAGTGTTTTGCTGTACTAATTTGTGAAGCAAGTCAAATGGCCCTGAATTGTTCTTCTAAACATATTGTACTAGAGATCACCTTTTTGCATCTAGAGAAAAGGAATGGGGCAGGCCTGGGTAAGATGCATCTTAATGGGCCTCTTCGGTATGGAGCAACAAGAGCACCATTCTCTTCCCACTGCCAACCCCCTCACCCCACCTCCCCTCACCCACCAGTCCCCACACACATGCTGGGCTTTCCAAACTGCTGTCAATCATTTCAATCTCATGACATCCTCTCCATGAGGAAAGTAGAATCGGCTGTATAATCATCCCAAATCTGATGGATGGTGAGGAAAAAAAGTCACAGAAAACCTTGAATGACTTGTGGAATTGCATAGCTTGTTGGCAGCCAAACGAGGGAAGGACCTCAAAACCTCTTAAATTTTCATTCCATAGATGCCTACTAGATGAGCTGGTGATTCCCACCCCTGCCTCTTTTAGAGACAGGGTGTCACTCTGTCACCCAGGCTGGAGTGCAGTGGGAGGCTCATGGCTCACTGCAGCCTCAACCTTCTGGGCACAAGTGATTCTCCCACTTCACCCTCCCCAGTAGCTAGGACTACAGGCATGTGCCATCACACATGGCTAATTTTTATTTTATTTTATTTTTTAGAGATGGGATCTTGCTATGTTGCCCAGGTTGGTCTCAAGCTCCTGGGCTTAAGTGATCCTCCCGTCTTCACCTCCCACAGTATTGGGATTACAGGTGTGAACCACCGCACCCAGCCTGATTTTCCCTTTTTATTAGGACACAGTCATACTGGATTAAGGCCCACCCTAATGATTTATTTTAATTTGATTACCTCTTTAAACACCTTATTTCCAAACACGGTTATATTCTGAAGTACTGGAAGTTAAGACCTCAGTATATCTTGCTGAGAGTGACACAATTCAACCCACAGCAAGACCCAATTTGGATTCCCTCACCCATGACCAATTTGATTCCCATATGGATCTTTCCTTTAATCTGATTCCTTTTCATGTGTCCAGAGTGAAGAGCAAAAGCCTTTACATTTCATGTGGAGGGATTCCCTAGGTGTTTCAGAAACAGTTTGTGCTCCCCTCACATTCACAATCTCTTCAAGCTGTCTTCTTCACCTTCTTAGAGCAGACTGATTCGCTTTCAAAAGGAGATGCTGGGTTGTCCCCAGTAACTCTAGCTAGGCCAGCTCAGAACGTCTGAAAGGCACTGTGGGAAACTTCCAGTGAACACCATCCAATCACTGAAGCAGTGAAGAGGGGAATGGGGATGTGGCAGGAAGCAGGAGGAACCTGGCACCTACAGTGGGGGTTGGGCTGGGTGGGAAGCGGGGCTCCATCATCCCCTCTCAGCCCAGGCTCCTCCTCATTTGCTCCTGCTTTTTCCCGCCTGCACATCACACATCTGCAGCTGTTTTCTTGGGCTCCTTGTTGCTGGAATTATGAAATAAAGTTAAAAATGGATAAATACAGAAGGAAATGGGAGGGACCAGAGACTCACTCAAGGCTCAGGTGGGCTCTGGTTGGAAGAAACCCACACGTGTTAGCTTGGTTGGCTTGTGGTCAGGGTGGAGTGAGGGGCAGGGAGGTGTGCACCACGGGGTGGGGCTGGGGGAAACTGCCGTTACTGTGAATTGAATATTCTTGCAAGGAAGAGGGTATGGGAAGGGTGCCTGGATGAGGAGAGATCAGAATTCTCGGCTGGTATTTCTTCTCCTTCCTTTTTTCCATCCTGAACTCCAGCTTTTCTAAAACTCTCTCCTTCATCTTACTGCTTTTCTGCTGGTGTAGCCCAATCACCTCTCCCTGAATCTCCACACCATAAAAAGAAGCCAAATCCCTTTCTCTGAGTTCAGCGCATATAATAATATCAGGGACTATAAAGACTCATGTATTTGTATGGTGCCTGGAGGTTTATACAGTTCTTTAATTTATATAATCTTATTTTATAATTTGATAAGGCAGATCTTTTACAAGTAGATCTGTATGGAAGAACTAGGGCCAAGGGAAGATAAGTAGCACCCCCAATCCTAATAATGACAGGAGATTTCTTGTGTGGAATAAGGGAGACCTAGCCACAGAGAGGCTCTGCTAAACTCGGTCCTTTCCGGGGCACTGCACTCTCTGGGGTATTTTGAAGGCTGCTTTCAGAGACATTGGACGAGTCCTTCCTCATACTTTCTAATATCCACCCTTTGGTGGCCGATGACTAAAAGGAAATTCACTTAAACACTTCCCTAGTTTCTACTATGCACTGGCTCCTCTAGGGATATTGGAGACAGGACTGATGGAAGAGATAAAAAGAGAAGCAAAATGCTGATTGTTTCTTCAGGGAAAACATTTGACTGGGAATGAAGAGCTGGGTGAAGGAAGGATTTATTGTCCCAACAGCTGCGTGTTCTGGAGTGAACCTCCTGAGGACTGGCAGAGGGGGCATGGTTGCAGGGGATGGGTAGAGGAAGCAAATTTCCTGATGGTCCCTATCTGTGTGAGAAGGCATCATACCCATGGCCGGACAAAGGGACAGTTACTTGAACTGACATTCATGACACACAGGCCCCATAAGGGTGTGTGTGGCCAAGACCCTCTTCTACACTTCAGTCTGTTCCTCTGTTCTTTATAAGATGGGCCAATCCTAGAGCCTCTGTGTTTTCCAGGCTTCCAGGTTGGCCGGCATTAGGCCAGGGTCTCTCAGTGACAGCCTCAAGAGTGGAGGCAGAAAAGAGAGGTCCGGGTATTTGTCTCCTTCCCTCTCCGCTTCTGGAGGCTTTTCAGCAGCACCTGCCTTTCCTCCGTGGCTCTAGCTACCACCAAACAGGCCCCTGTGGGTGGACCCAGGACTCCTGCGACTCTGCCTCCTCCCCCCGTCCCTCCAGCAGGGGGCAGTAGGAACCGCTAGCTTTTGCTAATCTTGGGGTTGAATCATCATCTTCTACTTGGCATCTTAGCTCATCCATCACCTGGAAATCCAATTTCCTGCATGAAAGCCCCTCTGTTGTAAATATTCAAGTGGTTTTGTTTCCTGGTTAGATCCTGATTGATAAAACCTTCTGATAAGAAAGAGCCAGAACTCTTGGGCATATCTTTGGCAAATGGCTTGGCAAAGCCCCTCCTTCCAAAGCCCAGCACCCTCCACAGAGTCAGGGCCCGCAAGCTCTGGTTAGCCTTTTCTTGGATCGAAGGGTTGGAAAATTGGGCTCTGTGATTTGTTGGACACATGTTTATACACAGAGCCTGCGCAGTCCTACAGATTTCATGACTCCAAGACGTTAACTGACTTCCAAGTTTTATATATTTGAATGTTTAAAAAATAAATTTGGCTCAAAGATGAAAGGGCTGGAAATAATTTCCATGTCCTCATTTGTGTGCTTCAGATATTGCTACTGACATTTTATAAATATTTTAAACCTTTCTTCACCTTCTATATGTCAAGATAAAAAAAGACATTTTAGATAATAGCTAGGTTTGTGGGTGGTGCTTCTTTCTTGACTGAGGATGGATGACCCACAAAAATAGTAAGCAACGGTCACTTTGTGCAGCAGAATTTTCCAAAGCACACAGGAGAGACACAAATGAATATGTGTTCAGTGGTCATAGAATTTAGTGGCATGAAGATTTTTTTTTACTCCAGATTCTTTCTGTGCTGTATCCTCCCTTTTCCACTGCCTCCAAGCTTGTGATTTATGCCCCAACATTCAGCACAGACTTCCTCTGCTCCCCACCCTGACTCTGATTCTTCATCCAGCTTTGTCTCTCTTCTCCCTCCTTCTCTACAGGCCCAATGCTCTCTGCTTCTATTGTCTCTGATGGCAGCACATCAGGAATTTTTAAACCTTTTTTTTTTTTTTTTTGAGCAATCTTATAAACTTGGAAAAATCTCATAAAATTGAGGACCCTCTGTAGGGTCACCTGCCTTAAACATTAT
Organism: Hylobates moloch; assembly: GCF_009828535.3. Taxonomy (NCBI): domain Eukaryota; kingdom Metazoa; phylum Chordata; class Mammalia; order Primates; family Hylobatidae; genus Hylobates; species Hylobates moloch. The sequence goes on from NW_026652294.1 coordinate 43,281,542, forward strand.
ATACAATTTCCACAGGTTAATACTACTAAAAGCCATATGTGGATCACAGTTTAAGAGACTGTACTATATAGTCAATATCTTTTATACCAGAGTTTTTAATTACCTGCTAACTAAATTGCTTTTCCTTTGTGACACACACCACTCCTCTTAGGAGCCTCTCTGTCTCTTTCTCTCTCTCTCTCTCTTTTTTTTTGAGACAGAGCCTTGCTCTGTCACCCAGGCTGGAGTGCAGTGGCACGATCTCAGCTCACTGCAACTTTCACCTCCTAGGTTCAAGCGGTTCTCCTGCCTCAGCCTCCCGAGTAGCTGGGATTACAGGCACGTGCCACCATGCCTGGCTAATTTTTGTATTTTCAGTAGAGATGGGGTTTTACCATGTTGGCCAGGCTGGTCTTGAACTCCTGACCTCAAGCAACCGGCCCTCTTTGGCCTCCCAAAGTGGTGGGATTACAGGCGGGAGCCACCGTGCCTGGCCAGGAGCCTCTCTTACAGAAGCCCTTAATTGAATTCGATTCCATTCAATTTCACTCAATTTAATTCCATTGTGGTCAGTTAACGTACTTTGTAGACTTTCAATCCTTTTATGTTTATCAAGGTTTGTGTTTTATGGTCTACCCTGGGGAATGTTGCAAGTGCTTCTGAGACTATTCTGTATTCTGCTGCTGATAGGTAGGGTGTTCTATAGATGTCTGTTAGATCTAGCTGGTTTACTGTGTTAAAATAGTCTATATCTGTGTTGATTTTTTGTCTACTTGTTCTACCCATTATTGAAGGTGGAACATTGACGTCTCCAACTATTATCATTGAACTATTATTGTAGAATTGTGTCTTCCTGCAATTCTGTTAGTTGTTACTTTATGTATTTTTGGGTTTTGTTTTCAGGTGCATTTATGCTTATAGCTCTTGTACCTTCCTGACGGATTAACCCTTTTATTATTATAAAACATCCCTCTTTATCACTAGTAACAGCTTTTGTTTTAAAGTCTATTTTGTCTGATATTATTGGTGTAGCCACTCTGGTTCTCTTATAGTTGCTATTTTCTAGTGTAACATTTTAATTCCTTTAATTATTTTTAGCTATATTTTTGAGTTATTTTCTTAATGGTTGCTCTAGGCCTTATGATAACACATCTTAACTTACCAGAATCTACTTCTGATTTAAACTAACTTAACTTCAGTGAGATATAGAAACTCTACTTTTGCATAGTTGTATTTCTTCTCCTTTGCTTTTTTAGTAATATTATTGTTATATGTATCATGTCTATGTTATGACCCCAACAATACATTGTTATAATTGCTAATTTATCAAATTTTATGTTTTTTTAAGAAGGAGAGCAAGAATGTGTTGATAGTTTGTTATATTAACCTTATTTTTTCCTGTGAATTTGAGTTAATTCATTACATTCCATTTGATTTCTTTCCTACCCAGAAGATTATTTTCATAAATTTTGCTCTTGACATTTTGAAAACAATCGAGGGGCTACCACTGCCCCTCAAAATCCTGTCTCTTTGAAAATCCCTCATTCATTCAAAGGACTATCTCACTGTCATTGACAGTGGCTTTCCAAAGTCAAAATAACTTTCCTCAATGAGTTCATCCCCTGGTTCAGCCATCTTTTGTGCCATCTTTCTTGGTAACTTCTGATAACACATTGGTCATTGTTCTAGATCTCTTCATTAATAATTCCTCAGCTTCTTCGTTTTCCACTCACTATTTCTGTGCACTCTGACAGTCACACTGTACATCTAACTATTCCTCAAAGGACTTCCCTGATAAAAATACTGGCTCTGAGCGTGCCTTTTCCAGTCACCACAGCCTCTCCCCACCCCTTGCTGAAGGCTGCTGAACCTGGACTTTCTTCTCGTGGAAATCTTTGTGTCCCAAATCTTGCCTGGTTGTCTTAGTTCAACACACCCTTTCTGATTTTTGTGCTTTCTTCCCAAGGAAAGCCAATGTACAATGCACTTTCTGTTAGTACGTTGAATCCTTTTATTTTTTAAAAACTCTTTGTTTTACTAATTCTAAACTTTAGCCTCTACTGCTTACTTGCTGAAGCCTCTATGATGATCATTTGTTGGTTTTGATGGTCCAGCACTCATTTACTGTACTTTCCTCTGAGTAACTCTCAGGCCAGTTTGCTGCTGCAGTAAATTAGATTCCACCTGAGCTGTAGGGGTAGACTTTAGACTTAGACTTAGCCAAATAAACATCACGGATCCCTGGCCACAATGTTTGATTGAGAGATGGGTACTACCAAATCAGAAACAGTGAGATGCAATGAGAACTTGAGTGGGATTGTTGGTAAAGAGGCACAAGCTCTTTAGAGTGGATGCTGTCAAGACCCCTCACATGGAACCTATAGAAGGCAGGGTTGAAAGAAAGAGACATATTGAGTCTTATGGCAGTGTTTGAGGATCTTGATCAAGCCACACCTGAAGCTAGAACAACTTGTAGACATTTTTACTATGAAACTAATAAATTCCTATTTTTCTGTTTTGGCTTTGGCTAGCTTGAGTTGGATTTCTGACTTTTGCTACTAAAAGAATTTTAACTGATAGATATACTTTCTTTACAGGTAGACATTTTAGGATACAACAAAAGTGAAACATCTGGATGAATTAAAAATCTTTAGATTCTTATAGTGATTTTAAGTCCTCAGATAACCTCTATCTCCCCCATATACTGAAAGATATACAGGCAAAGGGAATAGTTAGGCAATTCATAAAAGAAGTGAATCAAATAGCTAGTACACAGAAGAAAAGTTTAACCTTACTGTTAATCAAGAAATTCAAATTAAACCAAAAGATACATTTTTTTGCATATAAAATTGGTAAGGCATGACCAAAAATAATAATTCTCAGTGTTGTTGCCAGTAAACATATATTCTTAATAATTGTTGATGGTACTGAATAATTTTTTTTTAAATTTAGAGGCTGAGTCTTGCTATGTTGATAAAGCTGGTCTGAAACTATTGGGCTCAAGCAATCCTCCTCTTTTAGTCACCAGAGTAGCTGGGACTACAGAGGCCTGCTGCCATACCCAGCTGACGGTACTGAATATTACTGCAACTTTTTTGTAATTTAGAAATATAAATTTAAGTTGCAGGCATTTTACATACTGTTTAATCCAGGTATTTCCCTGATAGAAGTAATTAAGAATGCTCACAAAGATAAAACTACATGGTTGCTCTTTTCTGTATATATAAGCAAAAAATTTGCAAGAACAAAAATATCCAAATTATAAAAGATTTTGCCCAGTAATTAAGTAATGACTTTGTATTGTTGTTTAATTTGGTTAAGAAATATTGCCTTTCAGTGGGCTGAATAGTTCCTTAGGACTGGCTTTTAAAATATTATTTTAATTTAATAAAACAAACTTTTTGAGTGCCCATTATAAAACACAAACCCGACCAGACTTGAGAGCCATGGAACATAATTCCTAACCTCGAGAAACTGAATCCAATAGAAAACAACCACTGATGACACATATAAAAATGTTAAATGCCAGCCGGGCATGGTGGCTCACGCCTGTAATCCCAGCACTTTGGGAGGCAGAGGCGAGTGGATCATGAGGTCAGGAGATGGAGACCATCCTGGCTAACATTGTGAAACCCCAATCTCTACTAAAAATACAAAAAAATTAGCTGGGGATGGTGGTGGCGCCTGTAGTCCCAGCTGCTCGGGAGGCTGAGGCAGGAGAATGGTATGAACTGGGAGGTGGAGCTTGTGGGGAGCCAAGATCACACCACTGCACTCCAGCCTGGGCGACAGAGTGAGACTCCATCTCAAAAAAAAAAACCGGGCCTGGTGGCTCATGCCTGTGATCCCAGCACTTTGGGAGGCCGAGGTGGGTGGATCATGAGGTCAAGAGATCCAGACCATCCTGGCTAACATGCTGAAACCCTGTTTCTACTAAAAATACAAAAAATTAGCCGGGCGTGGTGGCGGACGCCTGTAGTCCCAGCTACTCAGGAGGCTGAGACAGGAGAATGGTGTGAACCCAGGAGGTGGAGCTTGCAGTGAGCTGAGATTGGCCACTGCACTCCAGCCTGGGCTACAGAGCCAGATTCTGTCTCAAAAAAAAAAAAAAAAAAAAAGTTAAATGCCATCATTCCTGATAATAGAAAATCATAAGGGAGGGCAAGATTCATTCTAGTAGGTGGAATCTAAAAAGGCTTTGTGGAGGAAATGACATTTGAATTTAGCTTTGTCAGATGATCAGGACGCTGAAGAACCACAAGGCTGTTGGTTTGTACATACCTGCTTAGATTTCATGGTAATAACTGAAAAGAGGAGAACATGTGATGGGAAGCGAAGCTCCTATCCCTCGCTGAGGCCACCCTGTGGGCCTGGTGGTCTGCCCATTACCCTGAGAGCCCTCTTCTCTCCAGGGAGCACTGGCTCAAAAACTTGCCAGAGGTCCTAAGTGTGTTTGGCTCTGTGGTGTCATTCCTGCAAGTTCAGCTTGTGGTCTGAGTGTATTTTCCATCAGATTTTTCTTTGCAAAGAGTCAGGGGTTAGAGACATGGAACAGGAAACGGGGAAATTCTTCTGAAAGAGAGCTTGATGAGATCTTCATGGGTCCGTATGTGAGCCATGGACTTTCTGGCAAAGTACAGATCTACATGAAAAATTCTGTAGAGATATTATTGCATTGCCCCTCTCACATTGTCTTACAATTTGCACTAAGAACCATGGCTCTGAGATAATTGGAGCATGTGAAATATACGACCTATTATGGGCTTGAAATGGCCTGGATAAGAGCATAGTGACTCAGTAAAATCTGGATGAGGTAAACAAAAAGAGGAGTAACTCAGCAATTCCCATCCAGTGAACACTCAAAGACCCAGGGGTTTGTAGGCATCAGTGCAGTACAGAGCACGTCTCTGGTCCTGATCCTAACAGTTTTAGTGCAATGAGATTAAATTAGAGGATAAACTGTAGGACACAGTGAGATGTTGGCAGTCTAGCAAATGGCTTCATAAAGTTGAATTGATTTAAGTGAGTAACATATCATAGTCTAGATTCTGGCCTCAGAATCCTAATTTTGTCAGTGTACTTAATGATCTTTCTTAGGGCTGAGTCACATGAATCAAGCTTTTTTGAGATCAACAGGTAAAACTAGAAGGATATCTGTGCTGTTCAATGAGAAACAATACACCACAATCATTCTTGTTACTTGCAGACTCTTCTGCCTGACACATTTTCCCATCTTCCCTCCTGCCTACAGTCTTTGCACAGCTATCTCCTTCTCATCATTTAGGTCTAAGGTACTATTTTTATTAAGGTAATTCTGTAAGAAATAAGCCAAAATGATGTATAATAGCTCAAGCCTAATAGAAGATCAGTTTTTGCTCATGTAACAAATGAGGAACAAGGAAAGAGGTCAGTGGGGGAGATTCTGCTCCACAGAGTCATTCAGAGATCAACGACAACAATGGTTCTTCTACTTTGAGATATTTTTTTCAAGGTCATCTTCGAAGTTGTCTTCATTCAGCCAAAAAGAAAGAGAAAAAAGATGAAGGAATATGTGTGGGAGATTTCTATGAGCTAAATCTGAAAGTAAACACATCACTAGCACTTTCGTTCCATTAGGTAGAACTCACAGCTAATTGCCAGGGAGGCTTGGAAATATATCCTAGCTATGAGTCAAGGAAGAAGAGTAAAACATTGATTTTGGTCAGCATTTCTTGCCATTGTAGTTCTGTTTGAGTGGATACTATTTTTACATAGACTATGTTATAAATGGTGCCCCTGGAGCTGTGTAATATGGTGGCCCTGTTATTGTATTCCTGGTACATGGAAGAGTGAGTGTTGATAGCAGGTCATAGCAGGTGATCACTGTAACATAGACTAGAATCCCTTACACTGGCATAGTTAGCATATGCTCTCTTTGTTTGCAGAATTTCAGGGCAAGCCAGATTGTAGCCAATGGTTTCTTTGGGATGTGGGCAGTTACTTGAGAATTTAATGAAAACAAGATAAGATACTCATATTGCTTCTGTTCCCGAGATAGTTAAATTCTTGCTCCAAAGTCTGGATAAGTTGAGGCCTTGAGTCGGGGCACTCTTTCAAGCAGGTAATATTAGGATGGAGACTGCAAAAATTTTCCGCCATTATCTTTACTTTCTCAACTCAACAACTGACTCAGTTTTTCAGAGCTATGGTCTAGGAGAATATGCAAAATTATGACTGAAAATTATCTGTTTTGATTTACTGCATGAATTTTTACAGTTGAACTCAGAATGATCTATTAAGGAGGCCTCACCCAACCCAAGTAAGGCCCACAATTAGCAATTACAAGACACTTTATCATTTACAATGCACTTGTTCTTAAAGTATGCCATTGGAGTCTTACAACAATGCTGGGAGGAAGATCAGGAAGCTGTTGTGGCCACAGTTTTATAGATGAGCTCAGAGAAGTGTGAGTTACCCCAGTTCACACAGGAAATGGCACCATTGAGATCCCCATTTCTCCGCCATGCCTTCAACCATTTCCTCTCTACTGGCTGCTTAACCTCAACACAAAGATATGCTTACGTTTTATTTATCTTATTACAAAGGATAAACTCACCTTTTAATCCTTCACTTCCTTTAATTTCTAACAGCCACAGGATTTCTTGCCTTTTCTTGATATCCAAGCTTCTTTCACTTGACATCCCTTTTCTCCTAATTTCTCCTCAACCCATGGTAATCTGGCTGCTGCTGCCATCACTTATAGGGACCTCCTCGTTCTCAGCCAGTGAATCATTGTTGACCACTCTGTGCTTCTGCTTGACTGTTGCTACTGCATCTGTCTATAAATCTGTTTCCTATAAACAACAGGAATTTTGACACACTATACTTCACATCATTCTCATCAAATAAGTTAAAAATATATAGGATGGGCCAGGCATGGTGGCTCACGCCTGTAATCCCAGCACTTTGGGAGGCCGAGGCGGGCAGATCACGAGGTCAGAAGATAGAGACCATCCTGGCTAACACGGTGAAACCCCGTCTCTACTAAAAATACAAAAACAAAATTAGCTGGGCGTGGTGGTGGACGCCTGTAGTCCCAGCTACTTGGGAGGCTGAGGTGGGAGAACGGCGTGAACCCAGGAGGCGGAGCTTGCAGTGAGCCGAGATGGTGCCACTGCACTCCAGCCTGGGTGACAGAGCGAGACTCCATTTAAAAATATATACATATATATGTGTGTGTGTGTGTATATATGTGTGTGTGAATATATAGATGTGTGTGCGTGTATATATATATATATATATGATGGATTAGTATTTTTCTGACAGGAGAAAATTTTGGTTTGGACCAAGTGTTCAAAATAAATGAATCCTCTTACAATTTTGCATATGTAAAGACAGGCAGAATTTTTGCACATACATTTCAAACCTATTTTTCTTCACTACTCATATTTCTGGTGTCAAGATTTGTAGGACAGAGATATACCATGATACAACCTGTGGTCTCACACCTTCATATTATGATGCTGAGTGAGTCAGACAGTAGGCAGTAGGAATATTCCTAAAAGCCATTCGTAGGCCAGGATGGCAAGCAATAATTTAACTCTCTTTGGAAATGACCTTGGACCATATAAATATATACCACTAAGTGAAAACAAAATGTATCCCTGACTAAACTTCTTTTAGCCTGATTCTAAAAATCCCACTCCAGTGCCACCCATCGCCAGGGTGTGATAGTGGAGTTGCAGAGAGATAGTAGTTGTGGCTGATTGAGTTTGCATTTTTATAAAACAAGCAGCCAGGTACACACATTGCTAGGTCTTCTGCTAGGACCCTGGGAGGCATCTTCTAGATGATGGTCTCTGGTCTTAGCCTTCGTTAGCCTCCTGGTGAATCTGTCTACTATGGTTTGGTACGAGGCCATTGAGAACTAATGGAAAAGAGCAAAATTGACCTAGCTGCACCAAGTACAATGGACTAAAAGTTGATTTAGTATCTAGCCAATCCGTTTCCTAAGTGTTGAAAGCCAAAAACATAAAATAGGCTTTTGTTGCTAAGGCCCTGTGCTAGGACTGGGCCTTTCTGCCCTTGGATCCATTCCTGGTCCTTGGCCTGCTCCCGTCTGCATCACAGAGTGGCTGACCCCCCAGGCTGACCCTCTTCTAGGCCCCAGCTCTCACTGGACAGGTCCCTGGCTTAATCAGATTCCGCTGCCCTGTGATCTCCCATATCACTACCTTCTCCTGTGTCTCCTCAGCTAGGATGTGCCCTGGCCTCCTGCTGTTGCCAATCCCCAGGTTAACTCACCTCTGTCACATTGCCGCTGAATTTTTTGCAGTAAATTCCCTCTGCTAATGCACTTAAAGCAGTTTTTGTCTTCCTATTTTGACTTTGACAGGGAAGGCCCTGTTTCCTAAGATTTTGGAACTGTTGACTTTGAGATATAGGCAGGTTGCTCAGAGCTGCATGGTTCGAGCAAGGCAGTTATTGAAATGCTGTAAAGAATGCTCAATGAACTGAGATGCACATGCTCAGATGGTCCTCACAGGAGGAAAGAGAATTCCACACAGTCAGAAACCCTTTTGCTATTAAGAGTGACATCCGGCCGGGCGCAGTGGCTTATGCCTGGAATCCCAGCACTTTGGGAGGCTGAGGCGGGCAAATCACGAGATCAAGAGATCGAGACCAATCCTGGCCAACGTGGCGAAACCCCGTCTCTACTAAAAATACAAAAATTAGCTGGGTGTGATGGCACTCGCCTGCAGTCCCAGCTACTTGGGAGGCTGAAGCAGGAGAATTGCTTGAAGTCGGGAAGCAGAGGTTGCAATGAGACAAGATCGTGCCACTGTACTCCAGCCTGGTGACAGAGCGAGACTCCATTTCAAAAAAAAAGTGACAGGCCTAGGAAAAAAATCAGTTAAGGGTGATGTAACATAATAAAGTTAGTTTGTTTTATAGAAATATTAGAGAGAATACATATTTAAAATATATGTGATATAAATCAATGTTTACATAAATATGTATGAGATATATGGAAAAAATACTAAAAATTCCCTTTTAACAGTTGGACAGGAAGCATAATTCTCTGATAAACATCACAATTAAAGTGTTTGGTCAGTGACAGGAAAATAAAAGAACTGGAGAAGTTGCATGGGAAGCAACATGGCAGTGGGAAAAATGAGAAAAAGAGAGAAAAGACAAATACACAGTATCATGATAAAGAAGAATAAACAAGAGTTGGAGGAAACTAAAATATACTGTGCTTAATATATAAAACTATTTGAAAATCTAGGTAGTCCAGATTAGAAAATTAGAATCAAGCTGTATCAACTCAAGTTGATATCTGAAATAACAGGACTAAAGCCATTAATGAAATTTTACATGGAGTCAAATGTCCGAACCAAAATGGCATTTTGGAAAAGTTCTTTCAAGTATTCTATGAATAAAAAGTTTCTCACTCATGCAATGATTCCAAAGCTTACTAAAGTGGATATACTTTCAATAATACCAAAATCCTAATACCAAAAACTTGAAAAAAAAGCATAGCAATAACCAGTACTCTGTTTCATTTATAAATCATCCTTTAAAAACTCAAATCAAATAAGTACATTAAAAATGTGAAAGACAATATAAGAAAGAAAAAAAGAAAAATGAGAAGAGTATTAAATATTAGAAGGAATTTTCATTGCTTTGCAGGTAGATTCAATTTACAGGAAACCAAAGCAAATCAATGAAAAACAATTACATTTGTGAAAAGAGTTCAGTAAAGTGGTCAGTTAAGAAATAACTGTATACAAAGTCAATAGCTTTCCTACATGTCAGCAATAAGCTTTAGGTCATAACTGCATTCCCAATACCAAAAAAAAAAAAATACAACAGCTAGGATTAAATTTAAGGCAGGAATATCCAGGATACACAAAAAATATGACCACACATTATCAAACAAAAATAATTTATTTTACTACCTTTAGAAATATCGTATTTCTGGAATGTGCAGTATAGACATTACAGCTTAAATTAACTGGTGTATTGAATGTAATTCTAAAAAAAATTCTAATAATATTTTTTAGAGCTTGACAAAGTAGCCAAGAATATTTTGAAAAAAAAATTAGGAATAAATTTTCACTATCAGAAACTAAAATAGGTTGCAGATTTACAATAAGTAAAAACAGAATGAAAATAACATGAGATTAGTTGAAAATAACATGAGATTCGTTGAAAAAGGATAAGAAATTGGGATGTGATTGTGTCATTAAACTTCATAGACTATCTAGTAGTGGTGTAATTATTTCTAAAAATAATTGCTTACTATTTCTTATCTCAAAATAAGGTAAATTTCAGATGGAAATTAAGATTTCAGCATAAAGAATTCTAAAAGGAGATTCTCAAAGGAGATATCAGAGATGTGGGCTAAAATTTATCTTCAGAAATCATCCCCAAAACATTTTTATAATGGCAAAAAGAATTAGCAACTAAATGTCCAGCAGTAGGGTATGGATTAAGAAATAGTAAAGAATTCATAGGATAGACTATCATACAACCACTGAGCATGTTGTATTTATTTATATGGAGAATTTTTCATTTTATATTGTTAAGTAAAAATATAATTTAAACACTATGTACACCTTAAGCCATTTAAGAATATATATATGAAAAAAATACTAGTAAGACATATACCACAATGCTTATATATGTTTCCTTCTCTCCTTTTCTCTTCCCTCCAAGATTAGTCCCCTATCCCTCCTCCCTACTCCAGTGCACAGTTCCAGCAAATTCATACAGACAACAGGTAGATGGGAAATGAGTGATTCCTCCAGCATTTAATTTGTTGTATTAGTCTGTTCTCACACTGCTATAAAGAGCCCCTGGAGACTGAGTAATTTATAAAGAAAAGAAGTTTAATTGACTCACTTGCACAGGCTGTACAGGAGGCATGGCTGGGGAGGCCTCAGGAAGCTTACAATCACGGCAGAAGGGCGAATGGGAAGCAATCACGTCTTCACATGGTGGCAGGAGAGAGGGAGCACAGAGAGAAGTGCTCTACGCTTTTAAACAACCAGATCTTGTGAGAACTCATTCACTATCATGAGAACAGCAAGGGGGAAGTCTACCCCCATGATTCAATCACCTCCCACCAGGCCCCTGCTCCAATACGTGGGGATTACAGTTCAACATGAGATTTGGGTGGGGACACACAGCCAAACTGTATCATTAGTCATTTTGCATTTTTAAGTGGAAATAATTTTAATATGTAAATGCAGGACCTAAGTTACTTACAGGGAGGTTCGCTAGGTTGTGAGCATTCAGAAAAGTGTCAGCTTCAGTAAAGTCAGTTAAGTTATGGGAGAACTCTTGATTTTTTTCGCATTCAGATTAAAGATCCTTGCTGGGAAATGACTAGAGGGAGTTATACTGTACCACCAGCTCTTTATGTGCTTGGATCAGGCTTTTCACCTGGGAATGTTGTTCAAAGGCAGACTGATTCAGGAGGGCTGGAGCATGGCCTGAGATTCTGCATTTGTGACAAGCCCCCAAGTGATGCTGGTCCGTGTTGAGTAGTGAGGGCTGAGCTGATTCTGATACATCTTTTTAGTTTGATTCTAAATGATTTTCATTTTTACCATGATACCGCACAAAACAATAATCTCTCTATATTCATTTTCTTTCTTCTGGGGCCTGACCTGTTTGTTTTCCATTCCTGGGAATGAGTGTTCTACCTGGGGTTTGAGTCAAATGTGGAGTTAATGCCTCATGGATGCCAAGAGCAAATAGAGAATAAAAAATGCATGGAAAAAAGAATATTTTTTATCCTAGGCAAATACTTCAGTCAGATAAAACAGAAAATATCTTTATGAAACTATTAATAAATCCCTAAGACATCTCAAATTAAACAATGGCAAGAAATGTTATGTTTGTAGAAATACATAAAATTCATTTGAGGTCAGGACATTTTATGGTGTCAGCCAATAAAGCAGATGGGAGATTCCACTCATTTGAATGGGTCTGGGATAAAGCTGTCAGTCCCTGGAGCCAGGAAACTGGGAGTTCTGTTCTGGGCCAGGTAACTGAGGGGCAATTGTGGCAGTCACCCTTGGTGGTTGGTCTGAGCAGTGGGTTCTTGTGTCCAGGACATCTGAAGAAGTGTACAAAGACATAAGGTAGAATGACTGAAATGCTGTTATGTGAGAGGCCAAGGGAATGACAAATTAAAGTGACTCTGAGAGTGGGCCTGCACAGACCCATGGCCATGGAGTTGTATTAGTTAGGATCATGCTAGATGCTATAACAAACAGACCCCATATTGTTCAATGGCTCAAAGACAGTAGAAGTTTACTTTCCCTCACATAACAGTTCAAGGTAGTTGTTTCCAACTGGTGGGCAGCTTTACTCCATGCAGTGATTCAGGGTCCCAGGCTGGTTCTATCTTGCCATCTCGATCTAGCTCACACAAAGGGAAAGAGAGCAGAGAGGTGGAACATCTGATTTTTAATTTGGGGGGGCCTGGATGTGGTCAGTTGAGTATCACTCACTTTGTATTGATGAGAACCCAGTCATGGAATCACTTTAACTACAAGAAAGGCTACTAGAAAATAGAGGCTGGTTGTGCTCCAGATGGAAGAGAAAACTGGTGTTTGGTGAGCATGTTTGCCAGAGTTGACACTTGCTGGGCATGAACAGGTGATCGCCTAAGCCCCCAACCAAAAATCTCAAGACTTAAAATAGAAAGGACAGTTTAGAATGTTACAAAAGGAAGCATCCTATGGTTCTTCTTGGTAAAAGTGTTATGTACAGCAAATTGAGTGGTAGGGGGAAAATGGTGACAATAATATCAGGGCAAGTATGTTTTGAGATTTATTAGGAGATAACTCATTTCCTCTGAGATACTTCGTTTATAATTAGGAGAAGCTCTTATTAGGTGGTAATGGAGCTTCAAGCATGGAGAGATTGTCATTCTTTTTTTAAATTTTATATTGTTTAAAGTTTTATAGATTTAGGGGGGTACACATGCAGCTTTGATCAATGGGTATGTTGCATAGTGGTGCAGTCTAGGCTTTTAGTGCACCCATCACCTGAATAGTGAGTTTTGTACCCAAGAGGCAATTTTTCATTCCTCACCCCCCTCCCACACTCCCACCTTTTGGAGTCTCCTGTGTCTATTATTCCACTCTGTATGTCATGCATTTCTTTATAAAAGAAACATTATGAAAATTAAAAACAGAGATCTCAAGACCTGCCATATCAGAGAGCTCCCAGACAGTGGGCTGAGACATGAATGGTGTGGTGCAGAGGTGGCAGAGAGCTGCCAGGATACTGATTATCAGCTTTTAGAGTGGTGGTGGGGGCCCAGGCTGCAGCTCCTGAGCTTGTTGCCTTTGTCTGTGTGAATCCCATTTTATCTAACTCAGTGTACTACTACTATTATTTTACCATTAAAAGTAGTGGCAAAAACCGCAATTACTTTTGCACCAACCTAGTATTATTACCCATGTATGCATTGACATGAAAATGTTTGGAAAGCATTTCTATATATAAAAATATGCAAAGCGTTTTCTAAAACTGTTACACTTTTCTAGTTAGAATTGGCTTACTATAACATCATTTATCTTATTCTCAAGCTTCGACCTCTTTCATTCAACATTTATTGAGCAACTACTGTATAGCAGGCACTGTTCTTCTACACATGGACTCCTGACTTTTAACCTTCAATGTCATGTTGGCATCATGAGCTTTTACACTGTTTCGATTTTCTTCTTCTAGCTGTCTATATTGTTTTTCTTTTTCTTAGCCATGGGTGCATTTTTCCGTTAGACTGATAAAAGTAAGTCAGAGCAGACACTCACTGGCCCTTAATTATGCTCCCAAGTTTTTGAGATCGCCTGTGCATTTTTTTCTGAGCTATACAAACAGGGCACATGACAGTTAGAGAGATGGATCTCTATACTGAAAAAAAAATGAACCTCACTGACAATGTTTTTCCAATCAAAAGAGAGGAATTTTCCAACCAAAACAAAGGGAAAAACCTCCATCTCTCGGCAGGTAGATACTAAGTAAAACCAACACACAGCTGCCAGGTTTTTACATTAAACACTTAAGTTTCTGTTTAATGTTTTCTTTATCAAGATTCTAATACTTCATCAGACACACTCGGCTTCAGTCAAGGACTTCTTCAGAACTGATTTCTAAGAGCCTGCCTCCCTTCCAGAACCAAAGATGTTTAAACAACATTTAAACAAAACAAAACAAAACAAAAAAGTTAACAAGGATTTTTAAACAGAGATTTATAGTGGTTTCATCACAGGCTCATTCCTCCAGAGCTCTGCCCCGGTGGCCAGCCTGCGTTGCCAAGGCCTGTGTGGCTTGCTCTTGCGCCTGGCCCTTCTCCGACGACGGCTGGCCAGTCTGAGGACGCCCAGCCCACGCTACTCAGAGCAGCCCAGGATCCTCTGTGGTTGTAATGCTATTTGCACTCTTAACAGACGCTTCTTGGAGGAAATGGCTTCAGGTGAAGCCCAAATTGCAATATCTCAGGTTCCACCACCCAAGGATCTGGGAGTTTCTTCTCTAAAGATAGTGAAGATTGCTAGTTGTGAGACAGAAAATATTGTATTATAGTAGGTGGAAGTCTTGGAGGTACAAACTAATCCTGCAGTATTATTATTTGAACTTGTTTAGTGTAACTTAAGGCGTTAGTGTAGATCTAGAATGTTCAAGTCGGCCTCAGGCGAACCTACTTGCTTCCTCACACTGGGCCCCGGGGTGGCTTCATTCTTTCTTTCTGGACCACAAATCCACCCCTCTCTTCCAGGTTTCAACTGTCTCTCTGTGGTAGTCTAAATATTGACATAATGCTTCTCCCCCCTCTTAACTGACCCTTCTTTATCAAGCCCCTTTCTTTCCAGGCTCTTGCTAAGAGGCTGGGCACATGCTCTTAGCGTCTGCTCCAGTTCCCAAGCGTCTTGTGGTTGACCTTTGAGTGGTCAGTCATGTTTGATGTCTCAGCGCCCTACAGCATCCTCACTTGCTGCATTCCCCATGGCCCCTTTCATGATGGATTGTCATTTCCTTTAATTCCCCTTCCTTGCCCCTTTCCTTTTCCTCTGCCAGAACAATTGATCAAGAATTCTGTCTCCCCCTCAAATAATAATAACATTACTTTTTCTAGGGCTCACATTTACATTTGAAAACAAATTTTAAACAGGAAACCAGTGCCATCCAAAATGGGCATTTAGGAAAAGGGTTTCCTCACAGCCCTCAACAAACACTGTCTTCCCTTCTTTTCATTTGATGGCTGCTTTTCTTGCCGGGGGAAGAAAGGACATTAAAATTTGGCTACTTCTCTGTAAGTCCAAAACAAGGAGCCAGATGTAATTCAGTAGATTTGAAGCAGGTTTAACAAAGGATCTAGTTCAATGACTTGTTTTGCAATAAATTGTGTGCAAGATTTGGAAAAACCAGCAAATTAAAGACTGCTCAAGTTTCATTTCTTTCTGTTTAGAGAATACCTATTAGACGATGTTTTGAGAGGATTTATGCATGGGGCTGGTATTGAAATGAATTAAAAGACTAATACTGGGCTCCATAACACTGGAGCATTTGGAAAATATCCTAGCTGCTCCTCCTGCCTTGGAAGAGCTTATAAGCTGAGTGGAAAAGATGGGCATGGATGGTACAAGGAACAGTTGCAAGAAAGCAGGATGGCAAGATGCCCTTAACCGATGTGGGCTGTGGGACAGCTCACTCAGATTACCTGCTGCTTGTCACTCACTCTGTCCTACTTCACTGTATCTTACTGTGTGTGTGGCCAATCCGACTGAGGTAGGGATGTGTGTGTGTGTGTGTACATGCATGCATGTGTGTTATTTTTTTCTCTATTTGTTTCTTGCACGTTAATTCCCTCCTCATTCCCCTGCTCCCTGCCTCCAAGTTCTTCTGTCCTGAATAAATATACAGTTCTCTAGATAAGGGGCTATGCTACTTTAGTATTTCTTATAGTCCAAGTAAAATCCTAGGCACTTCTTAACCTCTCAGTAAATATGCATTGGTTGATTGACTAAGCATGACCATTGTGACGGCAGTAAATGTATAAGAGAAGGACCAATCGACATTTTAAGTTCCAGAATCATCCATCTGCTGGGTCAGGTTCTCTATATGTGTGGGTGGTTCTCTTTTAGCAAATGGTCTTTTCACTAGCCCACATCAAGACAAAGACATGTTCTGAACTAGAGATGATGCCAAGCCTGGGCTGTGAAGACCACCCACGAAGGCTTCGGTGGAAAAGAGAGAAGACACTGGAGAGGCATGAAACGGTTCGAGGATGAAGAGACTGGACAGATGGATGGAGGACCATGAGGTGACCCAACCAGGGGCAAGAAGGAAGAGAATCGGCTGCTGTAGGTCTTGGGCAGCAAGAAGTTTACATTGATCAGTTTACAGTGTTGGATTAATACTATTTGGCTGGAAAAATAGTGTAAATAAGATGAATATAAGCCATCTGGTTGGTATATTGGTGCAAAATGATGACCCATATGTAATTGAGAGAAATGTTAGAAAAAATAAGAAATGTGTTTTAGCTTTTTGAAAAAGAATTAGTACAGCTTTGTTATTTAAATTTTGGGGAGATTTACTGGGTCACTACTGTAGTGATAATCACACAAAAAGCAATTAAGTGGTCTGAAGCATTTGGACTCATCTTGCCATTACAATCACTGTTCTCAGAAGTTTCTCAAAGTTGGGAGCAGATGATAATGCCTCAGGGACAGCCAACTGTGATGTCTGAGCACAGGCCAACAGTTTTGTGTTGCAATTAATTAAAATTTACAACAGAATTAATCTGGCAACATCCACATATTTAACAAAATGGATAATTGTTATTGTGCTGGGAGGCTTTTTCGAATGAATGGTGACCAGATCACGTAAATGCCTGTAATTTGTGTTTCTTTACACAGTTGAGCTGAGCCTTTACAGATTTTTCTCCTCTTTGTTAGGGCTCCAACAACCCAGAAACAAAGCCAATGTTAACAATTTTTTTCTGACACTGAATTAATCCTACACACACACACACACACACACACACACACACACACACACACACCTTAAGAGACAAAGGTCTTGGATTGATTCCTTGGCAATAGGATCTCGATGGCCTGAATGCCCACCCCAGAGTCAGGGCCCAAGGCCCACCCTCTCTTTTCTCTCTCCATCTGCCTCATGCCTTCTCAGACTCATTCCTCATCCATCAAGAAGTCTAAGGAACCTAAGGTCTACTCCCAGCCCGGCTATGGAGTAAAAGTTCAGCAGTCACTCTGGGAAGGTTGAGGAAAATGGAACTCTGGGCTTCAGACAGAGGACTGGCCTGGGACATGGCAGGCAGATGAGCAGGTGGGTTTCTAGCCCCTGAGGGTCTTGGGAAAGAGAAGAGAAAGGTGAAGCATTACTCTCTAAAATGCTTTGTTTTTTTTAAATTTTTTCCTACATGATAAAATTCATAACTTTTGGAAAAATTAAATAAGGTCATGTGAAAAGAAGAAAATAAATATGACATGCATTTGTAGCACCAAATGATAACTACATTTTGTTTGTTTGTTTGTTTGAGATGGAGTCTTGCTCTGTTGCCCAGGCTGGAGTGCAGTGGCGCAATCTTGCCTCACTGTAACCTCCTCCTCCTGGGTTCAAGAGATTCTCCTGCCTCAGCCTCCCAAGTAGCTGGGATTACAGGCATGCGCCACCAGCCCCGGCTAATTTTTGTATTTTTCGTAGAGGCGGGATTTCCTCATATTGGCCAGGCTGGTCTCAAACTCCTGACCTCATGTAATCTGCCTGCCTTGGCCTCCCAAAGTGTTGAGATTACAGGCATGAGCTACTGCGCCCGGCCAATAACCACATTTAACTGTAACTTGTCTATGCCCTATATGCACACAGAGATAGTTCCCCCAAATAGGATTATACTGATTTTAAATAACCTCTGAATATATCATGAATAAGCCAAGTTATTTTATATACATTAGAGGCATGATTTTAACAATGACATAATGATAATCATTAATTATATTGTGTGCCTGCTTGGTATTGGAGGACTTAAAATCTACTTTTTAAGAAAGCTGAAATTGACATCACAAAAATAATAAGAGAGGGGCAACTCAAGTATCACAAAGTTTTCTACACTGCAAAAGAGGAGAAAGAGATTTTTTAAAAATCTAAGTGAACATGAATATTTTAGGGACAAATGATTATGCCTATCCAAAGCTTCTGGCACTCATGGGAATTTTCCATATTTTTATATTTAATAGGTGTTTGTGAAAAGATATGGAGCATGGGGTCAGACGTGTCTCTAAGCATCTACTCTTTTGGAATCACAAGCTTATTCCTTTGACGTGTGTTTTGAGACCCTCTAGTTAAATTGGATCTCCAGTACCAGCGTGGCTAGCAAGCCTGCCCTAATGGGAAGTGATGGGGAGCTGGGCGTTGGAGTCTGTAGTGTGTCTTTCACGGATATTTCTTTCACCTGGCAGACAGCCTAATGCTTAGTTGTCTGACCCATGACCAGGGGGTCCCTCACATGGGAAACTTGTTTTTACTGGCAGATGCCCTTGTGGCTCTTGTCTGACCCATGTCCAGTTTATGTCTGCCTGACCATTGCTCTTGGCTAGGAGCTTGACCTCATGTTCTCTTCAGTGTCCTGGGGGAAAACCTGGCCTGGGACAGCCCCTCGTTCTTCATATGGAAGGCACAGATTCAGTACACCACCACAATAGGAAACATGTTAAAAGATTTTTACTTACAGATCCTGGGCAGAGAGGAAGCAATGAGTTGGGAGGGCAGTCCTCCATCCCTTGGTCACAGGAGGCAGGAATGAAGAGTCAGGAAGAGAGAGAGAGAAATGCTTAACAATTGGCAGTAAATATGAGGGAGTAGGATGTGGGTCACTTGATGTTTTTGAACAAATGCCAGGTAGTTCTTTTTTTTTTTTTGAGATGGAGTTTCGCTCTTGTCACCCAGGCTGGAGTGCAATGGCACGATCTCGACTCACTGCAACCTCCGCCTCCTGGGTTCAAGTGATTCTCCTGCCTCAGCCTCCCGAGTAGCTGGGATTACAGATGTGCACCACTATGCCTGGCTAATTTTTTTTTTATTTTTAGTAGAGACACGGTTTCACCATTTTGGCCAGGCTGTTCTCAAACTCCTGACCTCAAGTGATCCGCCTGCCTCAGCCTCCCAAAGTGCTGGGATTATAGGTGTGAGCCGCCACGCCAGGCTGAGATGGTCCTTTTAAAGGAAGCGGTGGGAAAGCGGGTAGCCCAGGCTGGTAGGTGGAAGAGGTGCTGCTGAGTTCTTATGTCTGGCACTGGTTCGAGCCATTTGGGTGTGATGTAGAACTGGAAACTGTCGAGGTGACTGAGCCTGCTTCTGCTATGAGAAAGTTAAACCTGTATTCGAAATGGATGTCCCAGCAACAGAAAATTGTAATAATTCACTTTCTGATATCCGAATACTTCTTTGAGGGGGATATATCATAACACCACCAAGTGTCTGAGGTTTAAACTCATCCATTAATATATTCTTTCTTCCAGTTTATAAAACAAATAATCACAAAGTTAGCGTTTTTCTTCTGTACAGTGGACAGAGAGGTGCTGAGAAGTCTATGTCACAAAACATGACTTATTGCACTAGTTTGTTCTCACACTGCTATAAAGAACTACCTGAGACTGAGTAATTTATAAAGAAAAGAGGTTTATTTGACTCACAGTTCCACAGGCTGTATAGGTGGCATGGCTGGGGAGCCTCAGAAAACTTATAATCATGGCATAGGGGTGAAGGGGAAGCAAGCACATCTTCATATGGCAGTGAGAGAGAGAGAGAGAGAGTGACAGGGGAAATGCCACACGCTTTTAAATCATAAGGTCTTGTGAAAACTCACTCACTGTCAGGAGAACAGCAACAGGGAAATCCACCCCCATGATCCAGTCACCTCCCACCAGGTCCCTCCCCCAACATTGGGAATTACAGCTCAACATAGAGTCAAACCATATCTCTTATCTATCATCCCCAAAATAATAAAAATGTAGGGCAAATAGATGAGAACAGAGAAAGCAAAAGGTGGCCTTGGACAGAAGAAACATGATATATATCAGTTAGCTACTGCTATGTAACAAATCACTCCCAACAGCCAGTGGCTTAAAACAACAAACGTTAATTCTTATTCACATATCTCTGTGTTTGTTGGGAGTTGACTAACCTAAGCTATCCAGACTGGTCCATCTGGGCTGCAGGTTACAGTGAGGTCTGTTTTATATATGTTCATTCTGGGACCTAGGTAGAAAGGACAGCAGCGACTCAGAGGAGGAAAGCTCTTTTCATAGCAATGGCAGAGGTGCAGGAGCTCAAATATCCCCACTTAAGCATATTTCAGACTTTGCTCGTGTCATATTTGCTAGAGTCTCATTGGCCAATGCAAGTTGCTTGGCCAAGCCCAGATACAAGAAGTGGAAAAGTCTAATCCATCCCAGTTTCCAGGAACTTTCCTGGTTTTTTAGCACGGAAAGCTACATCCTGAGAAATCTCTCAGTCCTGGGAAAACCAGGATAGTTGGTCATCCTAGGGGAAGCATACTCTGCCTTTAGTTGAAAGAATTGCAAAGTTCTATAGTCAAGACTATATGGTTGCAGAAAGGCATACAGGATTGGGGTTAACAATTCAATCTACTGCAGGATGGGCACTATGAGTCTAGAGCTACGAATTCTGTATCTACGTGTTGGAAATAGCTTCAGACCCTTCGTGGGTTTGTGGTCTATCTACCTAACATTTGCACCCTGCTTTATACATCCAAAGTGTGCTGGCACTCTCACGTGATTCTATAAGCCTGTGAGATGGGCGCAAGGGGCATTTTAGATAATCTCAGTTGACAGTGGAGGATGCTGTGTGTCCAGGGCTTCCATGTCTTGGCCAAGTTGGAGCAAGACTGCTGAGAAGCCTTGGTTAGTAAAGGGTGAAGATAAACCTCAAGTCGAGTTCTTTTGATGCTCAGCCTCCATTCTTTACATTCTTTCCAATAAGTCATTCTTTTTGATAAAAATTTGGGGTCATTGCCTGATAGGTTAAGTTGAAAAGCCATGTGTTGCCCTTTCGAACCCTTGAATTCTAGCCCTATTTGTAAATAAGGTCACTCGCTTTCCACACAGTTAAGCAGCAGGGAAGGGAGGCACACATTACTGCTCAGTATGGGATATGAAGTGCCTTCCCCAAAGTAGCTGACAATGAGAAAGTCCGCCCTTTATATCTGAGGACTTTTGAGAGTAGCCTGTGAGAAACGTGGTTTATGAAGGGCTCTGAGAGAGTAGAAAGGAGATTTCAGTTCATTTATTCACGGCAGAAGCAATAGGAAAAGTCTATGGCAACTGAATGACCCCAGGAACATGGTCCACGCTGCCTTTGCCTTTTCTGCCCAGGGCTTAGTGGCCTAAAGAGGTTCTGTATCTGTGAAAGGCAGTGCCCCGTCCCCTTGGCAGGCTCTGAGGCTTACTCGAACTTGTCTGGCATCAAGGGACTGAGAGATTGCAGAGCTGGTACCCTGTGCACATCCAGCCTCTGACTCAACATTTCAAGGAAGTCAAATGCAGCAGTGGGTGGTTATTTATAAGGACTGATGTAAGTTGCTCCTTACAAATCATTTATTACTATTTAACTGAAAGTGATGAGCTCATGCCTGAAAAAAAAAAGGCCTTCACGAAATGATGGACCTTTGGGGAGTGCTTCTCCTGGAGCCAGTTTGTTCTGCATGGAGGAGGGAGGGAAGAAAGGAGAGGAGTAAGCCTCATATTCCCCTTCCAACAAATCTACCACATTCTTATAAAATAGGGGGTTTCAGCTGCATTTTCCAGTAAGCTTGGTGACTTCATTTACATGGCAAAGATTTATGAAACAAGTTCACTACCATAGATGTCTATGACATTGAGTCTCTTGACCTCGCAAGAATTCTCTCTCTGGTTGAAATTGTTTTCTAAGTCTGAAACTCTGGGTTTTAAAGGCATGGTCCTATTTAAGGAGGAACCATGTCTATGAAGTTTGAGTATAGTGTGAAATGAGTTTCATGTGGCCAGAGCTCAAATACTCATGATTCTTCCCAAATATCTGGGACCCAGAAATAATTTTGACATCACTTAAATCAAGAAAATGACCTGTCTGTTTCTGTTTTCCTGACTGAACTCCCCAACTAGCATGTTTATGGATTAAAAAAATCAAACTCTGAGATGTTTCATATGGCACCTTTCTTGAAGTTTCCTGAAACACACACACACACACACACACACACACACACACACAAATTATTGCTCAGATAAAAAGGCAACATAGTTTTTCATTTTTAAAAGTCAGAAAATAAAAATCATGAAAGTTTTTTTTCTTTCTTTTCCCTTTTTTCTTTCTTTTTTTTTTTTTTTTTTTTTTTTTTTTTTTAGGATATGAAGCCTCTGTCTGTCGCCCAGGCTGGAGTGCAGTGGCATGATCATTGCTCACTGCTGCCTCAACATCCTGTACTCAAACCATCCTCCCACTTCGGTCTCCCCAGTAGCTGGGACTACGGGCACGTGCCACCATGCTCAGTTGATTTTTAAAAATGTTTTTTAGAGATGAGGTCTCGCTATGTTGCCTGGGCTGGTCTCAAACTCCTGAGCTCAAGCGATCCTTCTGCCTTGGCTTCCCAAAGTGCTGGGATTACAGGCGGGAGCCACCACTCCTGGCTGATAAACAGTTTTTCAAGCTAAGGGTTTTAACTAGAGAATCGAGAACTTAAAAAAATGTAACAGGTAGTTCGTGCAATATTTAATTCAATACTATGAACGATTTAGAAGACTAGATCATCAAGACAACATTGACAACTGTGGAAAAGAATGGTGTGCGGTGGAGAGCAGACCTAGGGAAAAGCAGGAGACAAGACACAGGAAAATAAAAGAGATGAAAAGATTCACTGTCCCTGGATCCTACCTAATTCATCTCAATGTCTACTGTATGTGAGGGCCTGTTACAAATCTGTCCCTATAAGCATCTGGGTTCTTTGAAATTCTCACAGCCCAGCCTTGCTTCTGACCACATAAAAACTGGGGACATGTTGATCAAAGGGTGCAAACTTTCAACTACAAGATAGATAAGTTCTCTGGATCTAATGTACACATGGTGACTATGGTTAATAATTCTGTATTGCTTATTTGAAATTTGATAACAGAACAGATTTTAAGTGTCCCTGCTGAGCACCCCCACAAATAGTAACTATGTGTGGTGATGGATGTGTTCATTAATTTGATTGTGGTAATCAATATACAATGTATACATTTATCAAATCATCACCTTCAATATTTACCATTTTATTTGTCAATCAAATATTTTAAAATAAAACTGTTTGGGAAATATACATATACACATATATCACATACCATACAATCGACTAATTTAAAACACGTATAATGTGCAATTCAATGTTTTTTAGTATATTTCCAGAATTATACAACCATCACTACAATTTTGGAACATTTTCATTACTTCCAAAATCAAACTTATTTGATGTGTTTTAAAAAATAGTCTTTTTTTTTTTTTAATTGGCTCTAGAGTCTTTTACAACTTGTTCCTCAAATTATTTTTGGAAAAGCTTTCCTACTGATAATATATTAATAGAAAAATCTAAATTTAAATTGAAAAAATGAACTGCTTCTAAAATGGAAAAAAATTATCACCCTTTTTCGCCCTTCTTCACACCCCTTGATTACATGTTTCTTAGGTAAAATTTGTTCTGTGAAATGCTGCATGTCTGCAAGAAATGATCTCTGGAGTTTTTTCTGTTGTCCCATTTGCATTTCCATTTGCAAAAAATCCTTTTTATTGTGTGGAATGGTTTATTCAAAGCTTCTGGCATTTTTGGTATTTATCTCACATTTTACAAAGTGATTACAACAGCCTCTAAATTTTCTTGTATTAATGAATTTTAACACAATCATTCTTTTTTTTTTTTGAGACAGAGTCTCGTTCTGTTGCCCAGGCTGGAGTACAGTGGCATGATCTTGGCTCACTGAAACCTCCGCCTCCCAGGTTCAAGCAATTCTTATGCCTCAGCCTCCCTGAGTAGCTGGGATTTACAGGTGTGTGCTAACATACCTGGCTACTTTTTTTTTTTTTTTTGTAGAGACAGGGTTTGGCCATATTGGCCAGGCTGGTCTCAAACTCCTGGCCTCAAGAGATCCACCCACCTTGGCCTCCAAAGTGCTGGGATTATAGGTGTGAGCCACTGCACCTGGCCTCCTGTTTTTTTCTTAACGGAACCCCAATTATGGTTCCTCTCTTGGGACTTGAGTAACCTTTGTGAAGGATCTTTTTTGGGATATCCTGTCAAAATAGGATATTGAGTTTTATCATGAAGTTACCTATATACCAGAAAGCCAACTCTCTGAGAAGAGGTCTTATTTTGTACAATGGGTAATCTTCTAAAATTCCCAAGACATTTGGACATAAAATGTTCAAATTCATATTTCATTTATTTAGGCAAAAATTGGCTTTAATAGGGGACAATGGGTTAATTTTCTTATTTGGACTGTGACATGTTTTCTAGAATTATGCTGAAAGCTGAGGTTTGGTCCAGGGGCTGGAGGCTCTTTCTCTAATTTAAATTGCCCTGAGAATTGTTTATGAAAGCTTCTAGACGTGGAAAAACCAACAACAACAAAGGGACAGGCAGAATAAGAGCCACATTTTATTTTTCTAAGTCAGTTATATATATTTCCACAGGGTTTAGTACTAGAAAAGTCTGAGGAAACTATGTGTAATACAGTCACTAAGAGCCAAGTGACTTTTATTTACCTAAAAAAAGGTCTCCTTGAGAATGTAGTTTCCAATATAGTTCCTATTCTTGTGGTCCAACTTTTTTTTTAACATTCTAAAATTAACCAGACAAACCTGATCACTTGAGCCCTGGAAGAATGTTTATTATCTTCTCAGTGCTCACAGCATAAATGAAGTTATAGTGATTGAAATCAAGCTGCAAGTTTAAAAATCTTCCAAAAATCAGGTAAACCCCTTATGAAACCACAGTCAGCATGCGAAGGTGGATGTGCTGTAGCCCCCAATTTTCTTCTTTCCACCTATCCCTACATCTTTGTTAAACATTTAATCAACACCTGCTCAAATGTACCACTCATGGAAACCTCCCCTGGCTCCCCAGGCCCGAAGAATTTTCCTCATCCTGCTCTATCTCTTGATCCTGCTTGATTGCCCATGCTAATATTTATTCATAACTGAATTGGTTTTTTTAGTCTTTTCTTTATTTTCTGCCTGCTGTACTAGATAGTACCTCTGTGGGGCAAGGAAAACTGCTGTTTTCGATGTCTACAATTGTGCCTGGATATCCTAGCAGCTCAATGACTAGTTACTGGCAACTACTAGCTACAGCATACTAGTACAGGTTGAACATCCCTAACCCAGATAATCCAAAATGCTCTAAAATCCAAATCTTTGAGTGTTGACATAGAACCACATGGCTGGCTGAGGTTGCCTTCTGATGGTCTGATGTACACAAACTCAGCTTCATGCACAAAATAATTTAAAATATTTTATAAAATTACTTTCAAGCTAGGTGGATAAGGTGTATACGAAACACAGAGGAATTTTATGTTTAGACTTGAGTTCCATCCTTAAGATACCTTATTATGTATATGGAAGTACTTCAAAATCCAAAATTGGAGATGCCTCTTCTCCCAAACATTTGAGATAAGGGATACTTAGCCTGTAGGGTGTGTCTCTGTGTGTGTGTGTGTGTGTGTGTGTGTGTGTGTGTGTGTGTGTGTGTGTGTGTGTGTGTGTGTGTGTGTGTGTGTGTGTGTGTGTGTGTGTGAGAGAGAGAGAGGGAATATTATAATTTCAGTTAAAATCATCCAATGTTTGATTTGAAGAACAGATTTTAAGGGGGCTGGAGAAGATGTGGAAAAGCAGCTGAGAACTTATAACAGTCCAGATGGGAAAGGATGCAAGTGGTGGCAACAAAGAGACATAGCAGATGATTTGAGAGAGTTATGATGTAAAATCAACAAGACTTGACGATGGTGTGGCCGTGGAGAAGCAGAGAGAGGAAGGTGTCAGGTTCATGTCTTTGAACTGATGTAGAAAATGGAGTCAGGGATTTGGGGTGGGGAAGGACACTATAGCAGTCCGCACTTATCCTCTGGGGATACCTTCCAAGACCCTCAGCAGGAGCTGGAAACTATGAATAGTAACAGACCCTAGCCAAGGTCACATTTTACTTAAAGGAAGCACTTTATTTATTTATGATTATTATTATTATTGAGACAGAGTCTCACTCTGTTGCCCAGGCAGGAGTGCAGTGGTGTAATCTCGGCTCACTGCAACCTCTGCCTCCCAGGTTCAAGTGATTCTCCTGCCCCAGCCTCCCGAGTAGCTGGGAATAAAGGTACCAGCCACCATGCCCAGCTAATTTTTGTATTTTTAGTAGAGATGAGATTTCACCATGCTGGCCAGGCTGGTCTCGAACTCCTGACCTCAGGTGATCTGCCCGCCTCAGCCTTCCAAAGTGCTGGGGTTACAGGCATGAACCACCACACCCAGCCCAGGAAGCACTTTATTATTTCTCTTCGGGATATCCAAATTGCCAGCATCACCACTCTTGTGCTTTGGAGTCGTTACTAAGTCAAATAAGGGTTACTTGAGTACAAGTTCCATAATATTGTGGCAATAGATCTGATAACAGAGAGGGCCACTAAGTGACAGCTGCAGAAAGAGAAACTGAATAATGGAGGACTAATGTATAGGCTTTTCACAGAGCAGAACCTACCCCTTCTCTCCAATTCCCTCTTCTGTATAACACTGGCCCTGACCTGAACTATTACAATATAGACTGTTAATACATCATACTGCCCGCTTGTGTTGGAATCCGTACTCCCTTCAAATGAATATCCCTAAAATAGAACTTGGTACATTTCACACCCCTGACAAAAATGTCAATGGCTCCCTGTGCTGGCAGGATAAATAACAGTCTTATAACTGTTTCTTTATTCTGTTACTCTGAATTTTGTGCTTCTGACATCCCCTCTTTGGGAATGCCTTCCTCTTTGATTTGTAAATGGAAATGATGCTGAATCTAACCTCTTTTTCTCATGCTTGACCAATGCAGGCTTTAGTGAGTTTCTGTCCTCTGAAACTGTAGACTATTTACTGCATAGACCATTCATTTGGCATTAAGCATTTAGTTCAATTGAATGAACATTTACTGGCCACCCACCACAAGTGTAGAGACTTGTACTAAGTAACATGAAGGTAGTAATCCTTACATACAAGGGTACTTTGAAAAGTCTGTGGAAAATAAAATTGAAAGATAAAAAAACACAAACTTTATTTCTCAATATAAGCTTCATCATGTTCAAGACACTTTTTAAGGTGTTGATACCAGCTATTTAGTCCATCCCTAAGAAGCTGAAGATCCTGGATATTTAAGCATGTCCATGCAGCCTTTTTCACATTATTAACTGAAGAAAAACAGGTGCCTGTTAAAGATGTTTTTTTAATTGGGCAACAAAAAGAAGTCAGAAGGAGCCAAATCAAGACTGTAAAGTGGATGCCTAATGATTTCCCATCGAAACTCCTGCAAAATCGTCCTTGATTGATGAGACGAGTGAGCAGGAACATTGTCATGGTGGAGAAGGATTCTTTTGGGGAAGCTTTCCTGGGCATTTCTCTGCTAAAGATTTGGCTAACTTTCTCAAAACACTCTTATAATAAGCAAGTGTTATTTTTCTTTGGCTCTCTAGAAGTCAGCAAGCAAAATGCCTTGAGCATCCCACAAAACCCTTGGCCATGATCCTTGCTCTTGACCCATCCTTCCGCTTTTGCTTTGACCAGACCACTTCTGCCTCTTGGTAGCCACTGCTTTGATTGCTCATTGTCTTCAGGATAGTATTAGGAAAGCCATATTTGATTTCCTGTTATATATTTTAAAGAAATGCTTCAGCATCTTGATCCCACTAATTTAGAATTTCTATATAAATCTCTGCTCTTGTCTACAGTTGACCTAGGCACAATGGTTTTGATAGCTGTTGAGTGAAATGTTTGGTTAACTTTTTCAGTCAGAATCATATAAGCTGAACCAATTGAGATGTCTGTGGTGTTGGCTCTTATTTCTGCTGTTAATCATCAGTCCTCTTCAATTAGGGCATGAACTAGATTAATTGTTGTTCTCACAAATTGATGTGAATGGTTTGCTGCTGCTCGCTTCATCTTCATAATTGTCTTGCCTCTTCTTATGAAAAGCTATCTTTTGTAAACTGCTGTTTTCTTTGGGGCATTGTCCTTGTAAACTTTTCATAAAGAATCAACAATTTTTCATTATTCTTCTACAAAAGCTTTACCATAAATTTGATTTTGTTCTTGCCTCAATTTTAGCAGAATTCATGTTGTTCTGAATAGGGGCTTTTCAAATTGATGTCATATTCATCTTAGTGACTCACAGTAGATCTTATTCAGATATGTTATAACAAGTTAGTATGAGTTTATCTTGGTGCAAAAAGATTTTGAAATCCATGCAAAGTTTTTTCATAATATGCATTTTCATGAACTTCTAAAAGACCCCTCACAGCATTTTATAATTTACAATTAAAGAAAGTTTCCTTTATTAATAGTTCTTATTTCTGTTTTTATTAGTTATCATGTGAATTTTATGATTGCCTTACAACTGGGGAGAAAAAAAGTGCAGTGCATTTAATTATTGTATTTCTTTTTATTAAATCATTTATGTCCTTTAGCTAAATCTTGTTAAGAGTATTCTTTTAATATTCTGATGAATTCCTTTTCTGAGTATTTTATTGAGGATTTTTTGAACTTCATACATTAGAATGGCCTATAATTTCTCTTTTCTGCTATAATAATTAGTTTTTATTAATTTAAATAATGGATCAGGACCCTGAAATGTTTATATAGTCTTAAAAATTTTTGGTCTTCGCTCTCTTCTTGACACATTAGCCCTGAATCTTGTTAGATGGTAAATTCTTTGAAAATCTTTTCAGTTCCTTCTAATCTATTCAGGTTTACAGGGCTTTGGGGAGAAACATTTTAGTGATTTCACAGTTTTCAAATCATGATGAATTTCATCAGTTAGAAATCTTATGGATTGATTGGAATGTGATATTTACTTACCCTCTGCAATTGTTACTATGTTCCATATCTTGATTTTAATTTTACTTTCTTTAGTTTTGCTTTTTTCCCTGATTGCATTTGCTAGGAGTTTGCCTATTTTATTGCTTCTTCTTACCCCCAAATCAAACTTGTTGATTTATTACTTTTCTTCTACTTCTATTTTCAAATAAATTAACTCTAATTCTTATCTGCACTAATGAAAGCATTTAGGGCTATTAATTTTCCTTTCAGGATAGCTTCTACAGATATACATATTTTGGTATGATATATTCTTTTTTTTTAATCCAGCTAGCTTGTGTTTTCAATTTTGATTTCCTATTTCTTTGTTCCAAGAGTTATTTAGAAGTATGTTTCCTAATTTCCAACTATTAAAGGTTTTTTCCACTCATATTCTTTATTTCTAACTAAGTTTATTGGATTATATTCAGATAATATAGCCTAAAAACACTCTGCCTCTTTGAATTTGTAAACTTTATTTGTGGCCAATTATGTAATTGATTTCAGTAGAGGGTCTATGGACATGAGGGAAAACATATATGTTTTTATATATTCCTTAGTTATTTTGTGCCCAAAGAACTTTAGTGTTTTTTTTTTGTTTTTTTTTGGTTTTTTTTTGGTATACCAGAACCATCTGATTCAGAAGGAAAAAACATTGAACTATTTCATAATAGTTGTTTTTTAAGCCAAAGATTATTTGAACCTCTAATAATATTGTATACTTAGGTGCTATATTTTTATAGGACATGCAGGCTTATGATTATTGTTTCTTCTTCATAAATTGTCTTTTATTATTACACAGTGTTCCTCTTATTTTGTTTGGTGCGTTTAACCTTAAGTTCCACCCTGTATGATATTAATATTGTTATTCCTGCTTTCTTTTTGTTTGCATTTGCTTGACATCTCTGTTTATCCTTTTATTTTCAAATTTTCTTTTCCATTTTTAAGAATTCTCCTTATAAACAGCATATATCTGGGTTTCGTTTTTTAACTCAATATGACAGTCTTAGTTATTTAATGGGATAATTCATTCTGTCCACATTTACTTTAACATATGATACTTAATTAGGCCCATCTTTATGTTTAATATTTATTTACTTTGTGATTCTCCTTTATTTAGTTTTATTTTGTAGCTGATTTTGTCATTCTTTCTATTTTTTCTTATCTTTTGAAAATACGACTGTATTTTTTTCATTCTGCTAGTGGCATTTCATGTTTTGACTCTCCTAATCATGTATATTTTCCACTGTTCTACAGAAGTACGAAACGCCCACCTTTCCCCATTAAGATGCTTTCTTACTGACCTACTTCCCCAATGCTAATTAGAATATTTTTATTTTCTCCTTCCACCCTGTCCTCTAACTCCTATGTTTTAAGACATAGTTTAGAACTTTAAATTTCAGGTCAATATTAGATTTTCTCTTATTGTTTGTCTGTTTTTCCCCAAGAATCTTTATTTAGTGCTTTCTAATATTACGGCAGGTTATGTTATTAGGACCAATTCTCCTGCTAAAACCTAAAATTTATGGAGAACATATTCATTAAAAGTTATGCTCAACAGCATCAAAGAAATGACCAGGTTATAAGAGATTAGGAGGCCACAGTCTAAAGGATCTGAGAGAGGTAAGCAGAGCCTTGAAGCCACGTTATCCTTGAGGGCATTTGGCAAATAGGCAAACATTCTTTGTAACTGAAGGGTATTCAAACTAGAAACAACAAACAAACCCAAAAGACTGCTCAAAGTGCACATCTAAGAGAAGATGCTTCTGTCATAAAATGGGAATCCCAAAGAGTCAAACTCTTAAGGGAAAGTGAATTAGATGTAAATTTTCCACTCTAGTTCCAGGAGACTGCAGGGAAATGTTTGTTTGTTTGTTTGACATTGAACAGAACAGGTGAAAACTATCCCTAGGAAGTTGTAATCACAATCTTTCCCTTGTGTGGATTTCCCAAACATATCCAAAACACCTGGTGGTCAATTACAACTTGATTTGCTAATTCATTTAATTGTCAAAATTGTCCACAATTAGTTAGTAGTGCCCCCAACACCTGGCTGAGGCAAAAGAAAATTATCTCTTCCTGCCTGTTTCAAAGAAGTTTCACAAAAAATTTTCTAAGGAAAATGAGTATTTACAGCAATAGTAACTGAGCACACCAGGAAATATGGTACCATGACCAAGAAGCAGCAGAAACAACTGATGGTATAGACTCAAAAGTGTTTAGATATTGGAATTACCAAAAAGAGATAATAAAACAACTGTTCTCTACTATATTTAAAAAAAAAAAAAAGACATGATTAGAAGTACCTTCTTCTGGAAATAAGCAACTCTTAAAGAACTGATCTGGCAGTTTCAAAGACAAACCAAGTAGAACTTCTGGAAACATAAAAGGTAAAGTAATTGCAATAAATTAAATCAATGAATTAAATAGCAGATTAGACATGACAGAATAGTTTTCAAACTGTTATAAATCAGGTCTTAGAAAAATGTAACACAGTGGTAGTAACAAAATCAAAATCAACTGCCACCTGTATAAAAATTTTATAAAAAGAAAGGGAAGGAGAGAGAGAGAGAGAGAAAGAGAAAGACAGACGGGGGGAGGGGGTGAGGGAAGAAACGGAAAAAAAAAAAGAGAAGAAAATTCAAATTTTTCCCTAGAGAAATACCAGGAAAGTAATTTTGGATAGCATAAGCTACAGTGAATAAACAGAAGCCCCAAATTTGGTGACTTCAGCATGATGAAAGTTTTCATTTGCTCATATAACCACTCAAGTTAGGTATTCCTGGTCAGCAGACAGCTCTCTTCCATGTAGCAAGTCAGGCCTCTTCTCTCTTATGACTTTGTATCTCCATCACTGTCTGTGTTTGGCTGCTGAAAAGGAAAAGATGGTATGCGGAGGAATACTTGCTTTGTTTCTTGAAAGTCTTGGCCCAGAGTGACACTTATCCCTTTGTTTACTAATGAAAACCAGTTATGGTCAGAAAGGCTGCAGTAGAGGCTGGGAAATGTAGTCCTGAGCTGGCCATCAGTTCTGAGTTTGATCTGTGTACCCCTGAAGGGGAGTGCAGGTTTGGTTGACACCTATCTTTGCCACCTTTGTTTCACCAGGAGATATAAAGACGGTCTCACAAAGCCCCGCTAGGCATAGTAGAGGATAATATTGAAAGGGGTATGACAAATATTGTAATTGTTTTTTAATGAAATGTTTAATTAGAGTGCACCAGATGTTGCAGAACTTTCTTCTTAGTTCAGCTAAAACTCAGGCTCTTGTCACGTGGCCAGGAAAGATGAGGCTCGCGGACACATAGAAGTGTGAGGAAAACGAAATTTATTGGGCAAAAAGGAAAAAAAAAAAAAAAAACTCTCAGCAAAGCGCGAGAGAGTCCTGCTAGCAGGTTTCCTGCCTCACAGATTGAATCCCAGGTCACCACACAGGAACAGGACAGGCCAGGCTCATCCCCATCACAAATTGCATGAACTTCCCGAGGCTCCACCCCATCCTCCCAGTGTGCAGGTAAGCATTATTCACAAAGAATCAGTCCAGAAAGGGTAGGCTTCATCCAGGACCAAGAAAGTATACCAATCCTCAGTGTACACAGCTTAACCCTTTTCTCGTTTTTCCCGAGAATACTACCATCGGCACTGGCGGCTGCAGCATTTATCCTGAGATAACTTTGCCATGAAATATCTTGCTTTTATTATTATTATTGCATTGCTCTAGTATATCAGCTTTGAATACAAAATCATTGTATTTATAGCTTCTGTTTTTGGTAGTGTTATTTCCATTTAAAAAATATAGTAATTCTCAGTCACTGAAAATGTCAAATCCTAGAAAATGTGGCGTTCCTACGTGTGAGGTTAACATCGTTCTCCAACACTTGCTGGCCAAAGATTCATTTGATGAAAACAATTTTTCCGAAATAGATGATTCTCCTGATTCAGACAGTTCTGATGTTCTGTTTAGAAACAACTCCAAGAAGAACAGTTTTTATATTTTATTTTTCTGTTGAAAATCAGTCAGATTTGTTTCAGCCTCAAAGAATGAGTTTATGTAAAATTCAAAGAAGGCTGGCAGGAAGCTGCACTTTTTTTTCTAATCAGAAAAAAGGGTTAATGAATGATCACAAAGTGAAGGAAATACCCACGTAAACACCAAACAGACCAATAAACAGAATATTGCCAGCACCTGAGAGGCCCCCACTGTGAGCCCTTCCCATCACTGTCCTGAACTTTCTCCTCAAAGATAACCACTATCTTCACCTAAAACATTACAGACTAGTTTTGTCTGTTTGTGAACTTTTTTTTTTTTTTTTGAGATGGAGTCTTGCTCTGTCACCCAGGCTGGAGTACAGTGGCACCATCTCGGCTCACTGCAAGCTCTGCCTCCCGGGTTCACGCCATTCTCCTGCCTCAGCCTCCCAAGTAGCTGGGACTACAGGCGCCCACCACCACGCCCGGCTAATTTTTTTGTATTTTGAGTACAGACAGGGTTTCACCGCGTTAGCCAGGATGGTCTCGATCTCCTGACTTCGTGATCCACCTGCCTTGGCCTCCCAAAGTGCTGGGATTACAGGTGTGAGCCACCACACCTGGCCTGTTAGTGAACTTTATGTAAATGTTATACTGTATGGTTTCGTTCCTGTCTGGCTCCTTTTGCTATAAGTTTTCCTGGTAAAATTCATTTGTAGGAGAACAGAGAGTGGAGAAGATCAATGTTGAAACTAAAGCACTTGGGCCATCAATTCAAATGTTAGTGTCCTCTGGAAATACCCCAGAGACACTCCCAGAAATGATGTTTAATCAGATATATGGACATGCCATGGCCCAGCCAAATTGATGCAGAAAATTAACCATCTCAACAAGGGTGTATTGCTTACTATCTTTGAATTCAGAGTGCTCTGGGAAGCCATTAGTATACTTTAGGGGGAATAAATGGTGTTAGTTAATCTAGAACACTGGCTGGGTGGACTTTGGTTAAGGGAATTCCTACTCACCATGAATCAATCCATCAAATGTTTACCGAGTGCCTACTGTGAATCACCTGATAGAGGTTCACATTTGTCACAGACCGGTAAGAAGGTAGCTTACTATTCCAATCTGCAGTTTGATTTATGCCTTTGCACATTCTCTTCTGTCTACTTGATGTCTTTTCTATGCGTTTTTCATCACCTGAGAAATTTCTGCTCATCCTTCTACATATGCCTTAAAAATCACCTTCTCAGGGAAGCCTTCCCTGCCCTCTAAGCTTGACTTAAAAGGGTTTGCTATTTGCCTTATGCATTCTTCCATAATAGCACCTATCACTCTGTATTGTAAAAAATAGTTTCTAAGTCTCTTTAAGCTGTGGCCGTAGTCCTTAGTACATAGAAAGTGTTCAATACATGTTTGTTAAATGCATTTGATTTTCATATATTAGTCCTATATCCAGCAACTCTGCTGAATCCAGTTTCTAATTTGGGTAGTGAAGCTATTGATTTTTTGGGACTTTCTAAATGTAAAGTCATGAGTAGCCTTTTTCTTTCTTTCTAATATGTATATCTTTTTTGTCCCTTTCCTTATTAAGTAAGATGGTTAGCAGCAAAATGTTGACAGATGTGCCTGTTCATGTTTTGGATTCTAGATGAAAGTTTTCAATATTTTACCGTTAAGTGTAATGTTTGCTGTAGATTTTGATACATACCCTCTCTTAGATTAAAAAAATTTCCTTCTGTGCTTACTCTGCCAAGTGATTTATTTAGTATCATGAAGGAATATTGCATTTTATCAAATGTTTTCTGCATTTATTATGACTACATAATTTTCTAAGTTATTATGCTAATTATGTGATTTAAATGAATTTTTTTTTTTTTTTTTTTTTTTTTGAGACAGAGTCTCACTGTCGCCCAGGCTGGAGTGCAGTGGCATGATCTCAGCTCACTGCAGGCTCCGCCCCCTGGGGTTCACGCTATTCTCCTGCCTCAGCTTCCCGAGTAGCTGGGACTACAGGCACCCGCCACCTCGCCCGGCTAATTTTTTGTATTTTTAGTAGAGACGGGGTTTCACTGTGTCAGCCAGGATGGTCTCGATCTCCTGACCTCGTGATCTGCCCGCCTCAGCCTCCCAAAGTGCTGGGATTACAGGCGTGAGCCACCGCGCCCAGCTAAATGAATTTATTTTAAAATATTAAACCAACCTCGATACAATGCATTTCTCAAATACACTCAACTTGGTTATAATGTATTATTCCTTTTTATATTGCTGCTTACTTATTTTTTCTAATATTTTATCTAAGATACTGTATCAAGCTTCATGAATGATATTGGCCTATAATTTTCCTTTGTGATATTGTTCTCATCTGCATGAAGGTTATGCTTGTATTATTTTAAAAGTTACAAAGTTTCAATTATCTGGAAGAATGTATAAGATTGGTGTTATGTCTTTTTTGTACATTTTTAAATATTAGATGCTAAAGCTATCTGGGCCTGGATGTTTCTGTGCTGGAAGATTTTTAGTTACAGACTGTAAGCCAAAAACAATTCTGAGCCCCCCAACTGACTGAATGGATCATCTTTTCAGCTAAGGGGGCCCAACTAAACCCAAAAAACTAGTTCAGACCACGATGAGAATGGGATATGGTTAGACATGCCTCATTATACTCGCCTCCCTTTGGAATTCAGGCACATGATCGACCAGCACTAACATTAAAATAGAGATCCTAAGACAGACAGAACAGGCTCTTTGTAGCAATAAGACACCAAATTCCAACCTGACTCTAGTCACTCCATCTAGCATAATAGTCCATCTAGCATAATAGATGCTATCACATGACCAATAGCAGGGCCCTAAAAGAAACCAAAGTACTTTTCCCCAAAATGTATTTCTTTGAATATTTTGAAACGGTCCTGCAAAGCTGTCTCTTATGGGGAAAATTTACACACTATAGAGAACCCCCTTCCCTTTCTAGGTCTTTTTCTGATCCTGAAGAGATTGGCTAAGAGTCTTGTACCTTTTAAAGGTCTGAATAGAAAACATTTGCCATCTACTGGCAGCCTCAGAGGGGTGGCCACCTCTGAGACTGCATCCACATAATAAGAACCTTGGTCTCCACAACTCCTTATCTTAACTCAAACATTCCTTTCTATTGATTCCCGGTCTTTAGATAATAATTCTTTTAGCCAATTGCCAATCAGAAAATCTTTGAATCCACCTATGACCTATCACCCCCGCTCCTCCACTTTGAGCTGTCTTGCCTTTCCAGCCTGAATCAATATATGCCTCACATGTATTGATTGATGTCTTAAACATTTAAAACCAAGCTGTAACCCAACCACCCCAGGTGCATATTCTCAGATCCTCCCGAGACTGTGTCATGGGTCATAATCCATAACTTGATAAAATAAACTTCTAAATTGACTGACACCTCTCTCTGACACTTTTTGGTTTACAAGGCTCAATTTATTTAAAAGATACATAATTTTTCAGATTTTTAACATTTTTATGGTTGATAGGTTTTCATTTTACCAGGAATTTTTCCCTTCTATTGAATTTTTATATATATTGGCATAAAGTTTTTGTAATATCATTTTTTATACTGTACTTTTTGGACTTTTTATCTTCTTCTGTCTTTATCTTAACTATTTCCAGTCTTCCATTTTCTCTGAGTTGAGGAAATGGAGTTGTCGTTTTTTTTCTAGCCTCTTGAGATGAATAGGTAATTGATTTTAGCCTATATTTTTTCTAATCTATGTATTTAAGATTATACATTTCTGTCCTGAGGTATGTAGAGTGGAGCTGGAGGAAAGGGTGCAGGGGTGCAAGGGTTCTGCACAGTTGGCTCTCCCCTTAAATGGTTGTATCTGTCCTTGGTTTATTCATATTTGGTTGGTTGGCTCTTCCCAGCTATAACCAAACCAGAAAGGAAACAACGATTACTGGGTCAATAATTTTGTTCGTTGCATCACTGGCTAAGAGACTTGCAGAGTCCTTGAGACCTTATCATTGTACAACTTCCTTACTACTTTCTACCTAAATTGCTCCTTACTGGGACAGTGGTGGTAGTGGGATTGTTACAGGAAAGAGATCCTGATCCAAATTCCAAGAGAGGATTCTGGGATCTCGTGCAAGAAAGAATTCAAGGTGAATCTATCAAGTGAAAGCAAGTTGATTAAGAAAGTAAAGGGGAATGAAAGAATGGCTATTCCAGGCCAGGCGTGGTGGCTCACGCCTGTAATCCCAGCACTTTGGGAGGCCAAGGCGGGTGGATCGTGAGGTCAGGAGATCGAGACCATCCTGGCTAACATGGTGAAACCCCGTCTCTACTAAAAATACAAAAAATTAGCCGGGTTTAGCTGGGCGTGGTGGTGGGCACCTGTAGTCCCAGCTACTTGGGAAGCTGAGGCAGGAGAATGGTGAACCTGGGAGGTGGAGCTTGCAGTGAGCCGAGATCGCACCACTGCACTCCAGCCTGGATGACAGAGCAAGACTCCATTAAAAAAAAAAAAAAAAAAAAATGGCTATTCCATAGGCAGAACAGAGGCATGGGCCACTGTTTGCCCATTTTTTATGGTTATTTCTTGGTTATATGCTAAACAAGGGGTGGATTATTCATGAGTTTCCTGGGAAAGGCACGGACAATTCCCTGAGCTGAGGGTTTCTCCCCTTTTTAGATTATATACCGTAAATTCCGAACACTGCTATGGCATCTGTAAACTGTCATAGTGCTGGTAGGAGTGTCTTTTAGCATGCCAATGTATTATAACTACTGCATAATGAGCAGTGAGGACGACCAGAGGTCACTTTCATCGTCATCTTGGTTTTGGTGGGTTTTGGCCAGCTTCTTTACTGCAACCTGTTCTATCAGCAAGGTCTTTATGACCTGTATCTTGTGCCGACCTCCTGTCTCATCCTGTGACTTAGAATGCTGAGCTTACTAGAATGCAGCTCAGCAGGTCTCAGCCTTATTTTACCCAGCCCCTATTCAAAATGGAGTCACTCGGGTTCAAGCACCTCTGATAGGATGATGGAAAAAAGAATCAGAATTGAGGGCTATCAAAGGAAGATTTGGCAGAATTGCTCCATAGTATTTTACTTATTCAGTAAACATTTACTAAGGTACTAAGATGTACAACATACTGTGGGGATGGGAGTTGTCGGCACCATGAATAAGAGAAAATAAGTGTCCTGGTAGGGGTCACAGTTTCACAGGGGACTGACATGCTTACATGACTCCTACTATTAAGAAGTGATAAACAAGGTCCTTAGCAACAATATTCTAAAAAGTAGCAACATAAGGACACTTCCCAAGAAGGACTGTCTCTTTCCATACTTTTATTTGTTCCTGTCGCTTCATGTTTTTGACTGAAGGCAAATTATGTAATGTGTTTATTATTTAATTTGCCTTAGTTTCTTCATCTGTAAAACACTTTCCTCATTTCTTAAATCACATCGTTTTGGAGAAACATAAATGAGAAAATTTCAGTACAGCCAACCCTCTGTATCTTTGGGTTATTCCACATCTGCAAATTTAATGAATCTCAGATGGAAAATATTTTTAAAAGAACAATAAAAATAATAATACAACAATAAAAACTAATACAAATAAACAATACAATGTAACAACTATTTATATAGCATTTACACTGTATTAGGTGTTGTATCCAAAGATGATTTAAAGTATATGAGAATGTATTAATCTGTTTTCACAAGGCTATAAAGAAATACCTGAGACTGAGTACTTTAAAGGAGGTGCCAGGTGCGGTGGCTCATGCCTGTAATCCCAGCACTTTGGGAGGCTGAGGCGGGTGGATCACCTGAGGTCAGGAGATCGAGACCATCCTGGCTAACACGGTGAAACCCCGTCTCTACTGAAAATACAAAAAATTAACTGGGCATGGTGGCGGGCGCCTGTAGTCCCAGCTACTCGGGAGGCTGAGGCAGGAGAATGCTGTGAATCTGGGAGGCAGAGCTTGCAGTGAGCTGAGATTGGCCACTGCACTCCAGCCTGGGCGACAGAGAGAGACTCTGTCTCAAAAAAAAAATGAATAAATAAATTAAAAATAAATAAATAAAGGAGGTTTAATTGACTCACAGTTCTGCATGGCTGAGGAGGCCTCAGGAAACATTATCATGGCAGGAGGGGAAGCAGGCACCTTCTTCACAGGTAGCAGGAGAGAGTAGAGTGAGAGTGACAGGTGAAGCCAGCTGGACTTCCTGGGTCAAGTGGGGACTTGGAGAACTTTTCTGTCTAGCTAGAGGTTTGTAAACGCAACAATCAGCACTCTGTAAAAACACACCAATCAGCACTCTGTGTCTAACTAAAGGTTTGCAAATGCATCAGTCAGCACTCTGTGAAAATGCACCAATCAGTGCTCTGTGTCTAGCTAAGGGTTTGTAAACGCACCAGTCAGCACTCTGTAAAATGGACCAATCAGCAGGACGTGGGCAGGGCCAAATAAGGGAACAACAGCTGGCCACCCCGAGCCAGTAGCGGCAACCCACTCAGGTTCTCTTCTGCGTTGTGCAAACCTTGTTCTTTTGCTCTTTACAATAAATCTTGCTGCTGCTCACTGTTTGGGTCTGCGCTACCTTTATGAGCTGTAACACTCACTGCGAGGTTCTGCAGCTTCACTCCTGAAGTCAGCAAGACCACAAACTCACCGGAAGGAAGAAACTCTGGACACATCTGAACATATGAAGGAACAAACTCCGGACACACCAACTTTAAGAGCTGTCACACTCACCACGAGGGTCCACGGCTTCATTCTTGAAGTCATCGAGACCAAGAACCCACGGGAAGGAATAAATTCTGGACACAAGAGTGCAGGAAGAACTGCCATTTATAAAACCATCAGGTCTCGTGAGAATTCACTCACACTCACTAGGACAGCATGGAGAAAACCACCCCCCATAACCCAATCACTTCTCTCTTTGGATATGTGGGGATTACCGGCCTCTCCCTTGACATGTGGGGATTACAATTTGAGATGAGGTTTGGGTGGGGGCACAGAGCCAAATCATATCAAGGAGAGATGCAAATACTACACCATTTTATACCAGGGACATGAACATCCTTGGATTTTGGTATCCATGGAGGCTCTGGAATGAATCCCCCTCGGATTCTGAGGGATGACTGTAATGTGCTCATCATGTTGCATGGCACAACCCAGATCAGATATTATTGTTATCTCTTAGTTTTTCTTTCTGCTTTTCCCCCCTCCTCTTTTTCTTCTATATAACTGACCATAATAAACAACAAGATAATTATTTTCAGTGTTTTAAGAAAACCTTTCAAAAAGGTATTTTTCCTGTTCTTGATTTTAAAATAATATGCATGAGCTGTCATTTAAAAAAATCTAATAAAAATACCAAAAATATTTTTTAAAATTTCATGGTGTAGAGAAGACTTACACACATTTCCCCACCATACAATTATTTTTGTATCCCTCTTTAGTATGTATGTCCTTTTATAGCCTAACCTTTTTGAGGGCAGATATGGTGTCTTAAAGTTTTGGTATCTTTTTCAGCTACAAATATAATATTAACTACCTAGTAAATACTGTTTTTGAACAATGGCATGCAAGAATAAATGCAGAGTTTTAGGTATAATTTATCAAGGAAGAAGAGAATGCATTGTCACAGAAGAACACTGAGAAAATATACTAGATCATTTGGTAACATTTATATTCATGTCTTGCCTTCCCTCTCCCATATATATGGCAGGTAACATTCCTTTGGCTCTTTTAACTCCAGTTAAAGCATTTTTGTGTGTGCTTATGTGTGCAGAAATCCCACATATACATTTATTCTTTTTTCCTCAGAGGCACACACACGTATTTATATACTTGGAGACAATGAAAGCTATGATTTTCCAGATGCCAGAAAAGAGTTGCTTTGACATGGAATTGTGAGCTGCAGTGTTGAGTTCATGTTGGAATTCGTTCCCACTGCACCCTGAGTGTGCCATCAGATAGTAACTCAGCATTCCCACTCAGAGACAGTGACTGAAGGGGGAAGCCTTGAAGCAACCTGTCATCAGTCATGATGTTGCTTTCTAGCTGTCAGAGACCATGTAGACAACAAACCAGAAGGATTCAGCACGGTGTTAATGTGCATTTTCATGGAGATCTGACTTTTTCTCTGTGAATTGCCCAAATATTGAGACCTCAATCAAAACAAAAACCTTGGAGTATCCCAGTAGAACTCCAAGGTGTGCGTTGTGGGGGCGGGCGGGGAATCAGATTTTAAAAAATGTAATGTGGCCAGTCTGTGGTCTTCTTTTATTACCCAAAGATTTATCACATTCATTGTATAATTAAATCTCTACATCTGTGGGGCACAAATGTTTTATGTTTCCAACATTTATGGTTTGACATCGGAAACATCTGTGCAGGCCCAGTATACAACATCTGGAAGACATTTCTGAGCTTTTATGACATGCAGAGTGATCTTTGTTTTGGAACAAGTGTGTGGTTTTCTCCAGTAGCTCTTCCTGCTGGTTATGTCCTAATTGGCATTTTGCTGGGGGATTGAAAGAAGCCTGGCTTCCTGACCTCCTGCTGGGTGTAAGGAGATGCTTCAGAAGAATCTTCACATGGTCAAGATTCACAGAGGGAGAAGATGCTGAGTCATGAATTTAGCTGGCTTAAATCCCTGATCAAGGGGAGCAGGTTGAGAGCAGAGAAGGGAACATGCATTCTTGGGCCAGAACAGTCCTAGTTGCTTTCTTGAGTTGAAGGCATTGTTGGCAAAATGAACGTCATTGCTCCATTTACCAATGAGGAAACTGAGTCTCTGAGAGGTTAGTTCACTTAAGGTCACCTGGCTTATAAGTGGCATATCTGAAATTTAAACTGAAGTTTGTCTAACATTGTATTGGAACATGGTATTCTCACTCTTGAAGAGTGGGTAAGGTAGTTTAACATTCAACAAATACTTGTTTAGTATCTATGAGGTATTAGGAAATGTTCTTGGTACTGAAGATGGATCAACAGGGAAAAAACAGATAAAATTCCCTGTCTTCATGGTGCTTAAATGTGTGCAATCAAATAGTGCAATAAAATCATGCAACTGGATTATCTAGTACGATAGAATGAAAATAAACAATAACACAAGTTACATTATAGATAGGAAGTTGGTGGTTGCTACGGAAAAAAGATAGAGCTATGTATGGGTTTCAAGAATGTTGTGTAAGAGTTTATTTTGGTTTGGGTTCCCCTAAGCAGAGCCTGAAACAAGGACTTGAAAGTGGGTAGTTTATTTGGGAGGTGATCTCAGGAAGCAAAATAAGGGAGCGCAGAAAGTGACTCAAGGTGAGGAGAAAGGACAAGAATGGACATATTAAATAATTGATTACCCTGGGGCTCAGTTCCCCTGGGAGTCCTCTGGGGGCCATGTAGAACACACCCTAGCATTGTCCTTTGGCAAAATGGGGAGCTTAGGGCTTTTATCTTTTGTTGATTAAAGGTTGCTAGTGAGGAACTTCAACTCTCCTAAACTATTCAGATTGTGTCTACTTACCATGAAGGATATTCTGTGACTTCAAAGCAGCAAAACACAGAGATGTCTGGGCACGGGTGGAGCCTGGGGCACTGCAAATGTTGCCAGAGCACACTGAATTGAATTGGCAGTTATGCCACACTTGACCTACAGGTATTTGTCAGGCTGCAGGCATTTGCGTCGTATACCCTAAGTGTCCACTATGGGGTTAAAATGTAAAGTGA
The DNA here is from genome assembly GCF_009828535.3 of Hylobates moloch. Taxonomy (NCBI): domain Eukaryota; kingdom Metazoa; phylum Chordata; class Mammalia; order Primates; family Hylobatidae; genus Hylobates; species Hylobates moloch. Next base: position 43,324,366 of record NW_026652294.1, read on the forward strand.
TGAGGTCATTGTAGGCTTCACTGTGTAAGTGATGTATAAACAAAGACTTGAAAGAGGTTAGGGGTGGCTCTCTAGAGGTAGTGCCAGTGCAGAGGGCCCTACATAAGGCAATGTCTAAGGACATCTGGCACGGTCAGGAACACTGAGTAGACCTGAATGGCTAGAATGGAGTAAGCATGAATGGGAGTAATAAAAAATGAGGTCAGAGTAGCAGAGGACCAGATCACATAGGCTTTGTGAATTACTGTAAGGAATGGTGAGCCATTGGAGGGTTTTGAGCAGAGAAATGCCATGATTTGACTTACACTGAAACAACCCATTCTGGCTCCTACATTGATAATTGACTGGAAGGAGGATGATGAGGGTGTCTGAGCCCAAGGTGGTGGCAGTGGAAGTGGTGAGAAGTAGATGGATTCAGAGTATGCTTTGAAGGTGGAGCCAATGGGATTTCCCAGTAGAGTGGATGTGAATGATGAAAGGAAGAGTTGAGTGAAGGAGGAATATAAGTATTTTGGCTTCAGAAATCTGAATAATAGAGCTGCTATTAAGTGAAACAGGAAAGGCAATAGAAGGCACAGATTCAATGAGAAAGGTCAAGAGTTTAGTTTTGGACATTTATAGTTTGAGGTGAATATGAGACATAAAAGAAGAGATGCCAAAGTAGGAAGTAGGATCTGAGTCTGAAGGCCAGGGCTGAGGCCTGGGCTGGAGATGTAACTGTGGGAATCCTCAGCATACAGACATGCTTCAAAGCCATGAATAGAACGAGATCACCAGGGGAGGAATGCCGAGGGAGAGGAGAAGCGCTCCAAGGACTGAGCCCTGGGGCCTCCAACATTTATAAGTCAGGGAGAAGAGGAGGCCCACAGGGAGGATGGAGAAAAAGTGTTCAGGGAAGAGAAGGAAAGCCAAGAGAAAGTTGTGTCTGTGAAGCCAGATTGGATCATATTTAAGAGAGAATTGGAGGAAAGTAAATGCAGACAGGGAGGAAAAACAACTTCTTTGAGACACTTTGCTGCAAAGAAGAGCTGACAGTAGAGTAACAGCTAGATGGGAAGGGAAGACAAGAGAGGTATTTTTTCCTTTAGTTGTGAGAAGTAATAGCAATTTGTTGGCCGATGGGAATAATCCATCATTTCCCTCCCTAAGCAGAGGAAAATTGAAGATTTGAGAGAGGATAATTTCTGGATCCCAAGCCTACCCTACCGTAGTCAAGAAGTGATGGGTATAAATCTCCATGGGTATTTTAGCCTTGGATAAGAACAAGTACAGGTCATCATTTTAACAAAACAAATATGGGTTATAGAATCTAGTAGATGTGGAAATGTGTTGGTGGGTTTTTGTGGAAGTTTGTTCTGATTGTTTCAAGCTTCTCAGTACAGTGGGACACAAGGTCATAGTGTTGGGTGTTAAGAACAAAGAGATGTAAAATATTTACCTAGGAGAAGTAGGGAGAGAATGAAATAGTGAAATATTTTATAATGGCCAGGAAACACCATTAAGGGATCTATTTGAGGTTCATAGTCATAAGCAGTTTTTAGCAAGACCCATAAATCAATCATTAAAGAATGACAGAGAAGAGTGAGGTCAATGTTGCTGGTAATTTAGGATCCCCTGCTACATGATCCCATGGAAATTTCTGTCTTACCCCTCCCCAGATACTGTGAGGGAGCAGGGAACAGGGCATTCTCCTACAAAATTGATGGCAGTGAGAATTGATAGAGCCTTCTTGGTGAGCAGTTTAAAAATGTCAAATTTGTAAAATATGTGCACCCTTGCATCCCATAATATTGTTCAAATACCCCTCCTTCAGGACCCCACCTCTGCATCACTCAGGTCCTCCTTTCTCCGGCTGCTGAGAGTGCTGACACCCTCTGCTGAGTTGCTCTGTGGGAATTAATAAGAGCTGCGTCCGTAGTTCTGAGCAGTCCACATCTACCAATTGTGCGATGTAGACTGGGTAAAAAGACCCACCTGTTTGCCTCAGGCTGGGATCATTCTGAAAGGCCATTATAGTTCCAGAGTTCCCTGTGAGATCTGCTGAGGTGCCTTTGTTGTAGCTACATTGCAGCTCAACAACGATTTCTGTCCAGTTCTTTTTTTCTCACTCCTCAATATCCAACAGGTGATGATGTTGAGGCCATTACAACAATTTTTCTTTTTGCTTTGTTTTTGAAATGAAGTCTCGCTCTGTCATCCAGGCTGGAGTGCAGTGACATGATCTTTGTTCACTGCAACCTCCACCCCCTGGGTTCAAGCAATTCTCCTGCCTCAGCCTCCCAAGTAGCTGGGACTACAGGCACCCGCCACCATGTCCAGCTGATTTTTTTGTGTGTGTGTGTTTTTAGTAGAGACAGGGTTTCACCATGTTGGCCAGGCTGATCTCAAACTCCTGACCTCAGGTGATCCACCCACCTCGGCCTCCCAAAGTGCTGGAATTGCAGGCTTGAGTCACTGTGCCCAGCCTCCAACAATTTTTCTATACTAAAATCATTATCTTAGTCTATTTCCAGGGAACCAACCCATTACCCCTCCGATTCAGAGATTCTACCATCAGGAATTTATCCAGAGGCAATAATAAGGAGGCAAAGATTTTGCTCATGTATTGTCTATAATAGTGATAAATAGAAATGACATTGATTATAGGACACATTGCCTAAATTATTTATGGTATATCCATATTATAGAGACATCGATATGCTGTATATGCATATTTAAAGATATGAAAAGATTTTCACAATATTTTGCTGAGTGGAGAATGTCAGTTATACAGTAGTAAGTTCAAGTAGGACCTCATTAAAATGATCTACATAAATACATGTGTGTAAAACATATATGTAGTGAGACACTTGAAGAACAAGCATCGAAGTCTTTAATGTGGTTAACTGGGTGCTAGAATTATAGGTGGTTTAAATAATTTTTTGTTCATATTGGTTGTCTAATTTTCATAGGCTGATCATAAGTTGCTTTTGTAACAAGATGAAGCAAAATATTATTTTAATTTGAAGAAAAATGTATTAAAACTGATCTAGCTTCTGAGTAAGAGGGACAGATGTAGAAAACTCCCAGAACAGGAAGAGGAAGGTTGGCCACATGCACACTGAAAATGAACTTGGATTCTAGACTTCACTGGAAACATTCCAAGACTTCATATGAATGTGTCTACATTTCCAAATTTCAGGGTGCACAGTCTTTTAAAGGATGCATGTGTGGCTTGACACATCTGTCCCAGAGGTAGTCTCAGAATAATAGTTTAATTGCTGAAATGTCTAAAGTTCCAGGACACTTCAGGGACGTCTGGAAATAATAAACAGAATATTTGAAATCAAGATATTAAACAAATCTAGCCTATTCGATCACCATAAATGTGGATATTTCTACTCTTATCACAGAGGCCATTTGAGAGATGCCAACATTATGCTGCAACTTTGGATAAAATTTATGTCCATGCTTCCCAAACTTCAGTCATTTTGGCCACATTTTTGATTTTTTAGGTATGCACCATCTGTAATATTGCTTATTCAATACTTTTCCTTAAATAGACTCTTTGTTGAATTTTAAGAACTTCCCTAACTTGATTCAAAGTAATAGTATTCAAGATAAACTGACTTAATTTACTAGTAATAATTTTTAGATACACATTAAAATGAGTACATAACTGTCAAAATAGAAAACATTTGTCTGTGTGCCTCTGAAGAATCATCTCTTGTATTTGTACCATGCTTTGGGAACACGTTGCACTAGGTTGTCAGAATCTGAAAGAACAGACATTTTTGGGACCTACAATAACTTGCTGAGCTAGAGGGAGAGAAGGAAGGCACTCTCCAACGTTTTGGCTTGGTCTGTTCACAGCACAGGCAAACCCTGACTCCTGCTAAAAATTTATTTGTAAGTCAGTCATGTGGAACAAGAACATATTATATGTTAAATGGATTTTTATGGGCTGGTGGGAGAAGGTGATTGCCACATAGAAAAATGCAAACTTTTATGGTCTTTTTTTCCTCTGATGCTGCTTAGATGCCACCACAAACATGATTTATGTATTTATTTTGGCCCAAGGACAATTTACCAGTTCCTGACGCCTAGTTAATGGACGTAGATGTTTCTCGAATTTAATTGATTAAAACTGTTTAAAACTTTGTCTTCAGCATCTGGGAAATTTCAGAAAGAGAATGATTCTTACATGAAATCGAAAGGAATTCAGAAGCCATATTGGGACAAGGGACAGAAAGTGAGTGTGGAAACATCTACATAAGTAACCATGATGGTTTGCTAACACTGTAGTATGGGGTGCAGGAAGGAGGCTGTTGAGAAGATCTTTGATCTCTGTTGGAGGACTGTTGTCTCACCCTCCAAAAATAGGTTGTGGCAATTCACATGGTACCAAGCAATCAAATTCTTGACTTTAGTTGTGAGGCACAATATCTGGGAAACCTCTTATGCATTTGCATGGCCTGGTTCAAAGTCCGACCCTTGGCTTAAAAAAAAAAAAAAAAATACCCAGTGTTGGGGAGACTGCTCTTCATTTTCATTTCCTAAAATAATCACTAGCTGGACTTCTTTCTTATTGGAAACTAAAAATTTCAACAAGAGACGCTATTTTTTTTTTTTTTTTTGCCATTTTCACAGAGTTCTCATTTCTGATCCAATGTGCCAACCCAGCACACTTTTCCATATATAATTCTAGGAAAGTACTACTAATAGTACTTACATATTATAGTTCCATAATATGTCATATACAAATACTTTTATGCCTGCTAGGTAGGAGCCTTCAAAGATTAGTCAAGTCAGTTGAAAGATAGTTATTAATAGCTTATCTAGTCACTGGATATTTATTTGTGTGTGAGCATGGAAGCTTGACTTGGGGAGGAAGGATTTGGATTTGCTAAGATAATCACTTAGTAAGCTTTTAAAATTCTATGCAGATATAAGGAATAATGACTATTATTGATCTGCTTTATTGGTCACATCCTCTTCCCTCTCTCAGTCATTTCTTAGTAAGTTCTCTATTTATTTATTTATATTTATTTATTTATTTTTTGAGATGGATTCTTGCTCTGTCACCAGGCTGGAGTGCAGTGGCATGATCTCGGCTCACTGTAACCTCCGCCTCCTGGGTTCAAGCGATTCTCCTGCCTCAGCCTCCCGAGTAGCTGGGGCTACAGGCATGCACCACCATGCCCAGCTAATTTTTGTATTTTTAGTAGAGACAGGGTTTCACCATGTGGCCAGGATGGTCTCGATCTCTTGACCTCATGATCCACCCACCTCGGTCTCCCAAAGCGCTGAGATTACAGGTGTGAGCCATTGCGCCCAGACTCTCTATTTATTATATACCACTTCTCTCTCTAAGATGTTGAACTCCAGTTGTGGTAGACTGCTACTTTGTGGCTCCTGGCATTCATGCCCTAGTGTGCACCCTCTCATTGAATCTGAGCTGCCCTGTGATCTGCTTTATCCGTGAGCACGGGGAAGTAGTGGCCCTGATGTCATTCTCCACTTAAGTCTTCAGAATCCCTGGAACCTTTTGCTTTCGTGTCAGGGGGAGCCATTTACCATGCAAGAAGTCCTGCTACCGTGAGACCTTCATGCTGTGAAAGCCCAAATTAGCTGAGCCGAGAGTTCATGTGGAAAAGAAATGAGGCTTCAGGCTACAAATTCAGCCATTTCCTAGCAAGTTGCTAGCACCAACTCTTCAGCCATGTATGTGAAAGCATGTTGGAAGTGGATCCTCTAGCCCCTACTCAGACCTCCTCAGCTGATGCCACATGGAACGCAGGTGAACTGTGTGTACATTTTCTAGGGATTCTGTAGCAAAGAAACACAAATTAGGTGACTTAAAACAACAGAAACATTCTTTCACGGTTCTGGAGGCGAGAAGTCTGAAATCAAGGTATTAGCAAGGCCGTATTCCCGTTAAGGCTTTGGGGGTGTATCCCTCCTTGCTGCTTGCAGCATTTGGTAGCCCCAGCTATTCCTTGTGTCAATAAAGCCAATCTCTGCCTCTGTCTTCACATGGCCATCTTCCCTCTATGGCTGTGTCCCAAGTTCCTTCTTATAAGGACACCAGCCACTGGACTAGGGCCCACTCTAATGACCTCATCTGAACGTTATTATATCTCCAAAGACCCTATTTCCAAATAAGGTCACATTCATGGCACTGAAGATTAGGACTTCAGTATATCTTTTTGGAGGACACAATTCCATCCATAACAAACTGTCCACATTGAGCCCTGCTTTTTAATTGAAGAATTGTGATCAAATAAATAGAATGATGTTTTTGGCCCCTGAATTTTGAATTACTTTGTCACGTAGCAGTAAATAACGAACACAGCAAGTTATGGCCCTTTGATGCGCTCCACTGTAGAGGCACTGCCATTTCCTGCCCTGAATTGCAGGAAATCTTTCTTTCGTCAGCTTTTTTTCTCCCCAGGCTATTTTTTTGTGTAGTAAATGTTGATGTACACAGTTTTACTTCTTTCTCATTTTTATTGACTTCCAATTTTCTCCATCTCAAGCAAAGTTTCACTGGGAGTTACGTTATCTCTCTAGTATGATTATTCCAATATGATTACAAAGTCTTCTCTTTTGCATTCTCAAGTACCAATGTTTTCCCTGTTGCCTCACGTTTTTAGATCTCTGTTGAATGTCTGGCCCTACGATAGCTACAGACATTTGGTTGATCTCGTCTTCCCTTCATCAGCATGCACTTCCTCCCTCACTAGAAAGATTTGACACTGGGTATTCCCTTCTCTAACAGACCCAACTCCTTTTCTTTTTATTGGCTTGTGCTGAGGACCAGACAAGTGTGATCTGAGCCACCTCTTAAGTATAAGGAATGTGGCTTTTAAAAATGCATGCATCCAGGATTATTCTCAATTCGGATTACCTTAGTTGGTGGTAAGAATTGAAGCTGGAGTTGGGTAGTTAATGAAGGTGCCAGGTGGGAAGGAGTGAAATACTGGAGCCGGAATGAACCTATGGAATAATTCTTGTTAATCCATATTGTATTCCAGCCTAACTTCTTTGTCACTCTTATACATCCAAATCCTGGCTTATATCATTGCTAGTTCTGAGAATTACCTCCTTGTGACTTTTTGTATTTACCCACATCATCTTCTCCTTAAAGACCCCAGCCTTGAACTCACTTCTCTTTCTCCCCACTCTTCAATCACCTTGAACCTCTGGCATTTCATCCATCTGCCCCATGCATTATTACTATATCACATCAGTCCCAACACATACCCACATACTCACAGAGAGAGAATCTGGAGCCTCCAAAGGCTGACTGGTTGATCCAAAATACTACTGCTTGAAGAAATTAAGAAATGAGGGT
>NW_026652294.1:43332101-43378372 GCF_009828535.3 Hylobates moloch
GCCTCGGCCTCCCAAAGTGCTGGGATTACAAGCGTGAGCCACCGCGCCCAGCCCCTACAGCTTTATAGTATCCAACTTTCCAGAAGGTATTATGTTTCATGAGTTCAGAATGTAATTCTCTCTTATAAAGAAACAGTTCAGCAGGCCTTGCAGTACCTGATCAATGCACCAAAAACAACAAATAAGGGTAGAAAGAGGAGCTTAATTTCCAAGAAAGTTATATCTATTCATGTGTAGCTTATGAGAAAACTACCTTTTCCTCAATTGTATCTGCATTATCACATGTGCCCACTTTTGAAGTGGAAGAATTCTATTACAGGGTGACACTGAGATTGAGTTTTAAGGAAAAAGAATTATTCATATATTTATTCATTCATATCAACTGCTTTGTATTTGGTGCTAGATGTCTTGGGATTGGTTTCCCAGGAGAAAATCTGAGTCAAGGATTTTGGGCAAGTTTTTTTATTAAGAAGGTTTTTTTCAGGATAACCTGAAAAGGTAGTTGGATTCTGGCACTCCCTGATAAACTCTGGAGATGATAGAATTCTCCAAGCCAGGAAGTTTTCTTTGTGTTCTGAAGAGGCAAGGAGAGAAATGGACAGAGTCAAGAACCTTGGTCCAAGCTCTAGCTCTGGCCCTAACCAGTAGTGGGTTTAAGTTAGTTACCTCAAAAGCTTTCCAAAAAGATTTTGAAACCATTAAACAAGGTAACATACAATTTTAACAAATTCTCAGTGAGAGCCTTCTATAGGGTAAGAAGATAAAGTTGCGGAACTGAAGGCTCCTGTCCTTGGGAGATTCCCAGTTGTGATAACCAGACTGGATTCTTGAGTCAGTGCAGCTGCCCCATCCATCCGGTAGGGGCGCCAACTAACACAGGATTGAGATGGAAACGTGACTGCTAATTCATTAAGGTTTCCACGTATGACTTTCTACATAATGGAAACGTGCTTCCTCTTGGGCTGAGGAAGATAGCACTCAAGCACAGAAATCTCTCTGATCCAGCCCCTGCCCCAGCAAGATGAGTGTTATTGAAAGAACCGAAAACTGGTTTAAAGGAAGGACATCTGATTGCCTGGCTATGGCAACAAATAGTTGGTTTCTCCAAAGCTTTCACATGTTTGGACCTAGCCTTATGTGAGAAAACTTCCACTAGGGGGGAGCGGCTGCAGCTCCAGTGCATAACAGTGAGGGGCTCTAGGAAATATGAATGTTGAATTGTTAGGGAAAAAAATTCTGCACCTCATCCGTCACTTCTTCGTTCACTCAACAAATATTTACTGAGTTTCTGCCAGCTGCCAGGCATTGTTCTAACTAAGCCATGGGGACTCGGCAATAACTAGAGCAAATATAGTCCCTACCCTCTTGGAACTTACATTCTAGAGGGAAAGAGATGTAAGTATAATAAATAAGGAAACATAACAGTGTTTCAGGTGATGACAGCGTGATGGAGAAAAATTAGTTGAGGTAGGGAGTAAGGTTGCTTTTTTGTACAGGGTGGTCAAGGAAGGTGTCAAAGATAAGATAGCATTTGAGATGAGCTCTGAAGGAGGTGAACCATGCACCTCTTTTAGTGTGTGTGTGTGTGTGTGTGTGTGTGTGTGTAGTGCTCAGAGAATCAGCTAGAGTGCCTGTGGGGAATCCAGCAAGGAGGAGAGTGACAGGTTGTAGTGGTGGGGCGGGTGGTTGGAAAGGGCAGGTTATATGGGACAATTGTTCTCAAACTTTGCTGCACATTAAAACCACTTGTGAGGCTTTTAAAAATCCCAATATCCAGGCCTTACCCCAGATCAGATTCCCTGGGGTTGGGACCCTGAGATCAGTGGCTTTTAAAGCCCCCCAGGTCATTCCCATGTTCAACTAGGGCTGAGGACCAGCAATGAGGGGGCTGTAGGCCATTGCTAGGATATTTGCTGGTTAATTGTATGTACCAACTAGGCAGAGGTCAAGGTGCCAAGATAGGTGGTTGAACATTACTCTGGACCTTTCTCTGAGGGTGTTCTTGGATGAGGTTAACATTTAAATTGGTGGACTTTGAGTAAAGCAGGCTGCCTTCTGTACTGCAAATGAGCCTCATCCAATCAGCTGAAGGCCTGAATAGAACCAAAGGCTGAGCTCCCACAAGCTAAAGGGAATTCTGCAGCAGACATCGTTTAGACTTGAACCATAGCATTATCTCTCCCCTGGGTGTCCAGCTTGATGGACCACCCTGCACATTTGGACTTGTCAGCCTCCATAATTGTATGAACCAATTCCTTAAAATAAACCTCTTGGCTGGGCACGGTGGCTCAAGCCTGTAATCCCAGCACTTTAGGAGGCCGAGGCGGGTGGGTCCGAGGTCAGGAGTTCAAGACCAGCCTGACCAATATGGTGAAACCCATCTCTACTAAAAATACAAAAATTAGCCAGCGCGGTGGCAGATGCCTGTAATCCCAGCTACTCGGGAGGCAGAGGCAGGAGAATCGCTTGAACCTGCGCGGCAGAGGTTGCGGTGAGCCGAGTTCGCACCACTGCACTTCAGTCTGGGTGACAGAGTGAGACTCTGTCTCAAAAATAAAATAATAAAATAAACCTCTGTCTCTACATATACGTGATCTGTTGGTTCTGTTTCTCTGGAGAACCCCCACTGACACAGGAAGGCTATAAATAGAGGTGGGATAGAATCTGCTTTAAATACATCTCTGGTTGCTGTGATAAACTTTTTGTAGAGGGATACTATGATTTGGATATGGATTTCTTGTGTCCACCGAAGCTCATGTTGAAATTTGGTCTTCAGTGAGTGGTGCTGGGAGGTGGGGCCTAGTGGGAGGTATTGGGTTTGGGGGTGGATCTCTCAAGAATGGCTTGGGTTGTTCTGTGATAGTAAGTTCTGGCCCCAGGATTAGTTCCCACAAGAGCGGGTTGTAATAAAGCCCAGAGACGTGTCAGATTTGGCCCCTCTTTGCCTGTATTCAATTCCCCTTTGGACTTCTTTACCATGTTTTGATGCAGTTCAAAGTCCTTCACCTGAAGCCGAGCAGATGCCGGCACTACGCGTCTTGTACAGCTTGCAGAACCATGAATTAAATAAACCACTTTTCTTTGTAAATGACCCAGCTTCAGGTATTCTTTTATGGAAATGCAGAACAAAGTAAGAAAGGAGGTTGAGGGTCAAAATGGGGAAACCACGTGGGAAGACATTGCAATAACCAGTCAAGAGTTAATGGTGGCCTAGACCCAGCTAATAACAGGGAGGTGATGAGAAATTTTAGGATTCCGTTTTCTCTATTAAGATTGTGCCATCAGCATTTGCTGTTGGATATATGACAGGTTTGCTACAACTTATTTTGGAGATCTAGGGCTTCATCAAATCGACTGTTAGTTTAGTCACTTGTTTTATTTGATTCAGATCACATGAAACCAGGGAGAAAAGAGCCATAAGTGTTAACAGACACATGCAGCAAAGCGAAAGTCTGATCCTTAGAGAATTCTGGCCTCAACCAAACAATTCAAACATTTTCAAACATGCTGGAATAAGCAAGAAACAAAACATACTTTGACAGATAATTTATTTCTAAACTATATGGATCTGAAGTGTAACTGAATCCAGCTGTTTCTCCTCCTTTGCTCTTTCTCTCTCCCATCTCTTTGATGAGGCACTGACAGCCTCAGAACACATCAAGTGTAAAGTTTGCACAGTGGGACAAAACGTTTTGTTATTCACAATGACTCTGACCTCAGGAAGGCTGAGTTTTCATCTATAAATCATCACCCAGACGTCCAAGTGCCGCAACAGTTGGCAAGACCCTCTATCCAACTGCAACAAGGCCAAAGTCGGGCATGCCCCAGGAAAAGCCTTTATCTCAAGGTAGAAGAGAAAGCTCTCCGTGACTGCTCTCGTCTCCTCTGTTTCAGTCCTGCCTGCACTAATTCTCAGGTCCAGAAACCTGCCTTCTGTCTTTCACCGAGGAGTCCTTGCAGAAGTGTCCCCTTTATCTGGTGGCTGTTTCTTCCACCTGCTTTATCTGCTTGAACCCTCGATCTTTTCTGAAGGGTCTTTGCAAAAGGTGAGGCAGATTGTGTCTCCCCAGCCTCAACTTAAAGGCTGCTTCTGTACTGAAGCCTTCCTTAAGTCTTCCCAAACGACCTGACTTTCCCTTGTTACTGGCCTTTGTAGTCAGTGCAAGTGCTGTGATCTGAATGCTTGTGTTCCTTCCAAACTTTATATCCTGAAATCCTCATCCCCAGGGAGATGGTTTCGGGGGGTGGGGCTGTTGGGAGGTGATTAGGTCATATGAATGAAGCCCTTAGGAATGAGATTAGTGCCCTTATAGAAGATTCGTGCCCTTCCACCATGTGAGGTTGGAGTGAAAAGATGACTGTCTATGATGAATGGGCCCTCACTGCACACCGAATCTGCCAGCATCTTGACCTTGGGCTTCCCAGCTTCCAGAATTGTGAGAAATAAATTTCTGTTGTTTGTAAACTTTCTGATCTACTGTATTTTGTATAGAAGCCTAAACAAAGGCAACTTTGAAGATCCATGTTTTCAGCACCTAATAAATCTGTAGGCATCCTTTTAATGTCTGTTCTATCCTCTATGCACTGAAGCACCATAGGAACAGCCCCAAGCCTGCCTGATTCACTCCTGCATGCCCAGCCTCCAGCAGTGTGCCTCAGACTCGAGCATTCAGTTAATAACTGAAAAATTGCTGTGTGCCTGGCACTATGCTAGGCTCTGAGTACACACTGATGCTCGACAAAGATTGGGTACCATGTGATGAAATTCAGATGTAAACATGTTCTAAATTATTTATTATTTTACTAAAATGAGGTCTTATGTCCAAATTTCTAGTATGAGAAAAGGTATCATTATTATATCTCTAAATCTCCAAGGTAGAAATGTTACTTTCTCCGTTTTTTTTTGTATGAAATACCAAGTCTTAGAGTTTACTTCTTTCAAATAGTGCTTATAGTCACATTTTCTTTCATTTTTCTTACACTAATTTTTGGTCCTTTTCATGCCTGAATTACTAAAATAGCTATTCCATTCTTTCTTCTTTCCTGGAGATAATCTGGTATATAGCATCATAAATCTGGTGCGTATTCAAATACGTATGCGTATTCAAATTCTATACTTTTGCTATTATGTATATAATGTATGTGTATATTATATATACACATACATATATAAATATGTTTATATATGTTTATATAGTACATATCACACACATGCACACAAATGTACTTATATGTGTATGTATATACAATTGTCCCTTCGTATCTGTGGAGGATTTGTTCCAGGACCTCTCATGGATACCAAAGTCCACAGATTCTGAAGTCCTTGAAATAAATAGTGTACTCTTTGTGTATAACCTTTGTAAATCCTCCTGTATACTTCAAATCATCTCTAGATTACTTATAACATCGAATACAATGTAGATGCTATGTAAATAATTGTTATATTACTTGTTTAGAGAATAATGACAAGAAAAAAATGCCTGTGCATGTTCAGTACAGGTGCAGTTTTGGGGAAGGGGATATTTTACATCTAAAAGTTGGTTGAGTCCACAGATGTGGAACCCACAGATACAGAGGGCTGACTGTATAAAATAGGTTTATGTGCTTTTAAACATTTACATGAGTGATGTAATACTGTGTGGAACATTCTGCGGCATGCATTTTATTTGTTTTGTTAATTTTATCTTTTATAAAATAAATATGACTTTTAATAATAATTTTAAAAATAAAGGTTATTATAATGAGGGGATTGGGAATTCCTGTTTCAAGATGGTAATCTAAAGCCATTTTTATTTTTATTTTCCTCTTAGCAAGTCTTCAAAAAATAAGAAAGGAAGCAAAATCACAAATTCACCTGGATAAAGCTGAGTGCTATCTACAACATATATAACTGCACTAAAATAAATGATGCAACTATAAACCAGGACATTGTGATATTAAAGCAGAATTCAAGGCAAGAAATATATGGAGCAAATATTTCTTGTTTTTAGTGAAACTTATAAAGAAAATATAAATCATAAATATTTGCACCTTCCAAACACCATTGAAATAGATAAATCAAAAACTTACAAATTGCGGGAATAATTGCTAGAACACAGGAACTGTTGTGACATTAGGTATTTCTCTTAGTCGTTATTAAACAGGATAAACAAAAGGAGAAAGGATTTAGAATTTAAATGATACAATTAATAAGGTGGATTTAGACCTGGCACGGTGGGTTACATCTGTAATCCCAGCACTTTGGGAGGCTGAGGCAGGCGGATCACAAGGTCAGGATATCGAGACCATCCTAACACGGTGAAACCCTGTCTCTACTAAAAATACAAAAAAAAAAAAAAAAAAAATTAGCTGGGCGTGGTGGCGGGCACCTGTAGTCCCAGCTACTAGGGAGGCTGAGGCAGAAGAATGGCGTGAACCCAGGAGGTGGAGGTTGCAGTGAGCCAAGACCGCTCCACTGCACTCCAGCCTGGGTGACAGAGCGAGACTCCATCTCAAAAAAACAAAAACAAAAAAATCAAAATAAGGTGGATTTAATAGACATGCCATCTTATTAAACAGAAATTGTATGGCACATGAATTCTGATTATTAAGGAATGCTACTAGAAATAAATAACCAAAACATAATAATAAAGTAATCCATCATCTGAAAATTTTAATGCAGTGTCTTAAGTATGTCTTGGAAGAAAAGAAAACATCAGCCCTTCATGTAAGGCATCAGAAATACACTTAAAATACTAGAATTGATAAGAAACTATAGTAATATGGTCAATTATAAAATAAATATTAAAAACTCAACACCATTATAATAAAACAATTATTAATTTGAAAATGTAACAGAGAAAACATGCTATTCACACAAGTAACCAAAAAAACCACAATAAAAATGGTATAATATATACCAGTTTACTGAAGGATATAAAAGAATACTTGAATAAATAGACATAGATTTAGAATTAGGGGAGGTTTGACATAATTTCAATTGTGGAAAATATGAAGTACATTGGCAGTATGATTTTTTATATAATTTTTATAATTTTTCTGTAAAATTAACTTTTGCATGTTTAGTCATTTCTGTTAAAGTCTTGGCCAAAATATTTTCTATGATTTTCAACAAATAGGAGTATCTACTCTCCTATGATTCTCTAGCTTATGTTTAGTTTTCTACTGAACACTAGCGAACAAATACATTTCCTATGTTTAATTTGTATTATTGGTGGGGTTGCTTCTATATTCCAGAGAAATTACTTATCTTGCCCAGATGGTGACTCACATAAATACATGAGGATTCGGGGACTAATGATTAGATCACCAAGGAGACTTGTGGGACCTCCCAAGAGGCCAGAGCAAACAAGCATCCCAACCACCAGACTGGCACTCAGGGAAGGGAAGGGAGGACATTTGGTCAGACCTAACACATCTCTGAGAAAGCCTAGGATGAATCTCCATTCCCAGGGATCTGTTTCTAAAAAAACCCCTGACATAAGTGATCGCCAGATTGCAGATGCTTCCTGAGAAGAGTCTTATGTAGCTGTCAGTTCATCATCTAGCAGAGATTGAAAATACTCTTCTACCTTGGAATTTGGTTTGGAAAAAGGGGCTCCAGAGTGAGTTACTACTGAGAGGATCTTGGAATTTTTCCATATAACAACTTCCCACAGGCCAGAACATACCATTCCAGTCAATGGACAAAGTATGGGCAGGTTCTTAGAGCAGGCTAAAAAGAATTTCACGCACAAATTCTCCATTTGTCTGTCTTTTTACATCCTCCTCTTGATTCATCTCCCTCCTGTGTGTCAAAGGTAGATTTTTTTCCTTGTCGAAGTTCACGTGATACCTAGCATATGAACAATCTTTTCTTTCAACAATTCTTTCTTCATTGCAAAAAGACATTTATTGAGCACCTTCTATGTTCAGGGAACGGGGTTGGGAGCTAAAGTTACAGAAACATTTAAGACGTAGTTTCTACTATTGAGTGGTTTACAATCTTAACTCGGTAATCTTGATTTTAAAACAGTATCAAAATAAAGCCATAAAGGCTAAGAAGGTTAAGTAAGTGGTGAACAGCACGTTGCTAAAGATGTTCTGGGGTGGAGGAAATGGGTTTTGAGGGCTAGTGGGGACAAGATGGGGGATGGTCTAGGTGGTTGATGATTGATGGGGCAGGTATGGGCACCTCCTGTGCTGGGGGAAATGGCAAATGGAGAGCTGCTTTAGTAGAGGTTAGGAGAATATCCTCCAAACCCCAAACTCCGCCGACACTCCCACCAGCTGCAAAACACACACTATAGCAGAACTGCTGCTGCGGAATGTGGCTTCCTGCTCCTGAATTTAAGATGCTCTCGTTGGATACCCAGAGAAGGTTCTGGACAAAGAAACTGGAATTATAGGCTGTAAAGGCCTAAAATATAGGCGGATAATCGTATCAGAGGGGTTGGGGATCCTGTACTGCACCACCTGGTCATGAGAAATGAGAGAGAGAAGTCACAGGCTGAGGTCTTTAAATCTCAGCAAACCTCCCTGCCAGCAACCGATGGCCGCAAATGTTGGAGCTCTGACTAGTTTCCACCCCTTTCTCCTACAGTCTTTTACAGTTGGCACCAAACTGTCTTAAACTCAGGAGCAGGAAGCCACATACCCCGGCAGGGTTCTGGTTAGGCTGGTGCAAAAGTAATTGCGGTTTTTGCTATTGGTTTTAAACGCAATTACTTTTGCACCAACCTAAAATTTGCAGCAGATGAATTATGAGGTGGGAAAGGGGTTTGAGTGTATTTGCTCAGCTACTAATAAGGCTGCAACTGTATTTCCCATTTCCCCTAGGATGTAGGTGCCCTTGCCTGCCTTCCCACCTTGGCATCTCCAATTACCCCCTCCCCATCTCGCTTTCATTAACCCCCAATTTCCTCATCCCCAAGGCACCTTTAAGCACTGTGGTCCTCACTATTCACTTAGTCCTTGGCCTATACTGCTTTACCCTGGCAATGTTTGAAACTCATAGTTACCAATAAAGAGGCTGAGGATTGGATTTTGGCTCTGCCACTCCACAGTTTCCTCACCTGTAACCTGGGGAGGTAGTTAGAAAACCTCGCCCAGGGTAAGAGCAGGGTCTTCGTAGGGGAAGATGAATTTGCGATTGGTCTTGAAGTTAGGGTAGAAGTTCTGTAGTTAGAAGTGGCCCAAAGGAAACTATTCTAGAAAGGGAGAATAATGTGAGCACTTCCTTAGAGAAGAGAAATCACGTGGTTTGTTCAGAAAGCATAAAGAAAGCCAGTGTTGGAGGGTGTAGACCATGAGTGAGAGGACTGTGGGAAGGCAAGCTTTGAGTGTTCAGCTGAGGACACTCATTGAGGCATTATGCAATACATATATTCAACCATATCCTAATCCTCCAGTGCACTCTCAACTTGCTTCATTTTTTTTTTTCTTTTTTGAGATGGAGTCTCGCTCTGTTGCCCAGGCTGGAGTGCAGTGGCACAATCTCGGCTCACTGCAAGCTCCACCTTCCAGGTTCACACCATCCTCTTGCCTCAGCCTCCCTAGTAGCTGGGACTATGGGCGCCTGCCACCATGCCCAGCTAATTTTTTTTGTATATTTAGTAGAGACGGGGTTTCACCATGTTAGCCAGGATGGTCTTGATCTCTTGACCTTGTGATCTGCCTGCCTCAGCCTCCCAAAGTGCTGAGATGACAGGTGTGAGCCACTGCACCCGGCCCCAACTTGCTTCTTAAAGAGTGCTCCATAGGCCAAGATGCTGAAACCCCGTCTCTACTAAAAATACAAAAAATTAGCTGGGTGCGGTGGCAGGCACCTGTAATCCCAGCTACTCGGGAGGCTGAGGCAGGAGAATCGCTTGAACTCAGAGGGCAGAGGTTGCAGTGAGCCAAGATCGTGCCACTGCACAGCCTAGGCAACAGAGTGAGACTCTGTCTCAAAAAAAAAAAAAAAAGTGGTCCACGGGCCAGCAGCATCAGCATCATGCAGGAGTTTGTGAAAGTGCAGAATCTCAGCCTTTTGAAACAGAATCTATATTTGAGGCCAGGGGCAGTGACTCACGCCTGTAATCCCAGCACTTTGAAGGCCGAGGTGGGCAGATCACTTCAGGTCAGGAGTTTGAGACCAGCCTGGCCAACATGGCAAAACCACGTCTCTACTAAAAAGACAAAAATTAGCCAGGCGTAGTGGTGGGTATCTGTGGTCCCAGCTACTCAGGAGGTTGAGGCAGGGGAATCACTTGAACCTGGGAAGCGGAGGTTGCAGTGAGTGGAGATTGTACCACTGCACTCCGGCTTGGGTGACAGAGCGTGACTCCATCTCAAGAAAAGAAAAAGGCCGGACGTGTTGGCTCATGCCTGTAATCCCAGCACTTTGGGAGGCCGAGGTGTGTGGATCACGAGGTCAGGAGATTGAGACCATCCTGGCTAACACAGTGAAACCCCGTCTCTACTAAAAACACAAAAAAAACCAGTGAAACCCCGTCTCTACTAAAAATACAAAAAACAAACAAACAAACAAAAAAACTAGCCAAGCGTGGTGGCCTGTAGTCCCAGCTACTCGGGAGGCTGTGGCAGGAGAATGGTGTGAACCCAGGAGGCAGAGCTTGCAGTGAGCCGAGATCGTGCTACTGCACTCCAGCCTGGGTGACAGAGCGAGACTGTCTCAACAACAACAACAAAAAGAATCTCCATTTGAACAAGATTCCCATCTCTATTTGAACAAGATTCCCAGAGGACTTGCGTATACATTAAGACTTGATGAACACTGCCTGTTCAATCACACAGTTTATTAAAAGTGCAAGTGTCCTTGGAAGTTGAAGGCAGGAACAGATGGCTTTGAAATGTACCTGACAACTGGCCTTTAAGTCATTACTTCGAACCTTCATTTCTCCAGCAGCTCTCAGCATCATCCATGGAGATAGTATATCCCAAGCTCTCAAACTTCAACAAGCACAAGAACAACCAGACATAAGTGTTTACAGGCAGATTCTTGGGACCTACACTCCAGTTCTCTTAGAGATTCTGATATCAATTATCCAGAAGGTATAATATGAGAAGCACTGGGCTAGAAGGACTGCTTATCATCATCAAGTAAAGGATTCTGGAAAAGGGAATTTGAAAATACTAATTTTTTGTACCAAAAAGCTTTGGATTTGCTGTATTGGTCTGTAACTTGCCCCAGATCTGCTTTAACTGGACATTTATCACAGTTAAAGTAGAAGTAACACCATTAGCCTTTCAAGCAGTGATAAAATTAGTAGTGGAAACAAAGCAAGTAAATGACCTTAGTCAGATTCCTTGTTGACTCTGACCCAACACCTACCAAGATGATTAGTCAGGGCAAATGAGAACAGGGTGAAGAGGCGCCTGTGAGGAGAAAGATCCTCTCCCTGTTTACTTCCTGAAGATCCTCCAGCATACAGGACGGTTCCTAAAATGCCTGCAAATGATTAGGGCTCTGAATGTTTAGCACTTTGGCCCCAGTTCTGTGCCAAACTCTGTCATGGTTGTTTTTTTCCAGGAGGGAAAGTTCCTTCCAACTTACAGTCTTACTGCTGTGAATATTCTGGCTTCCTGAGAAAGGGGTGTTCTCTCCTAGAGTTCCAGCGAGGCAGAATTCAGGGTGGGAAATGGGCCACAATAGGCACTTCCATTTTTCAGAAGATGGGCTCTGCGTTGGGTGGATGGCAACTGTGCTGGTTGGTCTGAGACAGACATGAGTGTAAACCTTGTCTCTTCCAGCTGGCCTTCTCAATTAGCCAAATTCAAAGTGAGCCCCTCTTCTAAACCGCTTGTCTGTGTTACTGACTTGGGCTCCTTCTGCTATGTTCTGTTTTTGATTGGATTGGTTCCTCTCCTAATTGTTAAGTTATTGAGGGCAGGGGCCCTGCATTATACTTCTTTTTGTCTTCCTCGTATAAAAAGTCCAGGATCTGACTCGGAGGGCCTGTCTTGCTGTCCTGGTTTTAACATTGCTGAGGAGGGAAACAGCCCTTTTATCCTCCACCTAACACTTTCCAGGAGAACAAAATCTTAATACATTTCAGATGACAGATATTAGGGGCTAGTTTGACAGGTGAGCCATGTGTTAAAAAGTCCAGGTTTACAGGTGAGAGTGTGTACATGTGTATGTGTGTATGTGTGTGTGTATGTGCATGTGTCTATGTATTTGTGTGTATGTGTGTGCTCATGTGCATGCATACATGTTTGTGCATACACATGTGCACGTGTGTTTGTGTGTGTGTTTACATATAATGTGTGTGTGTGTGTGCATTACCCTGTTCCTTCCTCCTCCTAGGCAGCTGGAGCAGTAAGCTTAGCACCCGAAGGTGTGGGAGGGGCACTCTTCTCTTTGCATTCTTATCCCCTACATGCCCAAATGGATGTGACCAGGAGCTCATTGGAAATTAGGCCAAGCTAGTTCTGGTTATTCATGGCAAATTAACAAATATATGCCCTTCCCTGGGCATATATTTGGGCTCTCTCTGGCTCTCTCCTCTTTCACTCCATGTAAGCTAGCCTCAGTATCATGCTCCAGCAGGGTAGAGTAGAGAACTCAGCATCAGGAATTAAGCTTACAGCCCATCTGCCAGTGCTTTGCACATACATCCTTCTCTTGGGAAACCTATGAGGAAGAGTATCTCAGGTTTGGTCTCCTGGTCTGTTGCCATCAATGAGCCTGTGAATCCCAAGTTTTCCCTCACCCTCTGCTCTGTTCCAGCACTGTGCCTTCTCGTGCATGACATAAATGCACTGAACCACAGTTTTTGCCTCTGTCAAATGGACATAATGGCATTCATGATCATGCTCACAGAGACTTAAATGCAGTAACTTTGGTATATTCTAGAAGCGTATTCAAAAGGAACTTTTTTATTGTCTTGTTCCTCAGGGTTGGTATGATTTCTTGATGGAGTGGAGATAATGAATCCTTACGGGATGGCTGATTGAACAGATAAGATGTGATTCTCGCCTATACCAGCTGAATTAATGCATCTATTGAGAGGTGATTTGCTATTTTTAAAGAAAGTATCATGCAGCAGAACTACCTGGCGAGGGCATACATATCAAATATAGTTTGGCTTTAGGAGATTCATTAGCGTCTGTTCTCTAAGAAATGAATCTGTTGGAGTAGCTGGTTTTTTTGTTTGTTTCTTTATTTTGGGGCTTATTTTTTTGAGACAGAGTCTTGCTCTCTGCCCAGGCTAGAGTACAGTGGTGCGATCTTGGCTCACTGCAACCTCCCCATCCCAGGTTCAAGCCATTCTTCTGCCTCAGCCTCCCAAGTAGCTGGGACTACAGGCGCGAGCCACTACTCCCAGCTAATTTTTGTATTTTTAGTAGAGATGGGGTTTCACCATCTTGGCCAGGCTGGTCTCGAGCTCTTGACCTCAGGTGATCCACTGGCCTCGGCCTCCCAAAGTACTGAGATTACAGGTGTGAGCCACCGTACCTGGCCTGGAGTAGCTGTTTTTGAAGTGGGCTCTCTTAATTAAACCAGTGTGGTTTGGCCAACTCATTGTGGTTGCTCTAATCAAATTTTGATCAACTTTTATGCTGTGTGTGTTTATAGAGAGCCTGACCTGCAGAAACATATTATCCATATGGAAATAAGGGAGAAACACACTGATGTATCCATCTCACATCAGAAGAAAATCTAGGTCTTTTGTCTTGTCTATTTTGTCTTCTGTACCCAAGCTTGCAGAAAACCAGACACTTACAATGAGGACAGTCCCCTGATAAAAAGCCTTCAGGAAGCCTACTGTGCTCTGTGTAGTGTCATTGCACTGTGCATGGGGGAAGCTGATTCCAATCTTGACTCACACACTTGACTGCAAAGTGAGGTTGGATAAGTGCGAGGCCTTATGTGTACTTGTACATTGTTAGAAATCAAAACTGGTCGAAGTCTGTGAGGATTTCGGTCCAACCTCTTATAACTCTTTCTTAGTTTCTTCTCTTCTGCCTGCAAGCGTAGTCATATCTCTTTTGTCTACTAAAACAAAAACAAATCTAACAAAGCAAAATAACTTTTCTCTTATCCAACTATCTTACTGTAGTGCTGCTGCTTGCCTTTTGTTTTCATGTATCTGCAGAGGATGCTACGTTATCGGACAGTTTCTTTCTGAAATAAATCTTACTGGCCGGGCGCGGTGGCTCATGCCTGTAATCCCAGCACTTTGGGTGGCCGAGGCGGGTGGATCACAAGGTCAGGAGTTAAAGACCAGCCTGGCCAAGATGGTGAAACCCCATCTCTACTAAAAATACAAAAAAATTAGCCAAGCATGGTGGCGGGTGCCTGTAATCCCAGCTACTTGGGAAGCTGAGGCAGAGGATTGCTTGAACCTGGGAGGCAGAGTTTGCAGTGAGCCAAGATCGCACCACTGCCCTCCAGCCTGGGTGACAGAGCAAGGCTCAAAAAATAAAAAAATTTACTGTGTAGCTGGGCGCGGTGGCTCACGCCTGTAATCTCAGCATTTTGGAAGGCCGAGACTGGCAGATCACCTGAGGTTGGGAGTTCAAGACCAGCCTGACCAACATGGAGAAACCCTGTCTCTATTAAAAATACAAAATTAGCCAGGCGTGGTGGCGCATGCCTGTAATCCCAGCTACTCAGGAGGCTGAGGCAGGAGAATTGCTTGAACCTGGGAGGCGGAGGTAGCGGTGAGCCAAGATCATGCCATTGCACTCTAGCCTGGGCAACAAGAGTGAAGCTCTGTCTCAAAAAAAAAAAAAAAAAAAAAAAAATTTACTGTGTATATTTGAGGTTTACAACATGATGTTATGGGATATATAGAGTGTAAAATGGTTACTAGAGTGAAGCAGATTAACATATCTAACATCTCACTTAATTACTTTTATTTTTGTGGTAAGAGCAACTAGAATCTACTTATTTTACAAACAGCCCTAACAACAATGCAGTGTTATTAACCATAGTCCTCATGATGTACATTACATCTCTAGGCTAGTTTGTGCTACATACTACTTTTATCCTTTGACCTGCATCTCCCCATTTTCTCCCTCTCCTCCCTGCCCCTGGTAGCTCCTTTTTTTTTTTTTTTTTTTGGAGTTGGAGTCTCGCTCTGTTGCCCAGGCTAGAGTGCAGTGGTATGATCTTGGCTCACTGCAATCTCCGCCTTCCGGGTTCAAGCAATTCACCTGCCTCAGCCTCCCGAGTAGCTGGGACTACAGGCACATGCTGCCACACCCAGGTAATTTTTTTGTATTTTAGTAGAGACAGGGTTTCACCGTGTTGCTCAGGCTGGTCTTGAACTCCTGAGCTCAGGTGATCTGCCCTCCGAGGCCTCCCAAAGTGCTAGGATTACAGGCATGAGCCACAGTACCCGGCTGACCTTTTTTTCTTTGAAAGATTCCATGTACAAGTGAGATCATACAATATCTTTCTTTCTGTGTCTGGCTAATTTCACTTAGCATAATGTTCTCTAGGTCTAGCCATGCTGTGGCAAATGGCAGGGTCTCTTCTTTAAAGGCTGAAGAATGTTCCATTGCATATATATATGTATATATATATACACCACATTTTCTTGATCCATTCACCTGTCAATGGAATCGTAGATTGTTTTCATATCTTGGCTATTTTAATAATGCTGTAAGGAACACGGGATGCAGATATCTTTACAAGGCGGTGGTTTCATCTTAGACACTATTTATTCACCCACAACTTCTTAATCCTTTCTGCCCTGACCACCCTGCCCGAATTAATTCCTAAAAGTGCCCACATCAGTTACTCGCCTGGAAAATCCACTACCTGTTTTTCATTCCTTGATCCTCTTTGCAGCATTTGATATTATTACATGTCGTTTTCCATTGTATTCACCATGTCTATTTTCAGGTTGTTGGTGCTTTGATATCTGTGGCTTGCTGAGCCTGGATAATGGCTCCTTCCAGGACTTGCCAATCCCTAGAGACAGAATGTAACTTTCCCCGCAGCATGCCTTTCAATTCTAACCACCTCCTCCCCAGAAACCTCACACTCAGGGCCAACATTCCCCCCTCCTAACCATCTCTGGGCCAGATCCCAGACATCTGGGGATGGCCCTTATGCCCCAGAGTCCACTGAAATTATTCAAACCACCAAATCCTAAACCTGCTCACCCTACCTCGCCCATTTCCCCAAGGAAACCACAAGGAAGGAAGGCTCCTGCCCACATGCCCCCCTGTCCCTCTGCCTCCTGACCAGCCCTGGTACTTCTCCTTGTGGTCTTACGTCGAGTGTAGTGCTCCTGTTTCTAGGGATCTGTGAATATAAAATTGTCTTCCTTTCCATGTCTGCATGTCTTACCATACCTAACTGAAACGAATCCCAGGTACTTAAAATACATCTACTCTTATTTTTGGAAAGTATCAGCTTCCTTGCCTTTGGAACCACTCTCTCTTTGAATTATTTCATTTTTTGCATTTTTCTGTTTTTGTTTCTGATTTACTTATTGCAGCTCTAGAATCAGAGTCATCCCTACAAGCTAAGGGATTTCTCACTACAAGATGAAGAGGATGGTAAGTTAAAAAAAAAAAAAAAAATCAGGGCCGGGCATGGCGGCTCACGCCTGTAATCCCAGTACTTTGGGAGGTCGAGGTGAGCGGATCACAAGGTCAGGAGTTAGAGACCAGCCTGGCCAGCATGGTGAAACCCCGTCTCTACTAAAAATACAAAAAATTAGCTGGGCATGGTGATGTGCACCTGCCCGGCTACTTGGGAGGCTGAGGCAGGAGAATAGCTTGAACCCAGCAGGCGGAGGTTGCAGCGAGCCAAGATTGTGCCACTGCACTCCAGCCTGGGTGACACAGCAAGACGCCATCTCAAAAAAAAAAAGAAAAAGAAAAAAGGTTTTGTGTTTGTTTTCCTTGAAGGAGGAAGAGAAAGAGTTTAGGGAAGACAAAGTTTAGAACAAACTCTCATAACACATGCATTGAACATGCACTCCTGTAAGAAGATATTGGAAAGCATCTTTATTTTAACTCTCACCATCCCTTTAAAGTTGTGCTTGCCTTTGGATGAAAATGGCAAGACTCAGGGTTGTGCACTGTGATTCTTATGCTAATCTGAATTCAGTTATTGGAATGGCCAATTCCATGTAGTCACCAAAACTCCAAACCTGACTTAGCATTAAGTGTTTCCCGCCTCCACCACCCTCTTTTCTAAGAATGGCTTCAGTCGACTTGACCACCTGCTGCCTGGAAGGAAAGTTGTAGTCAACTTTTTCTTTCTTTCTGGTTCATCTCTACTAGCATCCTGCCAACCTTAGGGTTCGTTCCTTGCAGGGCTGGAACACAAGAAGAGAGGAAGAGAGAAGTACTGTGATTTCTCGCTTGACTGATATTGTCACAAGATGGCTTTGCTGTCTGGTCCTGAGAAGGACAAAAGCTGGCTCTTGCCCCAAAGAGGGCATCTGTGGCTCTGCAGAGATGCTGCTGCTGTGGGGCCTTGCTGACTTCAAACCCTGGACCTCTCTTTTGGCTGCTCTACCACCCTCAGCCCCTGGATTTCTGGTTGTCCTGTCTGCACAACATTTAGTCTGTGGAACTCTTTCAAGCAGTCTTCTAGGGCAGGATTTAAAATAGCTCTAGGACAGCATTCTTTTTTGTTGTTGTTGTTACATGAATAAGTTCTTTAGTGTTGATTTTTTTTTTTTTTTTTTTTTTTTTTTTTTTTTTGGAAATGGAGTCTCGCTCTGTCACCCAGGCTGGAGTGCAGTGACGCAATCTCGGCTCACTGCAACCTCTGCTTCCTGGGTTCAAGCAATTCGCCTGCCTCAGCCTCCTGAGTAGCTGGGACTACAGGATCATGCCACCACGCCCGGCTAATTTTTTTTGTATTTTAGTAGAGAAGGGGTTTCACTGTGTTGCCCAGGCTGGTCTCGAACTCCTGAACTCAGGCAATCCACCCGCTTCAACCTCCCAAAGTGCTGGGATTACAGGCATGAGCCACTGCGCCCGTTCTTTAGTGGTGATTTCTGAGATTTTGGTGCACTCATCACCTGAGCAGGGTACACTTTACCCAAAGTGTAATCTTTTATCCCTCACCCACCTCCCACTCTTGCCCTCAAGTCCCCAAAGTCCATTGTGTCATTTTATGCCTTTGCATCCCCATAGCTTAGCTCCCACTTGTGAGTGAGAACATACTATGTTTGGTTTTCCATTCCAGAGTTACTTCACTTAGAATAATTGTCTCCAGTTCCCTCCAAGTTGCTGCAAGTGCCATGACTTTTTTCTAGGACAGCATTCTTATTTAAGACCTATAGGTGATCCCTTTCCTTTGGGGAGAAGCCCAGTCACTTCTAGATGTTTAACTTGCCACTGCTGCCACTCGCCGTTTTGCCTTTCCCAGTGTGAATCTGGGCCGTGGTGCTGCCTCCCTACAGGAAGCACATCTTAAACCTGGTCAGGAGGTTTGAGGTTGGTCAGGAGGCAGAGGGACAGTGGGGGCATATGGGCAGGAGCCTGCCTTCCTTGTGGTTTACATCGGGAAATGGGCCAGGTAGGGTGAGCAGGTTTAGGATTTGGTGGCTTGAATAATTTCAGTGGACTCTGGGACATAGGGGCCATCCCCAGATGTCTGGGACCTGGCCCTGGGATGGTTAGGAGAGGGGAATGTTGGCCCTGAGTGTGAGGTTTCTGGAGAGGAGGTGGTTGGAATTGAAAGGCATGCCGGGGAAAGTTAACCATTTCGCCCCTCTCACTAGGCTCGTGTTTAGAAGGAAGCACCGCCCACACGTTGCCCTCTTGATGGGCAATGAACTTCAACACAATGACATCTCTTTCCCAGGAAATATTTTTCCATTTCTTTGGAGAAGAGCTTTGGAAATGCTCCCCCTTGAACATTCCCGGGTATCTTTTCTATCTCCTCCAAGTTTCACAATCAAAACTTCCACTCTAGCATCACATAACACATTTTTTAAGAGTTAAGGAAAAGTAAGAAGAATTCTTCAATGATTTTAGTATACCTAGGTTTTTAATGATCTTCATTTAAACAATGTCACTACAAATATTTAAAGTTATATATGCAAGACAGGCATTAAGTATGATGTTTCTCCTTACAAATGTAAAGAAAAATCAGGCTAGACTCTCTAACACTTGGTTTTCTACGCCTGTGTAAAATCTCTCTGTTTGGACAAAGCCATGATCTATATCAGTGGTCCTCAAACCTGGCAGTACATCAAATATAACCTGAGGGACTTATTTAAAATTCAGATGTCAGGCTCTATTCCAGACCTACTAAATCAGCCTCCAGGCCATTGCTGCCCTTATCAAACTGCACTTTTGATGCTCTTGCACAAGTAAGTTCAACGATCTCCTGGTGGTGGCTGGTCAAAAATACTAATGCCACCTTGAAAGACGTACACAGCCCCTGATGGGCAAGTCTTGTGAACTCAAACTTAAAAATTTCAGTCTCCCCAGTAGTTCTATTGGGAGTAAATTCCAGCAAAGTCTTATTTTTATTTATTTGTCAAGAGGGCTTCTCTATCTCTGCTCCTGAATAATAAAACCCCACCTCCAGGTCTACTAGTCAGCGCTCTGTTGAGTCCATTGTTATGGAATGTCCCTGTTTAACAGGGTTGCTAGGAAAGCCTGACTCATAACCTTCAACCCCATGGTTTCTATGTTCTGATGCTAAGTCCTTTATTAACCAGTTTATCCACTTGTTCTTTACTAGGCTTGAGTCTTCAGGTCTCTGCTGCCAACTCTCTTGTTTTGTGTCTTGGTAGTCTTGGGGATTTTAAACATTTCACTCTTTTCTCTTACTCCTTAATCAGAGAATGGAAGTTCTCCATGGCTGTCATCAGTAACCTCTGGGTATGAAAAATTACATCAAAAGTTCATGGCCATTCAAATGTTTTCCTGGTCTGCTATTTTGATTTTGTCTTCTACCACTGGTAAAAAGCTTTCTGTCCTAATTCACAGTTTCAGCTTTGATGCTGAGAGTTATTTGGGAAATGCTAAGAGAGGTAGGTGGTGATGGCTAAGGTAGAAGGCATGTGGCGGGGAGATTCTAGGATGTTAGTCAGAATTTATAGCTCTCCCCTTCATCACTCTAAAATCTAGACAACTGAAATCATTCTAACTCTTCTCTCTGCTTCCAGTCTCCCTCAGGCTTCACCTCCTTTTACTTCCTTAGTCACACAGCTACTAGAGTTACTCTTGTAATTGAGATCACCCCAGCCTAATTCTTCCCTACCTCACCCCATTCTTCATGGTTTCCTGTGACCCACAGATTGAAGTCCAGAATGGCTTGGTGCTTTGGGGGCATTTCCAGATTTGACTTCCATTTCTCTCCGCTATAATCCTAAGTTATTCAACTTTCTCATGATCCTCCAAATATGTTGCCTATTCTGGCTGCTATAACAAAAGCATCATAGACTGGGGGTAACTTAAACAGCAAACATTTGTTTCTCACAGTTCTGAAGGCTGAGGAGTCCAGGATTGAGGCTCCAGGTGATTTGGTGTCTGGTGAGGACCTGCTTCCTTGTTCACAGATGACCCACTGTCTTCTCACTGTGTCCTCACATGGTGGAAGGGGACAATGAGCTCCCTAAGTCCTCCTTTTTTTTGTTCTTTTTTTGGAGATAGAGTCTCACTCTGTTGCACAGGCTGGAGTGCAATGGCATGATCTTGGCTCACTGAAACCTCCACCACCCAGGTTCAAGCAATTCTCCTGCCTCAGCTTCCCAAGTAGCTGGGATTACAGGTACCCACCACCACACCCGGCTAATTTTTTTGAATTTTTAATAGAGATGGGGTTTTGCCATGTTGGCTAAGCTGGTCTCAAACTCCTGACCTCAGGTGATCCACCCACCTCAACCTCCCAAAGTGCTGGGATTACAGGCATGAGCCACCGCACTCAGCCCTTAGTCCTCTTTTATAAGGGCATTAGCTCCATTCATGAGGGTTTGACCCACATGATGGAACCACTTCTCAAAGCCCCACCTCCAAATACCATTGCATTGGGAGTTAGGAACTAAATGAATTTAGAGAAGACACAAACATTTAGTGCACAACATATTTCATGCCCTTTCTTGTAAACATGATTTTCCCCTTGATGTTTTTCTGGCTGAAATTGGGAAAGAAAATAGAACTCATTTGTTGAGTAGCTACCACACTCCAGGCACTGCAACACATATCTTTACATATACATCATTCGTTTCTCACAGTAACCCTCTAAAATAGTTACTTGCAGCCCTATTTTATAAATAGGGAAACAGAGCGTTTAAAATATCTTGTCCAGAATTGCATAATTATAAGGCTCAAGTTGGAATGAACCTGCACCTGTCAATGCCAAGGGCCACCTATTCACCCTGTGCCTTCCTAATATCAATTCTTCCCAAGCTGGGCTTCCATGTCACTTTTTCCATGAATTCTCTTTCAATTTCTTCCCAATTCATTGCTCTCATTCCCTAATTCATAAGTAAGTATGTGTTGAGAATGTACTTTATGCCACACACTGTGCTGGGTCCTAGGGGTAGAGGCATGAGTGAGACAGAGTGGATTTCTGCCCTCCAGGAGCTTACATTCTCATGGGGGAAATAAAGAATAAACAAGTAAACAAAGGACTAAAAAAATAAAGAATGTGTAAGTACTGGAAAAATGATAAATAAGGCAATAGCAGAAAGAGTATCTGGGATGGATCTATTTAACATATAAAGGATTAGAAAAGGTCTCTAAGACCTGGTATTTGAACTGTGACTTGGAAAATGTGACAGAGCCAATAAGTAAGGTGCTGGAGAATGAGCACTCCATGCAGTGAGAGAAGCAAGTGCAAAGGACCTGGGGCAGGAAATAGCTTTGCACATTTGATCAGCAGTTTTTCTGGGCCATTTGTGAGTGGTAAAAGATTAGCTTGAAAATTAGTAGGCACTTGGTCATGTAGAGCCATGAGGACACTTTGAGTTTTATTCTAAAAGCAATGTTAAACTTTTGAAGGATTTAAAAAATGGCTTTATGGAGGTATAATTGACATGCAATAAACAACATATTTGAAATACACAATTTGATATGTTTTGACATATTGTGTTAGGCTATTCTTGCATTGCTGTAAGTAAATACCTTAGGCTGGGTTGTGTACAAAGAAAAGATGTTTATTTGGCCCACAGTTCTGCATGCTTTACATGAAGCATGGTGCTGGCATCTGCTTCTGGTGGGGCCTCAGGAAGCTTGCAATCATGGCAGAAGGGGACAGGGAGCCAGTATGTCACACAGTGAGAGCGGGAGCAAGAGAAAGAAGGAGGAGGTCCCAGACTCTTTAAACAACCAGATCTCACATCCAGTAACTGAATGAGAACTCACTCATCACCCAGGGGATGGTGCTAAGCCATTCATGAGGGTTCCACCTCCATGATCCAATCACCTCCCATGAGGCCTCACCTCCAACATTATTAATCACATTTCAACCTGCAATTTGGAGGGGACAAACATCCAAATCATCTCACACATGTGTACCCCCGTGAAATTATCATCATGATCAAGATAATAAGCATATCCATCATTCCCAAAAGTTTTGTCATGGTCCTTTGTAATCTCCCACTCAAAACCCTACCTGACCCCAACTCCGGGCAACCACTGATTTGCTTCATGTCCCTGTAAGTTAGTTTGTATTTTCTAGAATTTTATATAAATGAAATCACAAAGTGTGTACTTATGTAAGTGTGTGTGGCTTGTAGATTTTCATAGATTCTTTTGATCAGGCTAAGCTCTCTTCTATTCTTAGTTTGCTGAGTGTTTTCATCAGGAATGGGTGCTGTATTTTATCAAGTGCTTGTTCTCTATCTTTCCAGATGATCATCTTGCTTTTTTTTTCTTTTTAAGACTATTAGTTGATTGTTTGGAATGTTAAACTAAACTCACATGCCTGGAATAATCCCTACTTGATCATGATTTATTATGCTTTTTATATATTGTTGAATTGAAT
The DNA here is from genome assembly GCF_009828535.3 of Hylobates moloch. NCBI lineage: Eukaryota > Metazoa > Chordata > Mammalia > Primates > Hylobatidae > Hylobates > Hylobates moloch. The sequence goes on from NW_026652294.1 coordinate 43,355,008, forward strand.
TTGCTAAGATTTTGTTTAGAAAATTTGCATGTATGTGGTTTTTTATTCTTGTAATATCTTTGCCTGGATTTGATGTCAAAGTAATGCTGGCCTCATAAAATGGGTTGGGAAGCATTCCTTCTCTTCCCTATTCTTTAAAAGTTTATTCTAACTGGTATTATTTCTTATTAATGTTTGGGAGACTTCACTAGAGAAGCTGCCTGAGGCTGGAGGTTTTTTTGTTAGAAGGTTTTAAACTACAAATTCAACTTTAAAAAATAGATGTAGGATTATCTATTCAGGTTCTCTTTCTCTTCTTAAGCAAACATTAGTTATATGTTTTTGAAGGAATTTGCCTATTTTTCTAAGTTCTCAAATTTATTGCCATAAGATTGTTCACAGTAATCATTTATCATCCTTTTACTTTCTGTATAATTTTTAGTGAGGTCTCATTTTTACTGATCTCTCATTTCTAATATCTTTCATTTGCATCCCCTTCACCCCAAAAGTTGGTAAGTTATTGAACTTCTCACATAACCACCCTTTGATCTCATTTATTTTCTCCAGTATGTTTTCTGTTTCATATATAATTGGATTTTGCTCTATTTTTATTATTTCATTTTTTCATTTGGAGTTTAACATGTTCTTTTCTAGTTTATTTAAGAAGAAAGCTAAGGTCTTTGATTTGAGGCCCATCTTTAGGTTTTCCACTCCGGCTGGTGGAAAGAGGAATGAATGATTCCCAGTCTCATGTGACTTCTAAAGAATTGTTCCCTCTAGGGGCGGGGCCTGGTGGCTTATGCCTGTAATCCCAGCACTTTGGGAGGCCGAGGTGTGCGGATCATGAGGTCCCGAGATTGAGACCATCCTGGGTAACACAGTGAAACCCCGCCTCTACTAAAAAACAAAAAATTAGCAGGGCATGGTGGCGGGAGCCTGTAGTCCCAGCTACTCTGGAGGCTGAGGCAGGAGAATGGCATGAACCTGGGAGGCAGAGCTTGCAGTTAGCCGAGATTGCGCCACTGCACTCCAGCCTGGGTGACAGAGCGAGACTCTGCCTCAAAAAAAAAAAAAAAAAAAGAATTGTTCCCTCTAATCTTTTCAAGTAGTTCTTTCCCTGGCCTATGTTTTCTCACAGATATGCATTGGGCAGCACTCAGCGCAAGACTTGAGGGGACCCTGTGTAGGCCTCAGGAGCTGTTTTGCAGCTCTCTTCTCCAGCGCTCTCCCCTCAGTCCCACAACTCTGACTTCCTTGGCCTCCCAGACTACTAGTATTGTCTTCTCAGCTCCGAAAGGCCACCAAGCCCTGCCTGGTTTCCCTAGAAATTCTCTTCAGGCCAGGCGCGGTGGCTCAAGCCTGTAATCCCAGCACTTTGGGAGGCTGAGGTGGGCGGATCACCTGAGGTTGGGAGTTTGAGACCAGCCTGACCAACATGGAGAAACCTCGTCTCTACTAAAAATACAAAATTAGCTGGGCGTGGTGGCACATGCCTGTAATCCCAGCTACTTGGGAGGCTGAGGCAGGAGAATTGCTTGAATCCGGGAGGTGGAGGTTGTGGTGAGTCTACATTGCACCATTGCCCTCCAGCCTGGGCAACAAGAGCGAAACTTCGTCTCCAAAAGAACAAAAACAAAACAAATTATCTTGGGGCAGTAGCTGGGGCAGTCGAAGGACTCTTCCTGTGTTTTGAATCTCGGTTGAATGTGTTGTATGCCATTGTTTTATACTCTTAGTATAGTGTTTTAGTTATTTCATACTAGAGCATAAGTCTAGTCCCTGTTATTCCAACGCTATCAAAAATGGAAGTTTCATCCTTTTGGGGGATTTTAAGTGGAGAAGTGGTGTTATATCATCCAAGGGTTAAGAAGATCACTGTTGTGCTGTTCCATCTGAAAGCAGATGGGAAGTGGAGGACAGGTCTGCTATTGTAGGAATGCAGGCAGGAAGTGCTAGGAATTGAAGAGAGATTTTTTTTTTCAAGGGCCGTGGAGGCAGAGGGTGGCTCCAGATCCACTTGGAGGTGGAATCCAGAGAACTGGCTGATCAACTGGATGTGGAGTGGGCCGGGTGGGGGAAGGGAGTTAAAGCTGCCTCCTGGGTGTTTCCTAGAACAACTGGGCCAACGGGGAAAGCCAGGGAAGGAAGTGGGCATTGTGGACAGGCAGAGGTCAGGAGTTGCAGTTTGGATATGAGCTTGAGATGTCTTTTTAATCAATCACATGGATCCAGTCAAACAGGAAGAGGGCTATAAGAAGGTAGAGCTCCAGGGAGGAGTCAGGGTTGGAGACAGAAAAACGGAGTCATCAGTATAGAATTATTCAAAGCTCTGGGCCTGGAGGAGATCACTGAGGGGAAGAGTGTAAACAGAGGAGAAAAGAAGGCCTAGGCTGAGTCCATGGGATATCAGCATCTAGATGTCAGGAGAGCAGGAAGAGCTGGGAGACCGATAAGAGGCACCTGTCTTCCCAGGAGACTCAGTTCCTTTATGTAACCATGTGCTTTTCAGTTTTATAATTACCTGTTTATCCACCTGTCACTCAACTTGCCTGGGAGCCCTTGAGGTTGGATGCCCTGTCTTATTTTGCATTGCCCACATATAACGGGTGTCTGGCACCTAGATGGACCTTGAATGAATGAATGGATGAATGAATGAATGAAGACTAAGGCGGTTAAAAGATTATTGGTATGAGGTCAAAAGGACAGAGCTTTTTTGTAGTCCAAGGGACTGTAAAAGACAATTCTGGGAAAGTTAAGCTCAGAAAAAAAAAAAAATCTAACAGTCCAGAAACATTTTCCTGAGTGCCAGTTTCCTGATCTGTCAACTAAAACGTCCTGGAGAAGTGATCTTTAGAGTTACTTCTGTTTACATGCTGCACACAGACAGGAACCCTCCGTTTGGCTTTCTCTGCAGAGTCCACAAGGAGACAAAACAATGTGTTAAAGTTGCGCTTCCTTGGTTGACGTTTCTGTTCTTTTGGTCTTTTGTCTGTTTTCAAGCAGATCAAAGCACGTTTTGTGAAATGTTCTGGCCCCAGATTAGAATTTAAGATGCACAAAGGGCATGAGTAGACATTAATAAAAAACTCATTTTGACCCTTTCAAACTGGTGGCCACCATGGAGGTCAGAAGAGGGCAGGTGTATTCCTGCCAGCCCCCGAGAGACATAAAGATGTCTGCCCCGAGGAATCAGGCTAGGGATTAGTGACAGGCTCCATGCCTCCCCACTGCCACACTGGACAGCCAAACCTCCTTCTCTTGACTTACAGGACTGGCAAAGCCAGTGACAGGGGCCTGGCCGTGGAGCCTGGCTGAAATCCGGGCCCCAGTGAAAGCCCCACAGAGAGCTGCAGAGAAAGGCAACCTTCAGGGGCTGACTTTGATGTTTACACTTCCCCAATTTCTACGGAGAGCCATGGTCTTGTGTTTTACACATTCAGCAATTGCACAGGCCCCGAAAGGTTTTAACTGTCCAGTTGAAACTATAATAAAGTTTATTGTGGTTAAAACCTGAAATGAGTCTGAGTTTGGATTTTTCAGCCCAGTGGCTTCGTGTAAACAGTTTACTTAACATCGTTTTTGGCTCTTATTCAATAAACCACCATGATAATCCCATTCACAGACAAAACAGATCACAGATTAGCAGACAGGCTGCTGTAAAAAAAAAAGCAGTGCATTACCTGCTCTTTGTGTAAAAGGTAAAGCTCTGTTTTACAGAAAGTATTCGTCTATCTTTGTTTTCATAGTTGAAGAGAAGGAACGTTACATTGTTTAGCTCCTTTTTATACCACAAAAATAGATTTTAATTAAGCACATAAAGTGAGCCGGGCTTGGAGCTGTTATTTTCCAGAGAAGGCATGCTGGCTTTATTCAGATTGGAAGAGACCCCAGGCAAATGCCAAAATCACCTATTGCTTACATTTCATTTTAATGTGCTCAAGTTCAATAAAAGTTTATCATCTCCATTAAACCAGTACCTATTGGAACTGATTTAATCTCGTTAGCACAAAGAACCACATGAAAGAAATCAAGACCCCAGGACAAGATTGTACATAGCACAGTTGCGCGGGGGTAGAAATTACATAAAAGAAATGAAGCATCCACCGATGACAGAGCGCCTCACCTGCTCTTGTGTGCGTGCGCTTGCTCCTGTGTGCGGAGTGTACGTGTGTGCATGGATCCACACACCCTGCAATGCAGGGCTCTGGCCGTCTGCCACAGTGCAGCATGCTGGGGGGGCTGCCAAGTGTGGGAGTCCTCAGCTGCTCGGTGTCACAGCACCGCCACGCCCCCACATGGACTCTGAATTGTGTGACATTTGAACAAACACATGTCACGTGTAGGGGTGCTGGTCAAACGTCTACTGGCAACAGCACAGTGAGGACATATATCTTGATTCTAGCCCCAGAGAGCATACACACTCACACACTGTCTCTCACACACACACACACACACACACACAGGCCTTTCTTTACCGGGAAGAGTCAGTTTGCTCTCCACCTTCAGTATCCTCTTTTCTGTCAACTAGAAAGCCTCCAAGAGCTTGCGGCTAGACATGAGCAGGGTCCAAGAATTCAGGGGTGTTAGATGTTTGATTCAAGGTGTGGCTTGACATTAGGACTTGGCCACAGGGGACATAAATGACAAGTTGGTGGCACCCACAGGTGTGTGCTTACCTGAGACGGATGCAATGAGGAGGTGGATTTAGTGGATGATATCAGGGGCTGCAGGCAGAAGCTGAAGGATCCATTTCCTTAAAAGACTCAGCACTAAGGCACGAGTAGGATTTCTTAGGACTCCCAATGAGAAAAGCACTGAATGGAAGAAATGATTTTCCCCAGTTCTGTGCCTGTAACTAACTCAGTGACATCTGCAGGAAGCACAGCCTCATGTTGGCACCTCAGTGGTTTGTAGCTTTGGGAGCAGAGGGTGACTGTCACTCTCAGCCTGTCGTAGCTACAGAGACAGTGGTGGGGCACAGCTTTGAAAGTGACTTGGCAAGGGACAGAGCCTGGAGTGGAAGAACATGCCGTGGCACTTTTCGGATGGCTGTAAGACTCCCTCAGGATCTCCTGAAAATACCTGGTTAAAGTTTGAGTGGGAGATTGGAGGCCTTTCTTATACAGGGTGGGGCATGAGCCATTGAGGACTGAGGGAATGTGAATCATGGTCCTCTGCCTCCATTACTCAGTTATTGAAGGGAATTTATAGATCTTCTATGGAGTGCCAGGCACCCTAGTAGACCTGTATCAGCCAGCTCAGACCGCTATGCCATAATGCCACAGACTGGGTGGCTCAAACAACAGAAATTTATTTCTCAGCATTGCAGAGACTGAGAAGTCCAAGATCAAAGTTTTGGCAAGGCAGGTTTTATTCTGCAGACTCTTCCCTTGGCTTGTAGACAACCACCTATGCTGTGTCCTCGTATGGTGAAGAAAGAGAGAGAAAGCAAGAGAGCTGTCTGGTGTCTCTTCTTATAAGGGCACTAATTTCATCATGAGGGCCCCACCCTCATGACCTCACTTAGCCTCAAGGCCCCATTTACCTCCCATTGCCTCCCAAAGGCCTCATTTCCACATACCATCACATTGGGGGTTAAAGCTTCAACATACTAATTTTGGGAGATCACATGCAGCTAGTCCACAAAAAGACTCTGTGGGAGGCCGTGGACCTTCAAGATGCTTACACAACAGCCAGGAAGAAAGGACCAAAAACTACCCTGCAGAGGTCAGCTGGCTGCGCCTGCTTCTCCCCTCTCTCACGTTAGCTCAGAGAGTACCGCTCAAGTTGCCTTGTGTGTGTTTCTCAAACATGCTAAGTTCACCCGCTCTTCTTCCATCCTGGAATGACCTTGTGCTCTTCTAAGTATGGCTGCCTTTCTTAGCCCTTGGCTGGTGGTCACCTCTTCACAGAGGGCTCTGTCACATCCCATGGAAACTTCCCTCTAGGCCCCAGTTGCTTTCAATTACCTAACCTTGTTTTATTTTCCCAATACATCCAAAACTAGTTAAAGGTATTTTGTGTATTTGTTTCCTTGTTTATCATTGAGATGTCCCCTGTCCTTGGTACTATGGACTCCATGACAGTAGGGACCTAATCTCTCAAGATCATTTCTGTGTAACCCAAAACGAGGAGAGTATCTGGACATAGTAGGTATTCAATATGTATGTGTTGATGAATCGTAAATACCATAGAGAGGGTGAAAATAATATTTTGTGGGCATCTGAGGTGGGCCTTGAAGGATGGGAAGGATTTTGACAAATGAACATTTTGGGTGAGGAGGGAAGGCAACCCATCCTTTAGCTTTGGAAGGACCACATTTAGATTAAACTTTTTTTTTTTTAGTGCAAACTCATAAGCTTATTTAGAAAGAGCTCTTTAATGGTCTTATTTAGTATATCAGAACTCAGACTGTCAGAAAGTTCTTCTTGAAGTCTGACCTAAAAGCTGAACTTCTTCCTTCACCCATTTCAGCCGACCTTTATCTCCCATTCAGTAGAAACGCTACAGACTCTACTCATCATCCATTCTAAATCTTTACATTTGGAAAAACAGACTGCAAGTGAAAACCAGTAATGCTTGTATTTTCAATGTCATCTTTTCTTTAAAATGATGTTAAATGATACTAGGAGTGCAGATTTGTGTTTTCGGTATATGGATGGCTCCGGATATCTATTAGGTACACTCTTTGGGTTTTCGTGGGATGAGAGATAGTAAGAAAAGTATAGCAAGAAAGCTTTGGAAAGAGCCATTTCCCTAGGTATTGTGTTTGCAAGCATCATAACCTGATTCCTAGGGGCACAGGCACCGTATCTGAAAGCTTTGCTGTGCAGACATCCATTCAGCAAACATTTAATGGCAATGTCCATGGGCCAGGCGTTGCACTTGGTACTGACTCATGCATATAGGTGAATGAGACATGGTCCCACAAGCAGGGCAGGTGATGTGAAATCAGAGTCCTGTGGGTGGTGCGCAAGTGCGTAGAATGGTACATACAAAGGTGGAACAAGAAGGTTGCAAAGGAGTGCCAAATAGAATCCTCAGAGAAGCTCCTTTTCAGGATGCACTAGAACATCAGATTCAGGTTAAGTCTAGGGCACACCATGTCTGAACTAGGGCCTTCTAAAACTCATAAGGATAATATCATAGGGACAACTGCCACTCTCCTGCCAGGCATAGTGGCTGCTCAAGCAGAAAACGAGGTGCCCACTCTTTCTGCAAATCTCACTCCAGCATTTCCCTAGGGCCATGCTCCTGAGGTCCCATTGTTGGGTTAAGGTCTGGTCTACTCCTCTCAGTATACAGACAACATAAATTCAGGTTCAAAAGCAGGACAGCAGCTAAGAGGAGAGCTGACTTTGAAGTTTAGAGCCTTAGGTTGAAGGGAATTCTCTTGGCTGAGTTACAAAGAGAATAAAATGCTGTCATAAAGAGAGTAGCTTTAGATTTTCACTTTATCTTCAAAATAAAAGATTAGGGACACAATTCTGGTTGAGATGGTTAAGCGGGTGCCTGTATAATTGAATTTCATGCTCATTATTTCTCTCTGAAGTGGTGTACACAAGCAGTCATTGGAAAGCAGGTTTAGCAAATATATTGGTCAGGGCTTTGCTGAACTTTACAGCTTTCCAAAATGTCCAAGTTCCTTCGGTCTTCTTCATGTGCCATGCAAGATGTACAAGACGACACTGATGGAGCCAGTGAGCCAGGCAGTTTCAAGACAAGCTTCTCTTCCATCAGCAAACTTGACATAGAATTGGAATGTTTTCATTTTTCCACAAGACTAGACATGGTCTGAAGAATACTTTATGCCGCTTTGGATCAGCAATCTGCCTGCACCTTTGACATCTTATAATTGAGGTATGTCAGGGTCCAAAGTAAGAATACATGAAAGCTCTGAGTATGATACCATCATGGTGGGTTCATGTGGTTATACCCTTGTCCAAACTCGTAAGATGAACAGCGCTAAGAGTGAGCCCTAATGTTAACTATGGACTTTGGGCAATAATGATGTGTCAATGTGCATTCATCAATCGTAACAAGTGTAGCAGTGTGGGAGAATGTTCATAATGGGGGAGGCTGTGTATGTTTGGGGCAGGGTATATATGAGAAAACTGCATCTTCTTCTCAATGGTGCTGTGAAACTAAGACTGCTGTAAAATATAAAATTTTTTAAAAAAATAAATATACCAAAGGTATAGTTGTGATGAAAAGTGAGGGAGTTGGCCTTCAGTGTCCCCTACAGGGAGCCCTTGTTTCCTCTTTGCTACTCAAAGGTTTTTTTTTTTTTTTTTTTTTTTTTTTTTAAATGATGCTTAAATGAGTTAGTTCAATGCAAATGAATGAATTGCCTGTAGTGAAAATCCAGGATTCAGTGGGGAAAAATTCTCCGCTCCTTGGAAATGACCACATTAAGCAGTTGGCCCTCTGGATCTGTAGCTTCTTCATCTGCCAATTCAACCAATCCCTCGAAAATATTTAAAAAATAATGCAACAATAAAAATTAATACAAATAAATACAATACATACAGTATAACAACTATTTACGCAGCATTTATGTTGTATTAGATATTATAAATAATCCAGAGATGATTTAAAGTATACTGGAAGATGTGCCTAGGTTATATACAAATACTACACCATTTTATTTTATTTTATTTTATTTTTTTATTATACTTTAGGTTTTAGGGTACATGTGCACAATGTGCAGGTTTGTTACATATGTATCCATGTGCCGTGTTGATTTCCTGCACCCATTAACTCGTCATTTAGCATTAGGTATATCTCCTAATGCTGTCCCTCCCCCCTCCCCCAACCCCACAACAGTCCCCGGAGTGTGATGTTCCCCTTCCTGTGTCTATGAGTTCTCATTGTTCAATTCCCACCTGTGAGTGAGAACATGCGGTACTACACCATTTTATATATAGGATCTGAGCATCTGTGGATTTTGGTATCTTCAGGAGGTCCTGCAACCAATCCTCCATAGATACGCAAGATGGCTGTATTAATTAAAGCTTGATTTGGAGCAAATATTGTCTGTGGATCCCATGGGATGGGGCCCCTCCTAGGGTGACAGAAGAGTGGCTTCTTACTTGGACCCTGCTGGGTTCACACTCAATTTGGTGACAAGGGTCACAGGCACATCTTTCCTCCCAGAGACTCCAAATGCAGCATGTTGGTAGGGCTCATCCTCATATTTTCTGTTGGAGATAAGAATTTGGTTCTTGTGTATTGACTGCAGGATTCTGAGTCTTCTTGGAAACAGAGGGACCAACATTTCCTGAGCACTTACAATAAGCCACTCCCTGCTGCATAATGGGGGGGGGGATGGGAAGAAGATGTCCCCAAGCCCCCTGGTCCCCCGTAGAAGGGATGAGGGGAAGATTCACGTACATTCTCTGAGAGAGGTAGATGACATCATCCGTACCAGTGCTTCTCAAACTTTCTCCAGAGAAATACCAGGTGGGTTTTGTTGTTGTTTTTCTTTGCTTTTGCTTTTTCATTCCCCATATTGTCACACACCTGTATTTTGGTCCATATCCTGTTCAGTGAGACAGATCCAAGGATCATGTGCTTGGGTGTTGCAGCAATGTCAAACTGCTAAAAAGGTTTCAGGTTTTTTTGTTTGTTTTGTTTGTTTTTTTGAGACGGGGTCTCTTGCTCTTTCACCCAGGCTGGAGTGCAGCGGCGTGATCTCAGCTCACTGCAACCTCCACCTCCCGGGTTCAAGCAATTCTCCTGCCTTAGCCTCCTGACTAACTGGGATTACAGGTGCATACCACCATGTCCGGCTAATTTTTGTATTTTTAGTAGAGATGGGGGTTTCACCATGTTGGTCAGGTTGGTCTCGAACTTCTGACCTTGTGATCTGCCTGCCTCAGCCTCCCAAAGTGCTAGGATTACAGGCATGAGCCACCATGCCCACCCCGTTTTTTTTTTTTTTTTTTTTTTTTTTTGAGAGAGTGTGGATCCTTCTGTCACCCAGGCTGGAGTGCAGTGGTGGGATCATAGCTCACTGCAGCTTTGAACTCCTGGGCTCAAGTGATCATCTAGCATCAGCCTCCAAGTAGCTGGGAGTATAGGTACTCACCACCATGCCTGACAGGTTTCAGTTGACATGCTTCCCTCGGCATGGCCAGTGATGCAGAGTGCATGGCTCAGCACCAGTCTGTGCAGCACGCATCATCTTTGGACAGCAAGAGGTGCGTGACCATCAGAGAAGGTAAGTAACCTGCCCAGGGTCATGCAGCAGGTAAGACCTGAATGTCCACTCCAGGTCAGAATAACTCCAGCACCTGTGCTGTAGGCCTAGAAACCGCAAAAATAGGCCGTGAAAATAATTCTGCCAAAGTTACTAGATTTCAAATGAATTATCTATGGAAAGAGAATGGAAGGAAGGATAACCTCTTACTTCTCTCAACTGTACTGTCCTGATTCTAGTCAAAGTAATTAGGCCTCTTCGTCTCATCCCTTCCACGGGGGACCAGGGGACTTGGGGACATCCTCTCCTTATCGTATCCTCTGCTGCAGCTGGCCCTTACTCACCCCTTCCCATTAACTCCCTCAGCATAGAACAAGGAATTCAAAAGTCGGGGCAGAGCGGCATCAGAACAACGAAATAAATCAGTGTCCAAAGAACTCTCAGGAATCTAAACATAGCAAAATTATTATGTTTAATGTAAAAATTGAACTTAAAATAATTCTGCTCTGTGTTTAATAACAACAGGTATGGCTAAACTAAGCCAAGTCAGCTAGGTCCTCTCGGCCAGGCAGGCTGTCTTCTCTTAGCAAAAAGATAAAGCAAATGAGAGCTCTTGAAGGTTAATAGAATCTATCACCTCCTAAAGAATGCAAACTGTATAAATATTCAGGTTTTAAAATAAAATCCCCCAAAGCCAGCCTTGCAAAATGAGGTCAGCTTGGTCTGGCTGGGCCTGCTGGCTTGTCTTTCAGCAGCATGGTGGTGTGTCTTGTGACCAGAACATCCGTGACATATAGACACAGTCTTTGCCTCCACGTTGTATATTGAAACTGTGAAAGTAGAACTCCCATAGCTCAAGTTTATAGAAATACGTGACAATGTTTGAAGTAGCTTAGCTGAGACTAAAACAGTCTGACATCACAGCCTTGGGGAGGATGATGGAAATTTCTTAATTTCTTTGAAAAATTTAAAAAACACAGACACATTCTTTTCAGGTACTTGATTGGCCACCCAAGTGTTCTTTTCTGGTTTTAGAAAATCACACAGAAATACAGAAACTCTGCACAAGGCATCCCCCACTCTAAATCTCCTGTGTTTCACGAGGCATCCTGGTGTCATTCTGTGTATCAGACTGTGCTGGCTTTTCTCCATTTACCCAATGGCTCCATTTACCCCATGGATCCATTCTCTTTGTTTCTGCTCCCTAGAAGACTGATTCCGATGGATTGCATCACTTGAGCTCCCCTCACCTCCGACTTTCCACTGGATTTGACCAATGGGAGCCATAAGCAAGAGACAGGAGGGAAAGAGGGGAAGAGACAGGAGGGAAAGAGGGGAAGAGACAGGTCACCCTATAGGTGGTGCCTCTTCCATACCTCCACCTTCTTCAGCCTCTCCCACACAATTCCCTCCCATTGTCCCTTTTGGTCAAGAGATGTTAACAGCTTCTCACTGTTGCTGGTCTCCAGGTGACTCACCTTCTCCATCTCTATTTTTTTTTTTGAGACAGACTCTCGCTCTGTCGCCCAGGCTGGAGTGCAGTGGCGCGATCTCAGCTCACTGCAAGCTCCACCTCCCAGATTCACGCCATTCTCCTGCCTCAGCCTCTCGAGTAGCTGGGACTACAGGTGCCCGCCACCATGCGCAGCTAATTTTTTGTATTTTTTTTAGTAGAGACGGGGTTTCACCATGTTAGCCAGGATGGTCTCAATCTCCTGACCTTGTGATCTGCCTGCCTCGGCCTCCCAAAGTGCTGGGATTACAGGCATCAGCCACCGCTCCATCTCTTAATCCTGCTGATGGTCCCATCTGTTTCCTACTGGCATGTGGGATGCTATGCAGGCTTTTCCTTTAGCTTTAAGTTCCTGGTCAAGAGTTTGTTTCCTCATCTTAATTTGGTATTCTCATACTAATTCTCATCCTACAATATATTGACTGTGCTGAGGAGAAATGAAGCAAGCTTATGTCATTAAGATCAAAACAAACATTTCTTCCTGTCTCTTAAGCTTTTTTTTTTTTTTGCATTTTGCTTCCTGTCATCTGTTGATGATAGAAGAAAACAGTGCTTTCTTATTTTTTTCCTGTTTCTGAAATAATCTACCTTTAATCATCATCTAATTTTTTTTTTTTAGCAAAGTCAGACATTTACAATCTATGTTTTCCATGTTTCAAATCATTCTGTATATGCGTATCTATACCTATTTTTGAGTTTTTATTGCTGATGATTATGTTGGGGGGATTTAGGCAGCCCTTTTCAGTTAACAGTGAGCTCTTTGGGGAAAGTGATGTCTTCCAATGTTTTCCTGTTCATCTTCTTACAACTATCTTCACTTCTCTCTTCTGGTCAACTTAACATATGGGAATAATGGGAGGTTAATGGGTCCTCATGGTAGTGAGACAGGGGGCCTTGAGTCTATAATCATCTCTGAACCCACGGTGGTCTCTGCCCTGGCTTGACTGATCTGGTCTAATCCCTGGGCACTCACATCCATGTCTACTCACACAGTCCAAGCCCATCTGGCCTTTTGCAACAGCATGCTCACATTGACTATTGATACCTTGCTCCTCAACTATGCTCATGAAGGTTTTGTATTCTGTTCTGGGCCCTCTGTTAATAATCCACTGGTATTTCCAGCCTCTTTAAACCCACTCATTCACAAGAGCTTCTAGGACACTCTAAATCTCCTCCACACCACATATCAAGTATGGAAGACCCAAAGTCTACCTCCAAGCCCCTTGCAGAGATGCCCACCTCAGCTCCTGGGCTCCACGTTGCTCTGGCACCCAGTTAAATATGAAGCATTTTAAATGAGGCTTAAAATGGTCCTAGCATGTGGCCAGAGAAGTGAGGAACAAACTGCCCTGCTCTGGAATTCCCCACAAAATTCACCTTTTTTTCCCCTATTAATTCTTTGATGATCATTTTAAACTCAAGAGGATGGTCGTGACTCATATGTCTGACTTTTTGTTCCTCTCCTTCCCTGTACTCCTTCCACCTGCAGCTGTACACCCTTTCTTCACTTCCTCCTTAGACAGAGCGGGTACTTCTCTCACAGAGTATTGAGTTTTATCTACTCATGAATTATAGTAAAACTTGATATTTGAATCTCCAAACTCTGCTTTTAAAATGTCAGAGGAACTTTTGGCAGTTTGTAATCTTTTTTATTTCTTAACAAAGACTAGTTTTCAAGACTCTTATTTTTCCAGGAAGAAGAACTTATAGCTGGAGGCCTCCTATGTTTCTTAGTTCTTTCTCTGCCTTTCTTCATTTCTCTACTTCTTTCAACAAATATTGATTGAATGCCCACTATTTCCTCTCCAAGCCTGTTTTAGTTGGAGTAGAGAATAGTGTTCATTCATTGTAAAATTTTGAAAGTGGACTTACACGTATATTAGCTGTGTTCTGCTAGGAAGAACAAGACTAGGATAAAAAATACTGTCAGGCTGTTTAGTAGAACTTTTTTTTTTTCTCTCTCTCTCTTTCCTAAGAGCCAGATTCTGTGTTTAATTTAACTACAACTTATAGTCACTGTCTTGCCCCTAAATTGGATTTTGATTGCTATGGTTATTTAGCTAGTTGGTTAAAGGCCAAAGTCATAGTTTTCATTCAAGTCTAAATTGAGCCTGTAAATGTTTTCATTATATTATAGACACACAGATTTTAAAAACATGTGTTTAGGTCCAAGAAAAGAGAGAAAAAATAATTATTAAAATCTTCTGGGGCAAAAATATTGTAAATACAGGACGTGATGACAGTCACTTGGTGCGTCTTCGTCACAGAGAGTGCACAGTACTGCTGTCATCTTGATAGCAAACCCATAGTATCTATCCCCTTCTCTTCTTCGTGTGGGCACCTCTGGAGCTCAGCCCCTCAACCTGAGCTCACCCTGCTTAGCTCCAGGACAATCAATCCCTTGCTTGTCTTCATGACAGCAGCCTCCTAACTTCTCCCTTAACCAGCCTCCAGTCATTCCCCACCAATCTGTATTCTGTTGTACAACCAGAATCATCTGGGGAGAAGGATGAGCCTAATCTTAGAATTTAGCTTGGACCTTATAAGTAGTAATTTTACAACTCAAACTACATTTTTGAAGCTAGGGGGTTGCTATTAAGAGATATGAGACTCAGCAAGGGACCATTGTCTATTCCTTGCCAGTCTCCAGGAATACAATATAAAAGGAAATGAGAAGAAGGATAAGCAAAGGACCGTATCAATTCTGTACAACAGTGGAAAGTACTGACTCCATTGTGAGCGGTATGGCCTTGCAGACTTAGAAGGAAATGGGAAAATAGCTCTCCTCCACTTTTGGAATAAGAGTAAGGCTAAAAAACTCAGCCACTTGCAGAAGACAGGCAGGTAAAGCCAACGCGCATTGCAGGCTGTTTTCAGATGAAAAGGAGTGGCTGAGACCATGGCATGCTGCAGAGAGCCTGGCTTATGCAAAGGGGCTGCCACTGCTTAGCTCCAGGACAATCAACATTTTTCATTTTTTTCTGAGGCATCTGGAAATTTAGATTTTCACGTGCAATTTTATAATTTTTTCATGCAAACTGTGTATTGGATTTGGCCAAGGGACTTCCAGTTTGTGATTTCTGGTTTCGACTGTAATATATCTGAGAGTTAATGATTGTTCTTGGGAGGTGGTGCTAGTTTGTGATGGTAGTAGTGGTGGTAACGTATGTGATTAAATAGTTACTCTCTGGAGGCCGGGCTCGGTGGCTCATGTCTGTAATCCCAGCACTTTGGTAGGCCGAGGCGGGCGGATCACGAGGTCAGGAGATCAAGACCATCCTGGCTAACATGGTGAAACCCCGTCTCTACTAAAAATACAAAAAATTAGCCGGGCGTGACGGCGGGCGCCTGTAATCCCAGCCACTCTGGAGGCTGAGGCAGGAGGATTGCTTGAACCCAGGAGGTGGAGGCTGTAGTGAGCCAAGATCATGCCACTGCACTCCAGCCTGGGCAATAGAGCGAGACTCTGTCTCAAAAACAAACAAAAAAAATAGCTAAGACCTGCAGGACTTGATGGATTCAAAATGGGATATGAAAGCCAGGCATTAGAGAAGTGTGTGCTAGTGGATGGAGGGTAGAAATATTCCTTAACATTGAATTGCTGAGGAACCCCCAGGTCACACAGCTAATAAGAGAAAGAGGAGGAATCCACCTAGGTATTCTAGCTCGAGGGTCCCTGCTCCCTAACCAGTGCACTGTATCACATATTTTAAAAAATCACTCCTGGGAAGACAGAGGAGACATAGCATAGCTCCCAACAAACAGCATAATTAAAGTTCTCATTAGACAATTTTCTTTCTTTTCTTCAATTCATATTGGACCACCAGCTGCCAGTCTTCTGGCCCCGGACCCTTGCCCTCCACAGCCTTCCTGCTGCTTGAGAGTTGCCGTCCCCCATCCTGCCTCAGGATGCCTCCTCATCTCTCTCCTGCTTTTTTTTTTTTTTGAGTCAACTTATTTAGTTCTGGCCTGAGTCATTTATTTTCTCTATAACCTCACATCCCATGCATACCAAATCTTTCTGCAAACTAAGCTCTCTCAGGTTACTAAAATGTACTTCATGAGGGACTAGAAATTATATATACAAAGCATAAACACACACACACTTATATATATACATGTATATACCTATATTTCTTACATACATGGATGTGTATATATAGAAATAATTTACAAATACATAATTTTCTAGCAAAAACCGATATTTTTCTATTATAGTGCTTTCTTTTACTCTCATTAAATTACAAAATAATTAACAGTTAATGGGTCCTCAGGGCACATGTAGTCCAATGCACCGATTTCACAGAAGAGAAAACTGAGTCCTAGCCTGGGGAAGGGGCTTGTCCTAATCTACCCTCATGAGCCCTTTGTGATATTGTACCATCGTAGTCCTTCCTTTCCCAAATCTCTTTATTCCTCAGTCCATCCCAAACACCACTGCCGGATTTTTCATCATCTGACTTTCTTGGTCAAACATCTCAGTGGTTTCTTCTGATCCTCAGGGTAAATCTAAGTGGGACAGTAGGAGGCTCTAATCGTAACTTGGCTCCTGGAAAAAGCTAACATGATCCCAAGTTTACTTGGCCATTGGGTGTGTGACTTGGGCACTTGATTCTTCTCTATGCCTTAGTTGTCCTCATCTATAAATAATTTTTTTCAAAAGGATTAAATAATAGATAGATAAAGGTATAGAAACAGATTTAAATAAAGAAATAGCTAGTAGCTGTTTATAATAAGATCTGGTACACAGTAAATGCTATGTGAATGCTTGTTATCATTATTTCTGTTGTTGATAATATTTGTCTTTACTCTGGTACTTCTTGGCTTTTGTAATTGGTTGTGCTGATTTCTTTAATACTCCACCCACTTCCCTTGTTTCATTTTTCAAGAATGTTAATGTCTGCTCTGTGTACCCCATTTCCTCCACCCCCACTGGACCTTGTATTAGGACTCCTCATTTTATGGGGATTGTTTGTAAACTTCTGCATGTTGGTTGTCAACAGTCTGAATGCCCTGAGGGAGGTCTGACATTGTGGTTGGTTGTCAACAGTCTGAATGCCCTGAGGGAGGTCTGACATTGTGGTTGCAGTTTACATCTAAATTGTTAAGCTATTTCAAGTGCCCTGAATCTCTCTTGACTCAGAATCTAGGAGAATAGTTATTTCTCCCTGGTTTCACAATCAATGCAAAAATGTAGGCATCAAATCAGTTTTTATTCATCAAGTCCTGGGGTTAGTGCCTCGTTTGTTGTGCCTGTTGATCCTAAATCCATTTATTTGTTGATCCAATAGATGCAATCAAGGAGCATTTTTTGTATGTAAGCACCAGATCCTTTGCTAGGCAGATTGGAGGGAAAAGATGGTTAAGATACAAAGTCTGGTTGACACAATATTATACACTTGTGAGACCTTGAACACATACTTAAGGATGAAAGAACAGGGATGTCGTAATTTGCAATGGTTGTCTTTTCCCTTTGATTTTTTTCAAAGACATAATTGAAATGACAATACTTTCATTTACTTTTCATTAATTTGAATTAGCTGACATCTATTGGATGTGTCACAAACTATGTTGAACTGTATATTTTATCTCATTTGACCCTAAAGACGAGGCTATGATGTAGGCATTTTTATTATCTCCACTTTAAAGATAAGAAAGCTGAGACTTAGAGATGTTAAGAGACTTTCCCAACTTCACAAAGTTGGAATAATTGAGATACTAATTTGAATATTATCTTTGAGGCCAGCAAAGTTTCCTCATCGTCATTTTTCTTTCTTCATTGTTGTTCTTTGTTATCAGCATTTCATGGACAGTGAATTTCTTTGGCAGCTTTACTTTAGCTTAGTCGCTGTGTCCTTGATTTTCACCATAGTTTTTTCTCCATAAAACTGTGTCTTCACCATTCAGTTATTTAACATATATTCATTAAGTATTTCCTCTAAGTGAATTAGTGTTTAATTAAAAATAATCCAAGTAAGTAAAAGTCCTTTGGGTGCCCTTAATTTGAGCAAATCCCAGAACTATTATACTAGAAAAAGGTGGCTGCTTAGAAGCAGTGTTTGTAAACTTTCCTCTCCCACTCCAACAAAAGAACAAAACATACGTTTTTGAAATATAAAAAAAATAAGTAGCCCTCATGTCAAAGAGTGGGTAGTCTTACATCCATAATCTTGGAACGTGTCATTGATACATAATGATGCTTTGTGATCTTAAATGTCTCAAAATGGAGTCACTTTTGACAAGTGACTCAGCCTCTAGTGAAATTGCTGACCCCTCAGAGTGATAAGCACATGTATGGTGATAAGATGACACCTGCTGTGGCCAGACACCCTGGAGACCTGACAAGAAAGTAAAGCCAAAAGGCAGCTGAAGATAATGGCTTTAGACACTCCTGAGAAGGGCCATAAAAGCAGCAAAGAAACTGACCATGACCAGGACGCCTCAGGAACTGCGCCCAAGAACTCTGAGGCCTCCTATCCACCGCAAGCTCTGCTGGGAGAAGACCAGTGACCCCTATCCCGGTTAGGGTGAAAATCTCCTATTTGGTGAAAACCCGAACTTTCCGGACTTTCCCATTGGTCTGTCAACCTGCTGATCTCCTCAGTTACGCCCTGTGCCTCCTTTGCCCTCTCTCATTACCACCTGTATGTATTGAGTATATTTGCAGGATTGCTGGTGTGTGAAAGCCTGCCAAGAAACTGTGAATTTGTAAGTACTTAATTGGCTATGGAGTCACTGTGAAACATCCCAGCCCCCAGTCTGAGTTAGCACAACTAGGCCGTGGATGTCAGATGTTGATTTCTCTTGAAACAGAGAAACCGGCCACTGATAAAGCTCTGATGAGTGCTCTCATCAGACACCAGGGCTCTTATATCACCCCGAATTGGATAGAACAACACAGACACACGTGGAGTGCTTTTAAGGAGTGGAGAGTTTAATAGGCAAGAAAGGAGAAGAAAGAAGCAGCTCCCCTGAACAGAGACAGAGGGAGCAGGGCTCCAAAGCCAAGAGAGGAAACCCCGAGTGCCACAGAAACGTGGCTGCTTATATGCGAGTGGAAGAGGTGGTGTCTGATTTGCATAGGCCTCGGGGCATTGGTTTGACCAGGCATGTAACTCAAGTAGCTCAGGAAAAAACTGGCCCTCCCACCCTAGCCTTTTAATATGCAAATACAAGGCACCATGTTGTTCTACACACGTGGGGATATGTGGAGGCGGCCATGTTGCCAGGCACGTGTGGGAGCAAGGGCAAGGAGAAGAGGGCGGAATCGCCATGTTTGGGTGGCCCCAGTTTCTAATGGCCGGCATTTGCATGTTGAAGGTTGCCATCCTGGCTCTAAGAGCCAGGGCTTTCCTTCTAGACAAGAAACATTTCTGAGGCTACTTTAAAAAGAAACAAAACTTCCCAAGGACTCCTTTTCCTCTCTATCTACCTAAAATAATTTCTTAATAACTCCTATAACACCACTATAGGAATCAACATCTGACAACCACACCTTAACCATGTGGAGGGAAGAAGTAACAACAACAACAACAAAATATCACGGGTATGCCTCAAACCATGGAAGTTCATTAAGAAGAATAAAAAGGTGATCTAGATGAAGAATAAACCAACCAACTAAGCAGGAAAGAAGTTTCTTCAGAATGGAAGTTCTGACTGCCATGATGAAACTGTGAATCGAGAGAGATTGACAAAATATAACTGCCAGGATTAACTACGCTGTTTTACCTGAATGGGAGAAAGGCAGGCAAATCTCCCAGAGGTAATTATTTCTCACAATGAACTGAGGTTTATCAGAATGCAAAGAGAAAAGAAACAATTCGAGAGCCATGGAAGAAGTGCCTATGCATGTGAAAAAGCATTCGCAAAGCCCCCTGCAAGTTAACCTGTTCATTAGCAGTGCAAGTCAACACCAAGACATTTCTCCCACCTTTTCTGCCATTTGCCTCTTAAGGGAGTGGAAGTGCCTCTAGTTATGAGAAGAGGCAATAAACTGATAGAGGATATGCTCAGGATTCTTTCTATCAGAAATGAAGACTTGATGGCATTTGCTAAATTGGGGAAAAATTCCCAGGCATAAGGGTACCATTGATGGACATGAGCTGTCTCCCTAACTAGATAGAGGGAATATTAGCATAGAAATTTTTATAAATGTATCATAAAAAATAACAGACCCTGAGTTCTCTTATGGTCAGTGGTGCCAGATAATTTTCCCCTTCTTCTTCCCACCACCAAACCCTGTCACCAAGCAGATAAAAAAACACACTTCCACATTAGAGAAAGTCCACACAGAGCTTCCTAAAGCCAAGGTGAATAAGATGAATAGAAATCACATTGGTGGCCATGCAAAAATACAGTGAGTTTCCCTACCCCTTACACCCAAAAAAGCTATCTAGCCTGAAAAAGGCTGATGAAAAATCCATTCCAACTTGTACTCAAAGAAACATGACTAAAATTCTGCAACAAATTCTTACTCCTCTAAAAGAATTTAAACAGACCAAAAAAACTTATGAAACAAGGAATAAATAATGTAATAAAACAACAAGATTAGATAAAAAGGGGAAACTGCAAACTAAAGAAATACATGGGGGATTAAAAATAAGGGTGGGGAGAACCATTGGAAGACAATAAACACATTACAAACAGAAAGAAAGATAGACATAGCTGAAATGGAATCACTAATATAAAGAAAAAGAAGAGGAAGTCCTAGCTAGATTGATTATATAAGAGAAAGAAATAAAGGACATTCGAATTGGAAAGGAATAAATCAAATTATCTTTGCTAATGATATGAAAAAACCTAAAGACTCTACCAAAACATTATAAGAACTGATAAACAAATTCAGTCAAGTTGCAGGATACAAAATTAATACACAAAATCAGTAGCATTTCTATGTGCCAACATTGAACAATCTGAAAAAGAAATTTAAAAAGTAATCCTATTTACAATAGCCACAAATAAATACCTAGGAATTAACTTAACCAAAGAACTGAAAGATCTCTACATGAAAACTATAAAACACTGATGAATGAAATTGAAGAGGACACAAAACAATGGAAAGATATTCCATGCTCATGGATTGAAAGAATCAATACTGTTAAAATGTTGATACTACCTAAAGCAATCTACAGAGTCAGTGCAATCCCTGTCAAAATATCAATGACATTCTTAGCAGAAATAGAAAAAACAATCCTAAAATTTATATGGAACCACAAAAGACCCAGAATAACCAAAGCTACCCTGAACAAAACTGGAGGAATCACATTACTTGACTTAAAATTATACTACAGAGCTACAGTAACCAAACTAGCATGGTACTGGCATAAAGCAGATACATAGACCAATGGAACAGAATGGAGAGCCAATCAACAAATCCATACAACTACAGTGAACTCATTTTTGACAAAAGTGCCAAGAACATACATTAGGGAAAGGACAGTCTCTTTAATAAATGATGCTGAAAAAACTGGATATCCATATGCAGAAGAATGAAACTAGATCCCTATCTCACACCATATACAAAAATGAAATCAAAATGAATTGAAGACTTAAATCAAAGACCTCCAACTATGAAAACTAAACTAAAACTTTAAGAAAACATTGGAGGAAATTCTCTAGGACATTGGGCTGAGCAAAATTTCTTGAGCAATACCCCACAATCACAGGCAACCAAAACAAAAATAGACAAGTGGGGTTGCATCAAGTTAAAAGCCTTCTGCATATAGCAAAGGAAACAACAAAGTGGAGGGGCAACCTACAGAATGGGAGAACATATCTGCAAACTACCCATCTGACAAGGGATTAATAACCAGAATATATAAGGAGTTCAAACAACTCTATAGAAAAAAAACCCTAATAATCTGATTTAAAAATGGGCAAAAAAATGTGAATAAACATATCTCAAAAGAAGACATACAAATGGCAAGCAGGTATATGAAAAGGTGCTCAACATTATTGGTCATCAGAGAAATGCAAATCAAAACTACAAGGAAATATCATCTCACCCCAGTTGAAACAGCTTTTATCCAAAAACCAAGCAATCACAAATGCTGAGAAAAATGTGTAGAAAAGGAAACCCTTACACAGTTTGTGGGAATGTAAATTAGTACAATCACTATGGAGGAACAGTTTGGGGGTTACTCAGAGAACTAAAAATAGAGATACCATATGATCTAGCAATCCCACTGCTAGGTGTATACCCAAAAGAAAGGAAATCAGAATATCGAAGAAATACCTGTTCTCCCATGTTTATTGCAGCTCTATTCACAATAGCCAGGTTTTGGAAGTAACCTGAGTGTCCGTCAACAAATGAATGCATAAAGAAAATGTGATACATATCACAATGGAGGACTATTCAGCCATAAAAAAGGATGAGATTCTGTCATTTGCAACAATGAAATCCTGTCATTGGGTGGGACTGGAGGTCATTACGTTAAGTGAAATAAGCCAGGCACAGAAAGACAAACTTCACATGTTCTCACTTAGCTGTGGGAGCTAAAAATGAAAATAATTGAACTTATGGACATAGAGAGTTGAAGAATAGTTACCAGAACTTTGAAAAGGTAGTTGGCGGGGAGGGGGATGGAGGAGAAGTGGGAATGGTTAATGGGTACAAAAAATAGAAAGAATGAATAAGATCTAGTATTTGATAACTCAACAGGGTGACTATAGTAAAAAATAATTTAACTGTACATTTTAAAATAACTAAAAGGGTATAATTGGATTGTTTGTAACACAAAAGAGAAGTGCTTGAGGTGATATCTATCACCCCATTGACCCCGATGTGATTATTATGCATTGCATGCCTGTATCAATGTATCTCATGTACTCCATAAATATATACACCTACTATGTACCTACAAAAATTAAAGAAAATTTAAAAATAGAGAAAGCAGAGATGAAAAGTAGTTAGAGGGTAGATAATAAATAGGCAGGAAAGGTAATAATGTAACATGAAGAATTAAAAAAGCAATAGAAAAATATTTATAGATATACAGACAAAAGGATTGAAAAAAAGAATTGAATCTGCAATTGAAAGGGCCTACTGTGTTCCAGAGAAAAAAAATTAGAACAAACAATTTCTAGTGAAACACAGCCTAAGAATTTCCTGAACTTCAAGGTTAGAGAAAGAATTCCGTAAGCATCCAGCCAGAAAAACTAAGTCACTTATGGTAGGGAATGAGAGGGTAGAAGCAGGGACTTAAACAGCCTCATATACTCTCCATAAAAATGTTCACTGTCTGGAGATAGTGAAACCACATCTATAGGATTCTGAAATGTTTAAAAAGTGGCTCAAGAATTTTTAAGATCAGCTGAGTTGTTAGTCAGATATAAAGGCAACAGTCTGGCATGTCCACAAAATCAGAAACTCAGAGAATATTAATTCACACAAGGTAGGCTTTCCAGATAAAATAGAGGACACTCAGCTAAGTTTGAATTTCAGATAAATATTTTGGGATAAATGTGTCCCGTATTTTGTATGGATTCACTATTTATCTAAAATTCGAACCTCACTGAAAGAGTTGTATTTTTATTTGCTAAATCTGGCAACCTCAATACTATATATATCATATTGTATATATTATATATTATATGATATATAAAATATAATATATACAATATAATATATATAATATAATATATAATATATACAATATAATATATATAATATA